>NC_061509.1:66764520-66948223 GCF_022539505.1 Lolium rigidum
ATTTTCTTATGCTCGAACGTTTTTACCATATCTTTATTTGATTTTCACTAAAATTATTCCCTTTTTTAAGTTAAAATCTTAAATGAATTATGTGACCTCATATAATTTTTATGAGACAACGTAGATTTATATATACAAGAAAGATAAATTTATGCACGTTGATGTGCCGCACATGTAGTTGTATGACTGTATGAGGCCAGCTAGAGATTGTAGGTGCGCTGCATTGGTGCCATCCACGGATTGGGCTTGGCTAGGAAGTGAGCAAGCTGATAGAACTAGTGAAGAATTGGAATTTATTTTAGATTTGAACAGACTTACCCTTGGTCTTGGTTTTTGTAAGAAGCTGAAAATTGTGAAAAGACAAGGCAGTCCAAACTTAGAAAACCTGTGAAGCTACAGATTGGATCTCACATACTTCCTTAATTTTGTTCGTGGTGTTTCCAATTCTACTTCATTGGAAAATTGAGATGTACACGTGTACCCACTTTATCTAAGGTACCACTTTATCTATCATGATCAGAACATCGCTCTCTCCTTCCGCTCTCCGCTCTTCCCATAGTTGTGCTTCCTCCCTTGCACCGGTACAGGACGTAGATCGGTCCAACACGTCCACAATGGGAATGTGGTATAGCAGCGACAATAGGGGGAATGGGAAAGTGCAACCAATAATCCTAGACGTGCGGGCAACTACTTAGAAAATAGTCTTAGAGCATCTTCTAACAGGCGCTGTAAAATCTCGCGCGCTATATCGGCGATTGGGCGCGCTGCATACCGTTCGCGCGTGGCATAGCGAATTTGCCTCGGCGGAGGCTGTATTTTGCAGCGCGCGTATGGTGCGAAAACGCACTCTCCGCCAGAGGCGCTATTTTGCAGCGCGCGCGTCACAAACTGCTAGTCCGACCGTTTTTTTTTTGAAAATTCATCAAACAAACTATGAAATTTGATCGAAAATACGAATATATTTAAAGTGCGACGATACAATGCGACATTTAAACGAAAATACTAAAATAAAACTACTACTCGAACTGGTCGTCGGACTCCCAGTCGAAGTCGAGGTTGCTCAGTGTCGTGTCCGACACCGAGCGTCGACGTCGTCGTGCACTCGGAAGTCGGAGGAGGATGAGAGGACGACGGTCGACGGCCCTGCGGTGTTCTTCCTTCCTCCTTCCTCCTCCGCCGGCCGTCGGTCCTCGCCTTCTTCCTCGCCGCGGACTCGGCGCGGCGCTTCTCGCGGCTCGCCTTCTTCTTCGCTCATCGCCGCCTCTGTCCTCCTCCTTCTCGCGCGTAGAAGGCCTCCGTGGCGGCGACGTCCTCGGGGAAGCGCCGCGCCCATTCGACGCCGCGCAGCGCCTCGCCGCGCTCGGCGATGAGGAGGCGCTGCTCCAGCTCCCGATGGCGGCGTCTGCTGTTCGCGCGTGATCATCGGCGACGGCGGCGCCAGCATCTCCGCCGCTCGCG
This sequence comes from Lolium rigidum, assembly GCF_022539505.1. Taxonomy (NCBI): domain Eukaryota; kingdom Viridiplantae; phylum Streptophyta; class Magnoliopsida; order Poales; family Poaceae; genus Lolium; species Lolium rigidum. Next base: position 66,765,979 of record NC_061509.1, read on the forward strand.
CTGCGTGGAAGACATCGTCGGTTCATCGACCGACGCGCGAGCGGCCGAGCCGCCACGCGACGGTGTCGTACGCCCGCGCCGCGTCGTGCGCGGGTGTCGAAGGTGCCGAGGCGGATCCGCTCCCGCCGGAGCGGATTTCCGCGTCGAACCGGCCGCTGGCCGCGCGCCCGGACGCCGTGGTAGCCGGAGGAGGGGCGGCGGTGCGGAGGCATCTCGCGGACGGAGGTGGAGCGGCGCGGAGGGAGGCGGAGCGGGCCGGAGGTGGAGCGGCGCGGGAGCGGAGAGAGACGAGGAGGAGAGAGACGCGGGAGGAAGTGACAGTTGCCCGCGCGCGCGTGGCGTGTTTAGTACCGCGCGCGCCATCGCACGCGGCAAGTTTCCCGCGCGGGATAGCGCGAAAGCGCGCGGGCGGCAACTCTTTAGCGCGCGCCATTTTCCCGCGCATCTGCCGGGAGCAGCGGCGCGGCAAACCGGCGTGCTTTTTACCGCGCGGGCCTTTTAGCGCGTCTGTTGGAGATGCTCTTATGGACTGACGTGCTGATTTCGTGGGCGTGTCATGATCCTGATAGCACTAACCATATGCCTCCACGTCATCCCGTAAGCGTGAGTCTGAAATTCCTCCCAGCCGAGCACTCTAGGTTTTGGTTGAAGATTTTGAAAAGTTGGTAGCATCCTCTCGGGCACTATTCAAGTAGTAGCACCTCCTCTTGGTAAATATGGCGTAGAACCTAGGTATAAGCGCACCCGATTTCAAAAAAATTGAAAAATAATATTGAAATATTTTCAAGAAATTGAAATATTATTCACACGTACATGTCAACTTAATACTTACTTGTGCAAATTTGTAAGAAAAAATACGTCCATATGTAACCTAAAAAAAAGTGAAAATGAAACTTTGCTATAATGTGAATAGTACGCGTCTAATTAATCCTTATATTATGACGAGTACAATTTGTTATTTTTTTTGTAGGTTACGTATTTTTATATTTTAGAGGTGTCTCTCCATAGTTCACTAGAGGTGTCTCTCCATAAAGATAAATAACATGCTAGATGATTTTTTTTGTACATTGAGATTTTTTCGGTTTTCTTGTACTGTCTATATTAAGTGGTTGTACTACTCGTGTCGAATGATTGTACTTATCGGCGTCAAGTATTAGAACTTCCTTGCGGATAATGGGATTATTTTGTTTTTTTGTACATTTAGATTTTGTTGGTTTTTTTGTACTTCCGATGTTAAGTGGGTGTACTGCTCATGTCGAATGGTTGTAATTCTCAGCGTCAAGTATTTGAACTTTCTTGCGGATGACCGGATTATTTTGTTTTTTTATTGTCACTATATTTTCTCTCCGCCATTCCCATTTCAATCTCGTGTACTTCCATCATTCGAAGGGTTGCAATCCCTTTTTCTCGGAAGAGCATCTTGTACTTCATGTGAAATAATATAATGGATGATTTTTATTATTTTTGATATGTATACTTCCTGCATGTTGTACTTCTTATCATATTTGCATGTGCTGCCCGCAATACACATTGTACTTCGCTATTGTTTTCTTTTTTTTGCGGGAAAAGAGCTGATGATATTTAGCACAAGGTTCTTACAGTAAAAGGTCCTGAGACAAAAGGAAAAAAACAACGAAGCTCCTCAGCACCCCGTTGACGAAGACGACGACAAAGATGTACCGCCGGCGTGCCGCCGCTGCTGCTCCACACATGCCTTGGATTTGGAGCAGCCCCTCTGCGGACGGGAAGTCGACGAAGCTCGACCCCCGGAGGGCCTCCATCCAGCGCCGCCAAAGCCAACGCCCCGCACCGCATCACCAGCTCGCTTCGGTTCTTCGAGACCCCGGATCCGCCATCCCGCCGACTCCAGCGAGGGATTGTCGCACCCAGCAGCTCCATCGAGCCCCGAGCACGCGGAAGACGGAAGATCAGCAGCAGAGCTCCTCGGACCTCCACCGCCGGAGAGGAAGACCTCCGTCGCAAAACGCCACTCCGCCCGCGCCGCCCACTCCCCAACACCGCCGGCTAGCTCCCAAACCGAACCTACGCTATTTACACACCGCAGATCAGGGCTTCCCCATCCTCCCGATGCCGGCGCAGCCGTCGGAGGGTGAGGAACCCGCTGATCTGGCGGCGGCGAGGTGGAACGCCCGGGATCGCCCAAAAGGCGCCCTCTGTCTACTGTGGACGGGTAGAGTATAAGGCTCCAAGGTACCTGCCTGGCGATAGGGATTGGTTAATGTACTTCCCTATGGTTGAGTTTATTATTTTCTAGCACTTTCACCTTGGAGAATAGGGGAGGGCAGATAGGGACCGCACGCCGAGGAGCTGGGCTAGACGCCGGAGGGAGAGGCAGCGAGCGGCTAACCGAATCGACAACGTCGTCTCGATCGCGCTCGGTGGTTGGGGGACGCAGGTCTTCTCGGTGGTGGCGGGCACGCTTTCCGGCGAGGAGGGATCGAGAGGGGTGTGGCAGGGACCGGGCGGGCGGTAGTTGGCTCGGGAGGCGTTGGGCTGGTGCTGGAGGCTGGGGGATTCGAGGGTGCGAATGGAAGCTGGGCAGGGGCGGCAGTGAGGTCTGGCCAGCCAGAGGCGGAACAAAGTTCCAAACAATACTTTACCATATAAAGCTTTTGGTGCCAACGATTGAGGTGGTCGGTGATCAAAACGATGAGATTTGCACGATAGATTTCCGCCCCGCAAAAAATAGAGCATTGAACTTCCGGGTGACATGAGCCTGCACTGCTCGTGCAATGAGCTTGAACCGCTTGAACTACCCGACACGTTTTTTACGAAATTTTGAACTACCTACATGCAAGGTGTTGGAGATATGCCCAAGAGGCAATAATAAAGTGGTTATTATAATATATATTTGTGTTTATGATAAAAGTTTGCATATCATGCTATAATTGTATTAACCGAAACATTGATACATGTGTGTAATGTAAACAACAAGGAGTCCCTAGAAAGCCTCTTGTATAACTAGCTTGTTGATTAATAGATGATCATGGTTTCGTGATCATGAACATTGGATGTTATTAATAACAAGGTTATGTCATTGAATGAATGATATAATGGACACACACCCAAATGAGCGTAGCATAATATCAAGTCATTAAGATCAACTTGCTATAAGCTTACGCTACATAGTTACCTAGTCCTTCGACCATGAGATCATGTAAATCACTTATACCGGAAGTGTACTTTGATTACATCAAACGCCACTGCGTAAATGGGTGGTTATAAAGATGGGATTAAGTATTCGGAAAGTATGAGTTGAGGCATATGGATCAAGAGTGGGATTTGTCCATACCGATGACGGATAGATATACTCTGGGCCCTCTCGGTGGAATGTCGTCTGATTAGCTTGCAAGCATGTGACTAGTTCACAAGAGATGATATGCCACGGTACGAGTAATGAGTACTTGTCGGAGACGAGGTTGAACAAGGTATGGAGATACCGATGATCAAACCTCAGACAAGTAAAATATCGCGTGACAAAGGGAATCGGTATCGTATGTAAATGTGTCAATCGATCACTAAGTTATCGTTGAATATGTGGGAGTGATACGTCTCAAACGTATCTATAATTTCTTATGTTCCATGCTACTTTTATGATGATACTCACATGTTTTATACACATTATATGTCATTATTATGCATTTTCCGGCACTAACCTATTGACGAGATGCCGAAGAGCCAGTTGCTGTTTTCTGCTGTTTTTGGTTTCAGAAATCCTAGTAAGGAAATATTCTCGGAATCGGACGAAATCAACGCCCAGCATCTTAGAATTCCACGAAGCTTCCAGAACACCCGAGAGCCACCAGAGGAGGGCCACAGGGGGCCCACACGTGTGGGCGGCGCGGCCAAGGAGCCAGGCGCGCCGCCCTACTGTGTGGTGGCCCCGTCAGCCTTCCGACTCCGCCTCTTCGCCTATTTAAAGGTCCCTGACCTAAATCTTCGATACGGAAAAGCCACGGTACGAGAAACCTTCCAGAGCCGCCGCCATCGCGAAGCCAAGATCTGGGGGACAGGAGTCTCTGTTCCGGCACGCCGCCGGGACGGGGAAGTGCCCCCGGAAGGCATCTCCATCGACACCACCGCCATCTTCATCACCGCTGCTGTCTCCCATGAGGAGGGAGTAGTTCTCCATCGAGGCTAAGGGCTGTACCGGTAGCTATGTGGTTAATCTCTCTCCCATGTACTTCAATACAATGATCTCATGAGCTGCCTTACATGATTGAGATCCATATGATGAGTTTGTAATCTAGATGTCATTATGCTATTCAAGTGGATTTTACTTATGTGATCTCCGGAGACTCCTTGTCCCACGTGTGTAAAGGTGACAAGTGTGTGCACCGTGTGGGTCTCTTAGGCCATATTTCACAGAATACTTATTCACCGAGTTATGATTTGAGTTGGATGTCTCTATGAAATTGTGGTGTGTTAGTACCTCCTATGAATGCTCAAAGTGACAGCGTGGGGTGTTTATTAGTACTTGGGAATACATCTTTAAGGTTTGCCTACATGATGAATTAGAGTTCGTTATCTTGCCAGAGAGTAATTCGGAATAGCATAGTGAAGTGTTTATATTTATATCCAATTATGATTGCAATGTTGAGAGTGTCCACTAGTGAAAGTATGATCCCTAGGCCTTGTTTCCAAACACTGAAACTCCGTTTATTTATCTGTTCTATTGCATGTTTACTCGCTGCCATATTTTATTCAGATTGCTATTACCACTCATATACATCCATACTACTTGTATTTCACTATCTCTTCGCCGAACTAGTGCACCTATACATCCGACAAGTGTATTAGGTGTGTTGGGGACACAAGAGACTTCTTGTATCGTGATTGCAGGGTTGCTTGAGAGGGATATCTTTGACCTCTTCCTCCCCGAGTTCGATAAACCTTGTGTGATCCACTTAAGGGAAACTTGCTGCTGTTCTACAAACCTCTGCTCTTGGAGGCCCAACACTTTCTACAAGAATAGAAGCACCCGTAGACATCAAGCACTTTTCTGGCGTCGTTGCTGGGGAGGAAAGGTAAAAGGCACTCATACTCCGGTCCCAGGTAATAAGTACTTTTATGTTGCCATTGTGTGTGTGTTCGAAGCTATTTCCTTTAGATCCTGCAATTGCATCTTTTTGTTTCTTGTTAAACACTAGTAAGGCATAATGGAAAACATCTGTGAGCTTTTTATACTATTTCCTGAGTCAAGACATGAATGGTTGAATGCGAAAATTAAAAAACCTATGGAACCTTATTTGCATGCTAGTAGCAATGATATTAGTATGAACGCTTTGAACACCATTGTTGCTAATGATATAGAAAATTCTAAGCTTGGGAGGTCGGTTTTGTTGAAAATGATCTCTTTAGTCCTCCGGGTATTGAGGAGAAAGTTTATGTTGATTATGATATGCCCCCTATTTATGATGATTATAATGATAGTGGTCTTTTGGTGCCGCCTACTATGGAGGATAAAGTTTATTATGATGATACTATACCTCCAATATTTGATGATGAGAATAATAATGATAGCTACTTTGTTGAATTTGCTCCCACTACAACTAATAAAATTGATTATGCTTATGTGGAGAGTAATAATTTTATGCATATAGCTCATGATAAGAATGTTTCATTTGATAGTTATATTGTTGAATTTGTTCATGATGCTACTGAAAGTTATTATGAGAGAGGGAAACATGGTTATATGCATCTTAATAATATTAAGTTTCCCCTCTTTATGTTGAGAATCTTGAAGTTACTCGTGTTTTATCTTGCTATGCTTGTCACTTTGTTCTTCATGAATTTGTTTATTTACAAGATCCCTTTTCATAGGAAGTGGGTTAGGCTTAAATTTGTTTTAATTTGCTTCTTGATGCTCTCTTTTGCTTCAACTTTTATTTCTTGCGAGTGCATCATTAAAACTGCTGAGCCCATCTTTATGGCTATAAAGAAAGCACTTCTTGGGAGATAACCCATGTGTTTATTTTACTACAGCAATTTTGTTTTATATTTGAGTCTTGGAAGTTGTTATTACTGTAGCAACCTCTCCTTATCTTTATTTTATTGCATTATTGTGCCAAGTAAAGTCTTTGATAGTAAAGTCAATACTAGATTTGGATTACTGCGCAGAAACAGATTTCTTCGTCGTCACGAATTTCGATCTGCCTCTCTGTAGGTAACTCAGAAAAATCTGCCAATTTACGTGCGTGATCCTCAGATATGTACGCAACTTTCATTCAATTTGGGCATTTTCATCTGAGCAAGTCTGGTGCCTCAAAAAATTCGTCTTTACGGACTGTTCTGTTTTGACAGATTCTGCCTTTTATTTCGCATTGCCTGTTTTGCTATGTTGGATGGATTTCTTTGTTCCATTAACTTCCAGTAGCTTTGTGCAATGTCCATAAGTGTTAAGAATGATTGTGTCACCTCTGAATATGTGAATTTTTGATTATGCACTAACCCTCTAATGAGTTTGTTTCGAGTTTGGTGTGGAGGAACTTTTCAAGGGTCAAGAGAGGAGGATGATACAATATGATCAAGAAGAGTGAAAAGTCTAAGCTTGGGGATGCCCCGGTGGTTCATCCCTGCATATTTCAAGAAGACTCAAGCATCTAAGCTTGGGGATGCCCAAGGCATCCCCTTCTTCATCAACAACTTATCGAGTTTCTTCTCTTGAAACTATATTTTTATTCGATCACATCTTATGTACTTTACTTGGAGTGTCTGTGTGCTTTTATTTTTGTTTTGTTATTTTCATTCTCTGAATAAATGCTTGTGTGGGATAGAGACACGCTCCGCTGTTGCATATGAACACATGTGTTCTTAGCTTTACTTTTAATGTTCATGGCGAAGGTTGAAACTGCTTCGTTCATTGCTATATGGTTGGAAACGGAAAATGCTGCATGTGGTAATTGGTATAATGTCTTGAATAATTTGATACTTGGCAATTGTTGTGCTCATATAGATCATGTTTAAGCTCTTGCATCATGTACTTTGCACCTATTAATGAATAACTACATAGAGCTTGTTAAAATTTGGTTTGCATGATTAGTTTCTCTAGAGTCTAGATATTTTCTCGGTTAAGGTGTTTGAACAACAAGGAGACAATGTAAAGTCTTATAATAGCTTACAATATGTTCATATGTGAGCTTTGCTGCACCTTTTATACTTGAGTTTGCTTCAAACAACCTTGCTAGCCTAGCCTTGTATTGAGAGGAATTCTTCTCGTGCATCCAAATCCTTGAGCCAAAAATCATGCCATTTGTGTCCACCATACCTACCTACCACATGGTATTTCTCCGCCATTCCAAAGTACATTACTTGAGTGCTACCTTTAAAATTCTATTCTTTGTCTTTACAATATATAGCTCATGGGACAAATAGCCTTAAAAACTATTGTGGTGAAGAATATGTACTTATGTGTCTTATTTCTTTAATAAGTTGCTTGTTGAGCGGTAACCATGTTTCTGGGGACGCCATCAACTCTTTCACCTTTGTTGAATATCATGTGAGTTGCTATGCATGTTCGTCTTGTCTGAAGTAAGGGCGATTTTCATGATCAAATGGTTTGAGTATGCATACTGTTAGAGAAGAACATTGGGCCGCTAACTAAAGCCATGATTCATGGTGGAAGTTTCAGTTTGGACAACTAATCCTCAATCTCTTATGAGAATATTAACTGTTGTTGAATGCTTATGCATTAAAGAGGAGTCCATTATCTGTTGTCTATGTTGTCCCTGTATGGATGTCTAAGTTGAGAATAATCAAAAGCGAGAAATCCAATGCGAGCTTTCTCCTTAGACCTTTGTACAAAGCGGCATAGAGGTACCCCTTTGTGACACTTGGTTGAAACATATGCTATGCAATGATAATCCATGTTAATCCAAGCTAATTAGGACAAGGTGAGAGCACTATTGGTATACTATGCATGAGGCTTGCAACTTATAGGATGTATTATACATAACACATATGATTTATTACTACCGTTGACAAAATTGTTTCTATGTTTTCAAAATGAAAAGCTCTAGCACAAAAATAGTAATCCATGCTTCCTCTCGCGAAGGGCCTATCTTCTACTTTATTGTTGAGTCAGCTTACCTATTCTTTCTATCTTAGAAGCAAACACTTGTGTCAACTCGTGCATTGATTCTTACATGTTTACCTATTGCACTTGTTATATTGCTTTATGTTGACAACTATCCATGAGATATATATGTTGAAGTTGAAAGCAACCGCTGAAACTTATATCTTCCTTTGTGTTGCTTCAATGCCTTTACTTTGAATCTATTGCTTTATGAGTAACTCTTATGCAAGACTTATTGATGCTTGTCTTGAAAGTACTATTCATGAAAAGTCTTTGTTATATGATTCATTTGTTTACTCATTATCTTCATCATTGCTTCGAATCGCTGCATTCATCTACATATGCTTTACAATAGTATGGTCAAGATTATGATAGCATGTCACTCGTAAATTATCCTTGTTATCGTTTACCTACTCGAGGGACGAGTAGGAACTAAGCTTAGGGATGCTTGATACGTCTCAAACGTATCTATAATTTCTTATGTTCCATGCTACTTTATATGATGATACTCTACATGTTTTATACATACTTTATGTCATATTTATGCGTTTTCCGGAACTAACCTATTGACGAGATGCCGAAGGGCCAGCTGTCGTTTTCTCGCTGTTTTTGGTTCCGAAATCCTAGTAAGGAAATATTCTCGGAATTGGACGAAATCAACGCCCGCAGTCTTATAATTGGACGAAGCTTCCAGAACACCCGAGAGCCGCCGTAGGGGAGCCACGGGGCCCCACACAGCACCGGCGGCGCGGCCAAGGGGGCCCGCGCCCCCCTGTTGTGTCGTCGCCTCGTCGACCCTCCGACTCCGCCTCTTCGCCTATATAAAGGTCCCCGACCTAAAACTTCGATACGGAAAAGCCACGGTACGAGAAACCTTCCGCGAGCCGCCGCCATCGCGAAGCCAAGATCCGGGGGACAGGAGTCTCTGTTCCGGCACGCCGCCGGGACGGGGAAGTGCCCCGGAAGGCTTCTCCATCGACACCTGCCATCTCCACCGCCATCTTCATCACCGCTGCTGTCTCCCATGAGGAGGAGTAGTTCTCCATCGAGGCTCGGGGCTGTACCGGTAGCTATGTGGTTAATCTCTCTCCTATGTACTTCAATACAATAATCTCATGAGCTGCCTTACATGATTGAGATTCATATGATGATGCTTGTAATCTAGATGTCATTATGCTAGTCAAGTGGGTTTTACTTATGTGATCTCCGGAGACTCCTTGTCCCACGTGTGTAAAGGTGATAGTGTGTGCACCGTGTGGGTCTCTTAGGCTATATTTCACAGAATACTTATTCACCGTTATGAATGGCATAGTGAAGTGCTTATTTATATCTCTTTATGATTGCAATGTGTTTTGTATCACAATTTATCTGTGTGCTACTCTAGTGATGTTATTAAAGTAGTTTATTCCTCCGCACGGTGTAATGGTGATAGTGTGTGCATCGTGTAGTACTTGGCGTAGGCTATGATTGTGATCTCTTGTAGATTATGAAGTTAACTATTGCTATGATGGTATTGATGTGATCTATTCCTCCTTTCGTAGTGTGAAGGTGACAGTGTGCATGCTATGTTAGTACTTGGTTTGGTTATGTTGATCTGTCATGCACTCTAAGGTTATTTAATTATGAACATCGAATATTGTGGAGCTTGTTAACTCCGGCATTGAGGGTTCGTGTAATCCTACACAGTTAGTGGTGTTCATCATCCAACAAGAGAGTGTAGAGTCTAGCATTTATCTATTTATTCTGTTATATGATCAAAGTTGAGAGTGTCCACTAGTGAAAGTATGATCCCTAGGCCTTGTTCCTAAATACTGCTACCGCTGCTTGTTTATCTGTTTCATCGCATCCGTACTTCCTGCAATATTACCACCATCAACCACACGCTCGGCAAGCACTTTTCTGGCGCCGTTACTACTGCTCATACTTATTCATACCACCTGTATTTCACCATCTCTTCGCCGAACTAGTGCACCTATTAGGTGTGTTGGGGACACAAGAGACTTCTTGCTTTGTGGTTGCAGGGTTGCATGAGAGGGATATCTTTGACCTCTTCCTCCCCGAGATCGATAAACCTTGGGTGATCCACTTAAGGGAAACTTGCTCGCCGTTCTACAAACCTCTGCTCTTGGAGGCCCAACACTGTCTACAAGAATAGAAGCACCCGTAGACATCAAGCTATTTTTTGGCGCCATTGCCGGGGAGGAAAGGTAAAAGGCACTCATACTCCGGTCCCAGGTAAAGTACTCTTCTGGCGCCGTTGTGTATGTGCTCGAAGCTATTTCCTTTAGATCCTGCAATTGCATCTTTTTGTTTCTTGTTTACACTAGTTTGGCATAATGGACAACAATGAGCTTCTTATTCTATTTCCTGATTTAAGACATGGATGGTTTGATGCGAAAATTAAAAAACCCATGGAACATATTAGTATGAACACTTTGAATACCATTGTTGCTAATGATATAGAAAGTTCTATGCTTGGGGAGGTCGGTTTTGATGAGAATGATCTTTTTAGCCCTCCGGGTATTGAGGAGAAAGTTTATGTTGATTATGATATGCCTCCCATATATGATGATTATAATGATAGTGGTCTTTTGGTGCCACCTGTTATGGAGGATAAATTTTATTATGATTACAATATGCCTCCTATATTTGATGATGAGAATAATAATGATAGCTACTTTGTTGAATTTGCTCCTACTACAATTAATAATAATAACTATGCTTATGTTGGGAGTAGTAATAATTTTATGCATGAGACTCATGATAAGAATGCTTTATGTGATAGTTATATTGTTGAGTTTGCTCATGTTGCTACTGAAAGTTATTATGAGAGAGGAAAATATGGTTGTAGAAATTTTCATGTTACTAAAACACCTCTCTATGTGCTGAAATTTTTGAAGCTACACTTGTTCTATCTTCCTATGTTTTTTACTTTGCTCCCAATGAACTTGTTTATTTACAAGATTCCTTTTCATAGGAAGCATGTTAGGCTTAAATGTGTTTTGAATTTGCTTCTTGATGCTCTCTTTTGCTTCAAATACTATCTCTTGCGAGTGCATCATTAAAACTGATGAGCCCATCTTAATGGCTATAAAGAAAGAACTTCTTGGGAGATAACCCATGTGTTTATTTTACTACAGTACTTTGTTTTATATTTGTGTCTTGGAAGTTGTTACTACTGTAGCAACCTCTTCTTATCTTATTTTTATCGCATTGTTGTGCCAAGTAAAGTCTTTGATAGTAAGGTTCATACTAGATTTGGATTACTGCGCAGATACAGATTTCTTTGCTGTCACGAATTTCGACCTGCCTCTCTGTAGGTAGCTCAGAAAAATATGCCAATTTACGTGCGTGATCCTCGGATATGTACGCAACTTTCATTCAATTTGGGCATTTTCATTTGAGCAAGTCTGGTGCCTCAATAAAATCCATCTTTACGGACTCGTTCTATTTTGACAGATTCTGCCTTTTATTTCGCATTGCCTCTTTTGCTATGGTGGATGAATTTCTTTGTTCCATTAATGTCCAAGTAGCTTTATGCAATGTCCGAAGTGTTAAGAATGATTGTGTCACCTCTGAACATGTTAATTTTTATTATGCACTAACCCTCTAATGAGTTGTTTTGAGTTTGGTGTGGAGGAAGTTTTCAAGGGTCAAGAGAGGAGGATGATATACTATGATCAAGAAGAGTGAAAGCTCTAAGCTTGGGGATGCCCCGGTGGTTCACCCCTGCATATTTCAAGAAGACTCAAGTGTCTAAGCTTGGGGATGCCCAAGGCATCCCCTTCTTCATCGACAAATTTATCAGGTCATTTCTCTTGAAACTATATTTGTATTCGGTCACATCTTATGTACTTTACTTGGAGCGTCTTTTTGTTTTTGTTTTTGTTTGAATAAAATATGATCCATCATGCTTGTGTGGGAGAGAGACACGCTCCGCTGGTTCATATGAACACATGTGTTCTTAGCTTTTAATGTTCATGGCGAAGGTTGAAACTCGCTTCGTTAATTGTTATATGGTTGGAAACGGGAAATGCTACATGTGGTAATTGATAAAATGTCTTGGATAATTTGATACTTGGCAATTGTTGTGCTCATGTTTAAGCTCTTGCATCATATACTTTGCACCCATTAATGAAGAAATACATAGAGCTTGCTAAAATTTGGTTTGCATAATTGGTCTCTCTAAGGTCTAGATAATTCCTAGTAAAGAGTTTGAACAACAAGGAAGACGGTGTAGAGTCTTATAATGTTTACAATATGTCTTTTATGTGAGTTTTGCTTCACCGGTTCATCCTTGTGTTTGTTTCAAATAACCTTGCTAGCCTAAGCCTTGTATCGAGAGGGAATACTTCTCATGCATCCAAAATCCTTGAGCCAACCACTATGCCATTTGTGTCCACCATACCTACCTACTACATGGTATTTCTCCGCCATTCCAAAGTAAATTGCTTGAGTGATACCTTTAAATAATTCAAAATTTATCACCTCTGATTTGTGTCAATGTTTTATAGCTCATGAGGAAGTATGTGGTGTTTATCTTTCATTCTTGTTGGGCAACTTTCACCAATGGACTAGTGGCTTCATCCGCTTATCCAATAATTTTGCAAAAAGAGCTGGCAATGGGATTCCCGAGTCCGAATTAATTAACCTAAATAGACACTCCTCCATGGTATGTGATTGTTGGACGGCACCCGAAGGATTCGGTTAGCCATGGCTTGAGAAAGCAAAGGTGGGGAGGAGTGTCATCATAATAAAACTAAAATAAAAAGGCACTCCTTCATGGTATGAGATTGTTGGCAGGCACCCGAGGATTCGGTTAGCCATGGTTTGTGAAAGAAAGGTTGGAAGGAGTGCCACCCAAAAATAAAAATAATTCATGGGAGCCGCTCTTTGAAGGTTTGTCCGGCGAGGGGGTTAGAGTGCCCACTACCATTCGTTGACAACAACAAACACCTCTCAAAATTTTACTTTTATGCTCTCTTTATGTTTTCAAAACCAAAGCTCTAGCACAAATATAGCAATCAATGCTTCCTCTCGCGAAGGACCTTTCTTTTACTTTTATGTTGAGTCAGTTCACCTATCTCTCTCCACCTCAAGAAGCAAACACTTGTGTGAACTGTGCATTGATTCCTACATACTTGCATATTGCACTTGTTATATTACTTTACATTGACAATATCCATGAGATATACATGTTACAAGTTGAAAGCAATTGCTGAAACTTAATCTTCCTTTGTGTTGCTTCAATACCTTTACTATGAATTTATTGCTTTATGAGTTAACTCTTATGCAAGACTTATTGATGCTTGTCTTGAAAGTACTATTCATGAAAAGTCTTTGCTTTATGATTCAGCTTGTTTACTCATGTCATTACCATTGTTTTGATCGCTGCATTCATTACATATGCTTACAATAGTATGATCAAGATTATGATGGCATGTCACTCCAGAAATTATCTTTGTTATCGTTTACCCGCTCGGGACGAGCAGAAACTAAGCTTGGGGATGCTGATACGTCTCCGACGTATCGACAATTTCTTGTGTTCCATGCCACATTATTGATGATATCTACATGTTTTATACATACTTTATGTCATATTTATGCGTTTTCCGGAACTAACCTATTGACGAGATGCCGAAGGGCCAGTTGTTGTTTTCTGCTGTTTTTGGTTCCAGAAATCCTAGTAAGGAAATATTCTCGGAATTGGACGAAATCAACGCCCAGAGTCTTATAATTGGACGAAGCTTCCAGAACACCCGAGAGCCGCCAGAGGGGAGCCCTGGGGGCCCCACACAACACCCTGGCGCGGCCAAGGGGGGCCCCGCGCCCCCCTGTTGTGTCGTCGCCTCGTCGACCCTCCGACTCCGCCTCTTCGCCTATAAAAAGGTCCCTGACCTAAAACCTCGATACGGAAAAGCCACGGTACGAGAAACCTTCCAGAGCCGCCGCCATCGCGAAGCCAAGATCTGGGGGACAGGAGTCTCTGTTCCGGCACGCCGCCGGGACGAGGAAGTGCCCCCGGAAGGCTTCTCCATCGACACCGCTGCCATCTCCACCGCCATCTTCATCACCGCTGCTGTCTCCCATGAGGAGGGAGTAGTTCTCCATCGAGGCTCGGGGCTGTACCGGTAGCTATGTGGTTAATCTCTCTCCTATGTACTTCAATACAATGATCTCATGAGCTGCCTTACATGATTGAGATTCATATGATGATGCTTGTAATCTAGATGTCATTATGCTAGTCAAGTGGGTTTTACTTATGTGATCTCCGGAGACTCCTTGTCCCACGTGTGTAAAGGTGACGAGTGTGTGCACCGTGTGGGTCTCTTAGGCTATATTTCACGAATACTTATTCACTGTTATGAATGGCATAGTGAAGTGCTTATTTATATCTCTTTATGATTGCAATGTGTTTTGTATCACAATTTATCTCGTGTGCTACTCTAGTGATGTTATTAAAGTAGTTTATTCCTCCCGCACGGTGTAATGGTGACAAGTGTGTGCATCGTGTAGTACTTGGCGTAGGCTATGATTGTGATCTCTTGTAGATTATGAAGTTAACTATTGCTATGATGGTATTGATGTGATCTATTCCTCCTTTCGTAGTGTGAAGGTGACAATGGTGCATGCTATGTTAGTACTTGGTTTGGTTATGTTGATATGTCATGCACTCTAAGGTTATTTAAATATGAACATCGAATATTGTGGAGCTTGTTAACTCCGGCATTGAGGGTTCGTGTAATCCTACACGCTTAGTGGTGTTCATCATCCAACAAGAGAGTGTAGAGTCTAGCATTTATCTATTTATTCTGTTATGTGATCAAAGTTGAGAGTGTCCACTAGTGAAAGTATGATCCCTAGGCCTTGTTCCTAAATATCGCTACCGCTGCTTGTTTATCGTTTTTATCGCATCCGTACTTCCCGCAATATTACCACCATCAACCACACGCCAGCAAGCACTTTTCTGGCGTCGTTACTACTGCTCATACTTATTCATACCACCTGTATTTCACCATCTCTTCGCCGAACTAGTGCACCTATTAGGTGTGTTGGGGACACAAGAGACTTCTTGCTTTGTGGTTGCAGGGTTGCATGAGAGGGATATCTTTGACCTCTTCCTCCCTGAGATCGATAAACCTTGGGTGATCCACTTAAGGGAAACTTGCTGCTGTTCTACAAACCTCTGCTCTTGGAGGCCCAACACTGTCTACAAGAATAGAAGCACCTGTAGACATCACTCAGCCTCCAGTTCACCCAGGTTACAGTGGGTGGCATTCTGCACAGGTTCCGTGGAGTGATCTTGATGAGTGCATTCAAAGGTCCAGCCTCACTCGCCGCTCTCCGGATGCCCCTGACACTGATGAAGAAGAAGAAGAAGAAGAAGAAGAAGAAGAAGAGGAAGCGGCGGACGAGTCCAATGATGAAGATGCCTCGGAGTGATCCCCATGGGGCGAGTAGCATCGCGCTTGTCCCCTTTTTGGCGTCTCGATGCCAAAGGGGGAGAAGTGTTCTATTAGGAACTCTCTCGGGGATTTGCATGGTTTGGGCACAAGCATATGCGTTTATCATTCCTTTATTGCTTGTGCTCCCTCTTATTTGAAATATTTGCTTTGGTTGTGTTCCGTTTAAAACTATGTGCTATGTGGTGTGAGACATTGTTATGGTTTTCGGATTTCTATATGTTGAGATCAAGGCTATTATATTATGTGTGATGCTATATCTCCGTATCATATATCTACACATGGGTATGATTTCTAGCATCCTATCTCAACTTCATATATGTTTATGTCTCTTGTTAGAGCTCATGATGGATACCCCTTGTGTTGAGGCACCTCGCCCCTATGTGTTGTGTATTTGTATTCAAATGCAAATTACTTATATGCACACATGTAGGGGGAGTGCCCCTATGTTTTTGCCATCATGCTTGTCTCTATAGTAATTCTCTTGCAAATCCGTATATTGTCATCAAACACCATAAAGGGGGAGATTGAAAGAACATCTCTCATATTATGTTTTGAGTGTTTGATGTCAATGTATGTGATACACTAATGTTTGTTTAAGTGCTACAGGGATTATATAGATACATTTGTATGTGTGTTGGATGTGGTCAGTGCTGTCAAAAAGAATCAGCAAAAAGCTCACCAGGCCGGATAATCCGGGCCGGATATTTCCAAAATATCCGGCCCCCAGAATTTCGGCTAAGGACTTGAGGAAATGCAGCTCAGTATAGGGGCCGGACATTTGCCCGGATATTGTCCCAGTTTTGTCCCAGGGCCGGATTATCCGGGCCGGATATTTCAGGAATATCCGGCCCCCTCGAAAACGGCTAAGGACCTGAAGAAATGCTTCTCTGGATAGGGGCCGGACAATTGCCCGGACATTGTCCTGGTTTTGTACCAGGAGGCCGGATTATCCGGGGGGGGATTATCCGGCCCTAACTTAGGCCGGATTATCCGGCCCCCGAAGGCTCAACGGCTGGATTTTGGGGAGGGGTATTTATACCCCTCTTCTTCTTCCTTCCCCTTTGCTCAATCATTGCACAAGAAATCTGCCAAGCTTCACCTCCATTAGAGCCACCTCAAGAAACACAAGATTTGCAAGATCTCCTTCCTCCCCCAACCAAATCTCTTGATCTTTGGAGATTCGAAGGAGAAGCCACCGATCTACATCCGCACCGAAGCGTTTTTCATTTCCCCCTCATTTGTTTGAGGATCTCATGCTAGTGTTCCTATTTGGTTCCCTAGTTGATTTGTGTTGATGTGTTGTTGTTGATTGTTGTATTGTTACAGATTTGGGAGCCTCCAATTCAGTTGTGGATGTGTGCCCCAAGACCCTTGTAAAGGCCCGGTTTCCGCCTCGAGGAAATCCCTTAGTGGAAGTGGGCTAGGCCTTTGTGGCGTTGCTCACAGGAGATCTGAGTGAAGCCTTCGTGGCTGTTGGTTTGGCTTTTGTAGCAACCACACTCCTCCAAACGTAGACGTACCTTCTTGCAAAGGAAGGGAACTACGGGAATCATCTCCGTGTCATCGCGTGCTCCACTCTCGGTTACCTCTATCCTATTCTATCTCTTATATTGTGTAGCTATATCTTGCTTAGTTGCTTATCTTGTCATATAGGTAAATTCACTTAGTTGCATATCTAGAGAATTTACTTTTGTGTCAAGCCTAAATTGAAAAAGAACTAAAAATTGGTTAGCACCTATTCACCCCCCCCCTCTAGGTGCGGCATACGATCCTTTCAACAACTAAACTACTTTGCCCCAACTTATAGTGAGGTTGTCAATCTCACTGGTTTTGCTGAAAACAAAGGATTTGACGTATAGTGTGGAAAGAGATGTTTGTTTGCAGTGAAATAAAGAGAACAGTGCTTGCAGTAGATTGTTCTATCCGTGTAAAAGAAAGGACCGGGGTCCATAGTTCACTAGAGGTGTCTCTCCATAAAGATAAATAACATGTTGGGTAACAAATTACAGCTGGGCAACTGACAGAATAAATACCATACATGACAAGATGATTACTATAAGATTTATTTGGGCATTACAACAAGATTTATAAACCGTAATCCAACTGCATCTATGACTAATAATCCACCCTCAGGATATCATTCAAACAACTTTGGGTATTAAGTTGCAAGCAACAGATTATTACATTAAGTAAAGTGTGTAAAGTAAACAAGATAATTATATTTGGATAAAACATTGTTGTTTTCTCCCTAGTAGCAACAACACATCTACAACGTTAGGAGTTATTGTCACTCTCCCAGATTACTAGAGGCATGAACCCACAATCGAGCATAAATACTCCCTCTTGGAGTCATAAGCACATACTTGGCCAGAGCATCTACTAGCAACGAAGAGCATGCAAGATAAAAAAAAAACATATAAAACAGGTCTATAATCAACTCAATCATAGTATTCAATATTCATCGGATCCCAGCAAACACAACATGTAGCATTACATAAAGATGATCTTGATCATGTTAGGCAGCTCACAAGATCTAAACATGAAGCATAAGGAGGACAAGACAACCATCTAGCTACTTCTATGGACCCGTAGTCTAAAGATGAACTACTCACGCATCACTTCGGAGGCGGCCATGGTGATGAAGAGGCATCTGGTGATGATCTCCCTCTCCGGCAGGGTGCCAGAAAGAGCTTCAGAACCCTCCCGAACTAGGGTCGACGATGGTGGCGGCTACGGAACTTTTCGTGGATGGAGGCTCGGGTGTTTAGATTTTTACCGAGGATGTCAATTTATAGGCGAAAGGGCGATGTCGGTGGGCGCCCGAGGGGCCCACACCATACCTAGGCGTGGCTAGGGGGCCCGCGCCTAGGGGTGGTCTGGCCGCCTCCTGGCTCTTCTCCGTCTCCCCTTTGGACTCCGTCTTCGTGACAGCAAAATAGGAACTTCAGCTTTTTTTCGTCCAATTCCGAGAATATTTCAAGAATAACTTTATTGAAATACAAAAACATCAGAAAATAGGAACTAGCAGTGTGGCATCTTGTTAATAGGTTAGTTTCAGAAAATGCATAAAAATGCCACGAAGTGTAAACAAAACATATAGAAATTTGTGTAAAACAAGCATGGAGCATCAAAACTTATAGATACGTTTGCAACGTATCAGCATCCTCAAGCTTAACTCTTGCTCGTCCTCGAGTAGGTAAGTGATAACAAAAATAATTTTTGAGGTGACATGAAGCCAACATAATCTTGATCAAGTTTATTGTAAAAGCATTATGAGCTGGGATCAAAGTACTCTAAACATAGGCATGATAAATATAGTTCTAACAATAGAACTTAGGAACTATGTTACAACATGAAAAGTAACTCAAACAAAAGATCATGAATAATAGTGCACTGAAAGCAACTGTTTGTTTTTTGAGCATAGAGAAAACATAGCAAAGTGGTTTTGAGCTTGTCCTTCATGGAATAGCAAAACATAAATGCATAGGACACCTTTAAAATTCAAAAGGGTGACTAGATACAAATAATTTGAGAACAAGCAATAACATAATTATGAATCAATCAATAATAAATTTTGGGACTATGCACATTATACTCAGAATGACAACTATGCTCTCTTAATTGGTACATAAAGTTAGAAGATGAAGACTCAACATAAAAGTAAAAGAACAGCCCTTCGCTGAGGGAATCAAAGTAAAACAGATGTGTTGAAAATGTATTTTGAGAGGTATGTATGTCTATGTCAGTGACTGGTATCAAATGGTTTATCATCCTTTCATATAGTGACTTCAAGAGCAGCTCCCATATAGTTCTCCATTTTCACACCATTATTTAGGATCTCTCCAGTACATAATATGTAGAGATTTATTTATTTGTTTGTTTGTTTTGTGGGCTGGGCACCCAGTTGCCTTGCTCTTTTTGCAATATTAACGACTAGCACATTATTCATGCTAGTCAAGGTATGAAGTCGTGAAAAGACAATAAATCATTCAATACTTCCTCATGAGCTAAAACAGGAACACAAAACATGTAATAATTTTTGAAGGTTTTAAAGGTAGCACGGAGAAAGCTATAGGGGTAGATCTGCGGGGTCCCCGCCCTAGGGGCAGATTCTGGATGTATAGGGGGGAACTCCCTCGGAGGTGAACCGGAGAGAAACTTGGGATCATATGGGACCACATGTACCTAAGACATAGACACGATACAAAACACTTAAATAATTAGACCCACACACATACCAAAGCGCTTAAAGAACTAGACCCACACACGAACCGAAACACTTAAAGAACTACACCCACACAGGAACCAAAACACTTAAAGAACTACACCCACACAGGAACCAAAACATTTAAAGAACTACACCCACACATGAACAAAGCACTTAGCACTAGGTCGACGCATGACCCGTGATGACGCGTAAAGCACACGCCCGTTGGGAACCCCAAGTGGAAGGTGTGATGCGTACATCAGCAAGTTTCCCTTAGTAAGAAACCAAGGTTTATCGAACCAGTAGGAGTCAAGGATCACGTGAAGGTCGTTGATGACGGAGTGTAGTGCGGCGCAACACCAGGGATTCCGGCGCCAACGTGGAACCTGCACAACACAATCAAAGTACTTTTCCCCAACGTAACAGTGAGGTTGTCAATCTCACCGGCTTGCTATAAACAAAGGATTAGATGTATAGTGTGGAAGATGATGTTTGTTTGCAAAGAACAGTAAAGAACAGAGTTTGCAGTAGATTGTATTTCGGATGTAAAAGAATGGACCGGGGGCCATAGTTCACTAGTGGTGTCTCTCCCATAAGATAAATGGCATGTTGGGTGAACAAATTACAGTTGGGCAATTGACAAATAAAGAGGGCATAACAATGCACATACATATCACGATGACTACTATGAGATTTAATCAGGGCATTACGACAAAGTACATAGACCGCTATCCAGCATGCATCTATGCCTAAAAAGTCCACCTTCAGGTTATCATCCGAACCCCTTCCAGTATTAAGTTGCAAACAACAGACAATTGCATTAAGTATGGTGCGTAATGCAATCAACACAAATATCCTTACACAAAGCATTGATGTTTTATCCCTAGTGGCAACATCACATCCACAACCTTAGAACTTTCTGTCACTATCCCGCGATTCAATGGAGGCATGAACCCACTATCGAGCATAAATACTCCCTCTTGGAGTTACAAGTATGAACTTGGCCAGAGCCTCTACTAGCAACGGAGAGCATGCAAGAACATAAACAACATATATGATAGATTGATAATCAACTTGACATAGTATTCCATATTCATCGGATCCCAACAAACACAACATGTCGCATTACAAATAGATGATCTTGATCATGATAGGCAGCTCACAAGATCTAACATGATGGCACAATGAGGAGAAGACAACCATCTAGCTACTTCTATGGACCCATAGTCCAAGGGTGAACTACTCACACATCAACCCGGAGGCGATCATGGTGATGAAGAGTCCTCCGGGAGATGATTCCCCTCTCCGGCAGGGTGCCGGAGGCGATCTCCTGAATCCCCCGAGATGGGATTGGCGGCGGCGGCGTCTCTAGAAGGTTTTCCGTATCGTGGCTCTCGGTACTGGGGTTTTCGCGACGAAGGCTTTAAGTAGGCGGAAGGGCGGAGTCGGAGGGCTGACGAGGGGCCCACCCCATAGGGCGGCGTGGCCCCCCTTAGGCCGTGCGGCCCTATGGTGGCGGCGCCTCGTCGCCCCACTTCGTTTCCCTTTCGGTCTTCCGGAAGCTTCGTGGAAAATAAGACCCTGGGCGTTGATTTCGTCCAATTCCGAGAATATTTCCTTTGTAGGATTTCTGAAACCAAAAACAGCAGAAAACAACAACTGGCTCTTCGGCATCTCGTCAATAGGTTAGTGCCGGAAAATGCATAATAATGACATAAGGTGTGTATAAAACATGTGAGTATCATCATAAAAGTAGCATCGAACATAAGAAAATTATAGATACGTTTGAGACGTATCAACCCGCTAGACACACGGACTCGACACACACACATATTAATCAAAAGTCGAAATCTTCGTCTTCGCTGGGGGTGTCCTCTGAAGCGGTACTTGAGAGGTTCCACAACCACCGTTCATCATCCTCCCCCCACGTCGACGCCTCTCCTTTGGCGTACTCTGCTTCATATTCGGCCCTCCTCTGCCGCTTTCCCGCCCTCCTCTCCCTCCTGTACGTCTGCTTCTCCTTCCAGAATGCGCGCTCTGCCTCGACGGCGCCGGGATGGTCTCTGCGCCACTGTGCCATGAACTGCTCGTCCGCCTCGGTGGTATTAATCCGCCGTTGGCCAGACCTGTACCGCCGCGCTTCACCCTGTGAGCGAAGTAGCAGCTCAGTAGAGAGACTCTGAGCTTCCGTCAGAGACCTGACCTCCGGGAAGTTCATTTCGTGGCGCGGCCGGCCAAACCTCCAAGCCGCAACGTCGTATGCGCGGGCAGCAGCCTCCTTCGTGTAGAAGGTGTCGAGCCACACACGCGTACCACCGGCGGTGATTTCAGCCGCGAAATGTCCCGCAGGCCGCAGGCGAACGCCGATGAAGCCCGTGTTGCTACGGCGACGAGGAGCCATCTCAACGGTAGCTCAGCTCAGAGGATTTTGTGGTGCTGTTGCATGAGAGAAGTGATAAGGGGAGAAATGTTGTTGGTGCTGTTAGTGGAGAAGACATGGCTATATATAGGCTGACGAGGGGCTGAAACGGCGGGAAAATTTGGCGGGAGAGAATGGGCGGGAAAGGGTGGGCGGGAAAACTTGGCGGGAAATCATGGCGGGAAAAAAGGGCGGGAGAGAAGCAGCGGGAAAGGGTGGGCGGGAAAAAATGGCGGGAGCGAAGTAGCGGGAAAGGGTGGGCGGGAAAAAAGGGCGGGAGAGAAGCAGCGGGAAAGGGTGGGCGGGAAAAAAAGGGCGGGAGAGAAGTAGCAGGGCGGGAGTGAACCGGAGAGAACCTTGGGATCATATGGGATGATCCTTGTTTACACATGTACCTATGACCTAACCAAGCTCAAATGGAGGCATATTCCCACCGGGGGACCCCCGATGGGATGCAGTCAAAGGGGTAGACGGCGCTGTCAACAGAACTAGGGTTTCGTCAGAAATCGAGCATCGGATGTAGGGAATGGCCCCAAAACTTGTGTGTGTCCACATGGAATGCACAAAAGTGATTTGAGATGGATTTATATCCAAGGCTACCCCCCCCAGGTGTGTCCGGCTTCTCGGACAGGGGGTTCCTACACTTAGGCAGATTCTGCATGGATAGGGGGAACTCCCTCGAAGGTGCACCGGAGAGAAACTTGAGATCATATGGGATGATCCTTGTTTCCACAAGTACATATGACCTAACCAAGCTCAAATGGAGGCATATGCCCACCGGGGGACCCTCGATGGGATGCAGTCAAAGGGGTAGACCGCACGGTCAACAGAACTAGGGTTTCGTCAGAAATCGAGCATCGGATGTAGGGAATGGCCCCAAAACTTGTGTGTGTCCACATGGCATGCAAAAAAGTGATTTGAGATGGTTTTATATCCAAGGCTACCCCCAGGTGTGTCCGGCTTCTCGGACAGGGGATTTCTACACTTAGGCAGATTCTGCATGTATAGGGGGAACTCCCTCGAAGGTGAACCGGAGAGAAACTTGAGATCATATGGGATGATCCTTGTTTCCACATGTACCTATGACCTAACCAAGCTCAAATGGAGTCATATGCCCACCGGGGGACCCTCGATGGGATGCAGTCAAAGGGGTAGACCGCACGGTCAACAGAACTAGGGTTTCGTCAAATCGAGCATCGGATGTAGGGAATGGCCCCAAAACTTGTGTGTGTGTCCACATGGCATGCACAAAAGTGATTTGAGATGGTTTTATATCCAAGGCTACCCCCGTGTGTGTCCGGCTTCTCGGACGGGGGTTCCTACACTTAGGCGCATTCCGCATGTATAGGGGGAACTCCCTCGGAGGTGAACCGGAGAGAAACTTGGGATCATATGGGATTATCCTTGTTTACACATGTACCTATGACCTAACCAAGCTCAAATGGAGGCATATGCCCACCGGGGGACCCCTGATGGGATGCAGTCAAAGGGGTAGACGACGCGGTCAACAAAACTAGGGTTTCGTCAGAAATCGAGCATCGGATGTAGGGAATGGCCCCAAAACTTGTGTGTGTCCACATGGCATGCAAAAAAGTGATTTGAGATGGTTTATATCCAAGGCTACCCCCCAGGTGTGTCCGGCTTCTCGGACAGGGGGTACCTACACTTAGGCAGATTCTGCATGTATAGGGGGGACTCCCTCGAAGGTGAACCGGACAGAAACTTGAGATCATATGGGATGATCCTTGTTTCCACATGTACCTATGACCTAACCAATCTCAAATGGAGTCATATGCCCACCGGGGGACCCTCGATGGGATGCAGTCAAAGGGGTAGACCGCACGGTCAACAGAACTAGGGTTTCGTCAGAAATCGAGCATCGGATGTAGGGAATGGCCCCAAAACTTGTGTGTGTCCACATGGCATGCACAAAAGTTATTTGAGATGGTTTTATATCCAAGGCTACCCCCAGGTGTGTCCGGCTTCTCGGACAGGGGGTTCCTACACTTAGGCAGATTCTGCATGTATAGGGGGAACTCCCTCGGAGGTGAACCGGAGAGAAACTTGGGATCATATGGGATGATCCTTGTTTACACATGTATCTATGACCTAACCAAGCTCAAATGGAGGCATATGCCCACCGGGGGACCCCCGATGGGATGCAGTCAAAGGGGTAGACGGCGCGGTCAACAGAACTAGGGTTTCGTCAGAAATCGAGCATCGGATGTAGGGAATGGCCCCAAAACTTGTGTGTGTCCACATGGAATGCACAAAATTGATTTGAGATGGTTTTATATCCAAGGCTACCCCCCCCCCCAAGGTGTGTCACGACTATCATATATGGATTCAGCGGCTCATGCCGGTGATGCTTTGAGGGTATATCCCCGAGAAAGTCTTGCGAGTGCTTGTGCAATTGAGCCATTTCTTGCGCACGCTATGTGCTAAGCAGATATGTCCCAAGGTTATTGCAAAGCAACAAGATACAGTGCCGGAGTTGCTATGCAATTTGGAGATGATATTTCCGCCAAGCTTCTTTACTCCGATGGCACATCTCATTGTGCACCTCGCCAACGAGGCACTCTTGGGTGGCCCGGTGCAGTTTCGTTGGCAGTTCTGTATTGAGAGAGAGTTTAAGTATATTCGAAAGATAACTGGAAACAAGGCCAATATTGAAGCATGCATAGCTGAGGCAATATGCCTTCGGGAGATGGCAGATGCCGCGAGAACGTACAATCCCGATGATGTTCCCACTCAGCATAACCCGGTCACTCGTTACAATGTCGACGTGCCCGAGAATGACCCCAAGCTACAACTATTCCAATTCCCCGGTGGCAAGGCTGGTAAAGGAACAAAATATAAATTGGAGAACGAAGAGAAGGATTGTATAATGCTATATGTGCTTATGAACATGAAGGAAGTGGTCCCATTCGTAAGGTAAAATTGTGAACAAATTACTTTGCAGCTAGTAACCTCGTCTCGGTCTAATGCTTATTTTCTCCTTTCAGCGAATTCACGGATGAAATGTGGCCGTATGATGAATTGCCCCAACCCTCGGAGATGGACACTCTACTGAAAGAGGGTGCTCCCGGAATTAATAAAAACTTTGTGTCATGGTTCATGGAAAAAGTAATTTCTAACCTGTCCTCTTACATTGCAACATGTGACTTGTCCCTCTTATTACACATAACTAATGCACACAACAAGTTTGAAATGTTCTTGTAGGGCCGTGAGAGAAACGTTGATATGATAGATGAGTTGAAATGTGTTTCCCAAGGTTGTAGCCGTGAGGTGACCAAGTATGAGAAGTATGATGTGAATGGGTTTCGCTTCCATACGAAGACGCACTGGAAGGGCCGGGCGAATCCCAAAACGATAAATACTGGGGTCTTCACCAAAGGAGCCAATAACTTTGATTACTACGGAAGGTTACAAAGTGTATACGAGTTGACATTCAATCGTACGAACGTGCAACTCAATATCGTCATGTTCAAGTGGCATGGTTCGACCCAATAGGTGGACAGAGAAGTGATAAGTCCATTGGGTTAGTTGAAGTTAAGCCTTCAACCACCTATAGCGGAGTCGATGTCTTTGTTGTGGCTCACCAAGCCAAGCAAGTTTATTATTTGCCCTACCCATGCCAGAAAGCGGAACTCAAGGGTTGGGAAGTCTTCTTCCAGGTATCGCCACATGGTAACCTACCGATTCCCTCTGAGGATGATTACAACAACATTGACCCCGTGACATACGAGGGGATTTTCTATCAAGAGGAACAGGACTTTGGGGGATATATTTTAGAACCGTTTGTTCAAGAGGACCTCGGGAACGATGCAGAAACTCGTGGTGAGTCAGTGGTGGATCTAAAGGACATATCTATGCTCGAGAAGTTACTTGAGGCGAATGACAATTATGATGAGCCTCCACCCATCGACCCTTCAACTTTGTACTCAAAAGATAGTGATAGTGATAGTGAGCCGGAGAAAGAGAAAGAGAAAGAGACGGAGTATGAGAGTGAGAGTGAGAGTGATGATGGCTGGTGAGGGTCTTTTATTCTTAGTATTTATTTGTCAACATGCTTCTTAATTGAATTGTGCCTTTTATTCTTAGTATCTTCATTTTATTATGTCAACATGCTTCTTAATTGCATTGTGCCTTTTATTCTTAGTATCTTCATTTTATTATGTCAACATGCTTCTTAATTGCATTGTGCCTTTTATTCTTAGTATCTTCATTTTATTATGTCAACATGCTTCTTAATTGCATTGTGCTTAACTATTTTATTTTTCTCAATGCAGGTGACTGAACAATATGAGCATCGACAAGGAAGACTCGGCGAGCTTGCTTAAGACGCTGGCGCAGGTGAAGAGGAATATTCCTAGAGCGCCTAGATGGAGTGATCGAGCCCCGGTGCGCAATCCGCGTTACACCGATGGTACCGATGGAGGACGAGGACGAGGAGGACGAGGTGTAGGACGAGGACGAGGAGGACGAGGAGTACGAGGAGGACGAGGTGGAGGACGAGGTGGCGGCGGGGTACACATGGACTTTGACGAGCCACCCTCCGCTTCTGGCGACGTGGCTCCTGAGTTGTTCCTAGAGGGTCCGTCTAGTGGGGAGGTGGAGATGGAGACGGAGTCTACACACGAGTCGGACTCTAGGGATGAGTTGGAGGTGATGGAGGGTGGGGGTGCGCCGAAGCCCTTGAAGATTCGTGGAGAAGCTAGAGTCCCCGAGGCGAGGAAGGAGCCGAAGACCCATGATGACAAGGCCCTTATCATTCCTTCGAGCGATGAGTAAGTGTACTACTTCAAAAAATTCGAACATGTATTTTCATCTTGGGCATAATAAATAATTTGGCATGTGTACTAATGTGTGATTTATTTGCAGCAACTGGACATGGGAGGCCAAGCCCCCCCCCACCAGCCTAACAGCTTGCTTGGGGCTCTGATTAAGAAGTTCTGGCCGGGCAGATACACTCCCCTTAGCACGGTCCCCGGTGGCGAGACGAAGCTAGCCACTACTTGGGCGGACTATGAGGATGCCCTCGCCGTAGGCTTCGCGACAGCTCGCCGAGCTGTGACCACCAAGTTCTGGGTAAGGCATATATTTCTCGAGCACCGTTCATAGTTGATGACCCTAATGTGCTAACTCATGACTTTCACAACTGATTTATGCATGATTGAAGTGCTTCTATCGTGTGTACTCGGAGCTTGAGACGAAGGCGCGCCTCACTTTGCGTGGCGCTTGCGAGAGGTTGACACCGCAGCAGTGGTACAACCAAAAGGTCACCTGCGCTAGTGCCTTCTGGGCTAACAAGGGTAAGAGGGTCAAGAAGGATTACTATGTTGGTAACCAGCCTACAGAGGAATGGGCAATGACCATTGATGTGTACATGTCGGTGAGTAAATGTCAATGAGATTCTACATTGCTGCTAAGTTTTCATTGGATTATCTTGAGTTGAGTATTGCGTTTTCAGGTTGGTCCCGAGTGGGCCGAGCAGCATAGGGAGGCATGGGAGGAGCTGATTAGGGCGAGGTGGCTCAGGGAGGACGAGGAGTTTGCTGCCCTGTCGAGGCGTAACATGGAGAACCGAGGCAAAAGTGGCACACACTGCGCGGGAAACCGCGACTACACCCGCTTCAAGGGGAAAAAGGTATGTATATACATGGAACGACCTTCTTTCATTTCCCGTCATGTCTCATTTGTGATACGTATAACTTTTCTTTTCGCGATGCAGGTGGCCGAGGCACCACCTGGGGTGGTGCTTCATGATGCCGAGATATATGACATGATGCTGACGAGCGTAAGCCCAATCCCGCATTGCCTCAGCCACGGCACTACGGCAATGCCAAGGCCGCCAAGGATGACTACTGCGACATGGTGAGGTCTCGTCACCCGGAGGTGGATGACCCCTTGCGCATCCCGACCGACGAGGAGTCGTTGGTCCTGTCGGGGCACGGGCGTCCGCATGGCCGTTTCCCCTTTCTGAATAAGGTGGTCAAGCCTACCCACGCCACGAGCTACACGCGTCTCAAGCTGTTATGTGTTATGTGGCTGCTAGGGTTTGGGAGGGAGAGAGAGGGCGCGAGAAGGCCGGCCGGGGGCCTTTTGCCCACGGCCGGGCAAGAGGGAAGGGATTTCCTTCTTAATTCTTGCTTGATTAGATTGATACATCTCCTCTCCTTATATAGAGAGGTTTACTTGACCCCTAAGCAAGCTACCCTTATCTCTAATTAACCCTAATACTAATGGGCTATAGCGCCAGCCCAAGCCCATTACGTACTCTAACACTACACCCCACCTGGACACGCAGCTCGTCCTCGAGCTGCAACCTAAACAAACCAAGTGTTATGTGTTATGTGGCTGCTAGGGTTTGGGAGGGAGAGAGAGGGCGCGAGAAGGCCGGCCGGGGGCCTTTTGCCCACGGCCGGTGGCAAGAGGGAAGGGATTTCCTTCTTAATTCTTGCTTGATTAGATTGATACATCTCCTCTCCTTATATAGAGAGGTTTACTTGACCCCTAAGCAAGCTACCCTTATCTCTAATTAACCCTAATACTAATGGGCTATAGCGCCAGCCCAAGCCCATTACGTACTCTAACACAAGCATACCCTCACCTCCGACAGCCCCCAGCCTCGTCCCCGGCCTGCTCGTCCACCCGCCTACGATGTAAGTTTTCCTCGTTTTCATCCTCCTTCCGGTTTTCCTTTCTACATGGCTAAGTGTTGACGAGATTCATTGTTTCTGAAATTGTAGCCTGAGTTCGAGGCGGCCTTCGAAGCCTGTAATGAAGCGTATCAGCAGGCCGCTGCGCAGTGGAATAGGCAGAATACGGCCTACATGGCGCTTATAGGAGTAAGTTTGAATCTTTCTTCTCGCAAGTAGATGACAAGTCTCAGTTTGATGCTTTATTTCTGCAAAGCCTGACTTGTAACCTATTTTGCAGGAACTGATGACTGCTTTGTCTACTGGTACACCGCCACCGGACCCCGTTCCCATGGCGGGGGACATGCCTATCATGACATCGAGGGCAACTTTTGCACTGACTTACTACGGATCCACACCGGTAAGTTCTTTGCCAAACCCGTAGTTACCACTTTCCTTTGCCTCGCAAGTTGCTAACATGTAGGAAACATGTAGGGAACGGGATGCTCCGGGAACCAGACCTCGCAGGGTGGGCGCGAGGTCACACCGGTTTATGAAGGTGGTCGGTCTCCTCGGCGTTCTGCTGGTGTCTCTCCATCGACTACTCCTGGGACTACTCCCGGTGCCTCTCCGTCGACTTCTCCTGGGCGTACTCCCGGTCCTTCTCCAGGTGGTTCTTCTGCAGCTTCTACCGGAGCGCAACCTGATACGTCTCCGACGTATCGATAATTTCTTATGTTCCATGCCATATTATTGATGATACCTACATGTTTTATGCACACTTTATGTCATATTCGTGCATTTTCTGGAACTAACCTATTAACAAGATGCCGAAGTGCCGGTTCCGTTTCTCGCTGTTTTTGGTTTCAGAAATCCTAGTAACAAAATATTCTCGAATCGGACGAAATCAAGACCCAGGTTCCTATTTTCCCCGGAACCATCCGGAACACCCTAGAGCCGCCGGAGAGAAGCCCCTGGGGGCCCCACACCACACCCTCGGCGCGGCCGGAGGGGGCCGCGCCGCCCTATGGTGTGGGCCCCCGGGCCCCTCCGAGGCTGCCCTTCCGCCTATTTAAAGCCTCCGTCGCGAAAACCCCGATGCGAAGAACCACGATACGGAAAACCTTCCAAAGCCGCCGCCATCGCGAAGCCAAGATCCGGGGACAGGAGTCTCCGTTCCGGCACCCCGCCGGAGCGGGGAAGTGCCCCCGAAGGCTTCTCCATCGACACCGCTGCCATCTCCACCGCCATCTTCATCACCGCTGCTGCTCCCATGAGGAGGGAGTAGTTCTCCATCGAGGCTCGGGGCTGTACCGGTAGCTATGTGGTTCATCTCTCTCCTATGTACTTCAATACAATAATCTCATGAGCTGCCTTACATGATTGAGATTCATATGATGATGCTTGTAATCTAGATGTCACTATGCTAGTCAAGTGAGTTTTACTTATGTGATCTCCGGAGACTCCTTGTCCCACGTGTGTAAAGGTGACAGTGTGTGCACCGTGTGGGTCTCTTAGGCTATATTTCACAGAATACTTACTCACTGTTATGAATGGCGTAGTGAAGTGCTTATTTATATCTCTTTATGATTGCAATGTGTTTTGTATCACAATTTATCTGTGTGCTACTCTAGTGATGTTATTAAAGTAGTTTATTCCTCCTGCACGGTGTAATGGTGACAGTGTGTGCATCCGTGTTAGTACTTGGCGTATGCTATGATCATGATCTCTTGTAGATTGTGAAGTTAACTATTGCTATGATAGTATTGATATGATCTATTCCTCCTACATAGTGTGAAGGTGACAGTGTGCATACTATGTTAGTACTTGGTTTAGTCGAATTGATCTTTCATGCACTCTAAGGTTATTTAAATATGAACATTGAATTGTGGAGCTTGTTAACTCCGGCATTGAGGGTTCGTGTAATCCTACGCAATGTGTTCATCATCCAACAAGAGTGTAGAGTATGCATTTATCTATTCTGTTATGTGATCAATGTTGAGAGTGTCCACTAGTGAAAGTCTAATCCCTAGGCCTTGTTCCTAAATATCGCTATCGCTGCTTGTTTACTCGTTTTATCGCGTTACTACTCGCTGCGTTACTACTGCTTGTTTACTCGTCCCGGGCAAAGCACTTTTCTGGTGCCGTTGCTACTACTTATTCATACCACCTGTATTTCACTATCTCTTCGCCGAACTAGTACACCTATTAGGTGTGTTGGGGACACAAGAGACTTCTTGCTTTGTGGTTGCAGGGTTGCATGAGAGGGATATCTTTGACCTCTTCCTCCCTGAGTTCGATAAACCTTGGGTGATCCAGTTAAGGGAAACTTGCTGCTGTTCTACAAACCTCTGCTCTTGGAGGCCCAACACTGTCTACAAGAATAGAAGCTCCCGTAGACATCACAACCCCGGGCTGCTGATACGTCTCCAACGTATCGATAATTTCTTGTGTTCCATGCCACATTATTGATGTTATCTACATGTTTTATGCACACTTTATGTCATATTCGTGCATT
Source organism: Lolium rigidum (assembly GCF_022539505.1). Classification (NCBI taxonomy): domain Eukaryota; kingdom Viridiplantae; phylum Streptophyta; class Magnoliopsida; order Poales; family Poaceae; genus Lolium; species Lolium rigidum. The sequence goes on from NC_061509.1 coordinate 66,797,325, forward strand.
TTACGGAACTAACCTATTAACAAGATGCCGAAGTGCCGATTCTTTGTTTTCTGCTTGTTTTTGGTTTCAGAAATCCTAGTAAAGAAATATTCTCGGAATTGGACGAAATAAAAGCCCGGAGGCCTATTTTCTCACGAAGCTTCCGGAAGACCGAAGACGAGACGAAGAGGGGCCACGGGGTGGCCAAACCCTAGGGCGGCGCGGCCCCCCTTGGCCGCGCGGCCTGTGGTGTGGGCCCCCGTGCCGCCTCTCGACTTGCCCTTCCGCCTACAAATAGCCTCCGTGACGAAACCCCCGGTACCGAGAGCCACGATACGGAAAACATTGCGAGACGCCGTCGCCGCCGATCCCATCTCGGGGGATCCGGGAGATCGCCTCCGGCACCCTGCCGGAGAGGGGAATCATCTCCCGGAGGACTCTACGCCGCCATGGTCGCCTCCGGTGTGATGTGTGAGTAGTCTACCCCTGGACTATGGGTCCATAGCGGTAGCTAGATGGTTGTCTTCTCCCCATTGTGCTATCATTGTCGGATCTTGTGAGCTGCCTATCATGATCAAGATCATCTATATGTAATTCTATATGTTGCGTTTGTTGGGATCCGATGAATAGAGAATACTTGTTATGTTGATTATCAAAGTTATGCTTATGTGTTGTTTATGATCTTGCATGCTCTCCGTTACTAGTAGATGCTCTGGCCAAGTAGATGCTTGTAACTCCAAGAGGGAGTACTTATGCTCGATAGTGGGTTCATGCTGCATTGACACACGGGACGAGTGACGGAAAGTTCTAAGGTTGTGTTGTGCTTGTTGCCACTAGGGATAAAACATTGATGCTATGTCTAAGGATGTAGTTGTTGATTACATTACGCACCATACTTAATGCAATTGTACTGTTGCTTGCAACTTAATGCTGGAGGGGTTCGGATGATAACCTGAAGGTGGACTTTTTAGGCATAGATGCGGTTGGATGGCGGTCTATGTACTTTGTCGTAATGCCCAATTAAATCTCACTATACTCATCATGATATGTATGTGCATGGTCATGCTCTCTTTATTTGTCAATTGCCCAAGCTGTAATTTGTTCACCCAACATGCTGTTCGTCTTATGGGAGAGACACCTCTAGTGAGCTGTGGACCCCGGTCCAATTCTCTTTACTGAAATACAATCTACTGCAATACTTGTTCTACTTGTTTTCTCGCAAACAATCATCTTCCACACAATACGGTTAATCCTTTGTTACAGCAAGCCGGTGAGATTGACAACCTCAGCTGTTTCGTTGGGGCAAAGTAGTTTGGTTGTGTTGTGCGGGTTCCACGTTGGCGCCGGAATCTCCGGTGTTGCGCCGCACTACATCCCGCCGCCATCAACCTTCAACGTGCTTCTTGGCTCCTCCTGGTTCGATAAACCTTGGTTTCTTTACGAGGGAAAACTTGCTGCTGTGCGCATCATACCTTCCTCTTGGGGTTGCCCAACGAACGTGTGAAATACACGCCATCAAGCTCTTTTTACGGCGCCGTTGCAGGGAGATCAAGACACGCTGCAAGGGAGTCTCCACTTCTCAATCTCTTTACTTTGTTTTTGTCTTGCTTTATTTTATTTACTACTTTGTTTGCTGCACTAAATCAAAATACAAAAAAATTAGTTGCTAGTTTTACTTTATTTGCTATCTTGTTTGCTATATCGAAAACACAAAAAAATTAGTTTACTTGCATTTACTTTATCTAGTTTGCTTTATTTACTGTTGCTAAAATGGCCAACGCTGAAAATACTAAGTTGTGTGACTTCACAACCACAAATAATAATGATTTCTTATGCACACCTATTGCTCCACCTGCTACTACGAGCAGAATTCTTTGAAATTAAACCTGCTTTACTTGAATCTTGTCATGAAAGATCAATTTTCTGGAATTAGTTCGATGATGCTGCTGCCCATCTTAATAATTTTGTTGCACTATGCGCAATGCAAAAATATAAAGATGCAGATGGTGATATTATTAAACTAAAATTGTTCCCTTTCTCATTAAGAGGAAGAGCTAAAGATTGGTTGCTATCTACGCCTAAGAATAGTATTGATTCATGGACTAAATGCAAGGATGCTTTTATTGGTAGATATTATCCCCCTGCTAAAATTATATCTTTGAGGAGTAGCATAATGAATTTTAAACAATTAGATACTGAACATGTTGCTCAAGCTTGGGAAAGAATGAAATCTCTGGTTAAAAATTGCCCAACCCATGGATCGACTACTTGGATGATCATCCAAACCTTCTATGCGGGACTAAATTTTTCTTCACGGAATTTATTGGATTCAGCTGCTGGAGGTACCTTTATGTCCATCACTCTTGGTGAAGCAACAAAGCTTCTTGATAATATGATGATCAACTACTCTGAATGGCACACGGAAAGAGCTCCACAAGGTAAGAAGGTAAATTCTGTCGAAGAAACCTCTTCCTTGAGTGATAAGGTTGATGCTATTATGTCTATGCTTGTGAATGATAGGACTAATATTGATCCTAATAATGTTCCGTTAGCTTCATTGGTTGCACAAGAAGAACATGTTGATGTAAACTTCATTAAAAATAATAATTTCAACAACAATGCTTACATGAACAATTCTAGTAACAACTATAGGCCATATCCTTATAATAATGGCAACGGCTATGGTAATTCTTATGGAAATTCTTACAACAATAATAGGAATTCACCCCCTGGACTTGAAGCCATGCTTAAAGAATTTATTGGTACACAAACTGCTTTTAACAAATCTGTTGAAGAAAAGCTTGGGAAAATTGATATACTTGCTTCTAAAGTCGATAGTCTTGCTGCTGATGTTGATCTTTTGAAATCAAAAGTTTTGCCTAATGAGAATCATCATAATAAAATTACTACTACAGCAAATGCCATTCAAGTTAGAATTAATGAGAATATAAGATTAATGGCTGAGCTGCGTGCTAGGTGGGATAGAGAAGAAAATGAAAAACTAGCTAAAGAGAAGAATATAGCTAAAGTTTGGACTATTACCACCACTAGTAATGCTAATGCTACACATGTTGCTGCACCTCCTACTCATACTAATAAAAGAATTGGTGTTAGCAATGTTTCCACTTCTAATGCAAAGCGCGAAAAACTGCTGAAGCTTGCTAAAACTGCTGAAATTGCACTGTGATAAAGCTGCTGAAATTTTTTCCAACATTGGGGATGATGATCCCATTGCTTTAGATTATAATGGTTTGAATTTTGATGATTGCCACATCTCTGAAGTTATAAAGTTCTTGCAAAAACTTGCTAAAAGTCCTAATGCTAGTGCTATAAATTTGGCTTTCACGCATCATATTACAAATGCTCTCATAAAAGCTAGAGAAGAGAAACTAGAGCGCGAAGCCTCTATTCCTAAAAAGCTAGAAGATGGTTGGGAGCCCATCATTAAGATGAAGGTTAAAGATTTTGATTGTAATGCTTTATGTGATCTTGGTGCAAGTATTTCTGTTATGCCGAAGAAAATTTATAATATGCTTGACTTGCCACCGCTGAAAAATTGTTATTTGGATGTTAATCTTGCTGATCATTCTACAAAGAAACCTTTGGGTAAAGTTGATAATGTTCGCATTACCGTTAACAATAACCTTGTTCCCGTTGATTTTGTTGTCTTGGATATTGAATGCAATGCATCTTGTCCAATTATATTGGGAAGACCTTTTCTTCGAACTATTGGTGCTATTATTGATATGAGGGAAGGAAATATAAAATATCAATTTCCTCTCAAGAAAGGTATGGAACACTTCCCTAGAAAGAGAATGAAGGTACCTTATGATTCTATTATTAGAACAAATTATGATGTTGATGCTTCATCTCTCGATGTTACTTGATACACACTTTCTGCGCCTAGCTGAAAGGCGTTAAAGAAAAGCGCTTATGGGAGACAACCCATGTTTTTACCTACAGTACTTTGTTTTTATTTTGTGTCTTGGAAGTTGTTTACTACTGTAGCAACCTCTCCTTATCTTAGTTTTGAGTTTTGTTGTGCCAAGTTAAGCCGTTGATAGAAAAGTAAGTACTAGATTTGGATTACTGCGCAGTTCCAGATTTCTTTGCTGTCACGAATCTGAGCCCACTGCCCTGCAGGAAGCTCAGAAAATTATGCCAATTTACGTGCATGATCCTCAGATATGTACGCAACTTTCATTCAATTTGAGCATTTTCATTTGAGCAAGTCTGGTGCCATTTTAAAATTCGTCAATACGAACTGTTCTGTTTTGACAGATTCTGCCTTTTATTTCGCATTGCCTCTTTCGCTATGTTGGATGAATTTCTTTGATCCACTAATGTCCAGTAGCATTATGCAATGTCCAGAAGTGTTAAGAATGATTGTGTCACCTCTGAATATGTCAATTTATATTGTGCACTAACCCTCTAATGAGTTGTTTCGAGTTTGGTGTGGAGGAAGTTTTCAAGGATCAAGAGAGGAGTATGATGCAACATGATCAAGGAGAGTGAAAGCTCTAAGCTTGGGGATGCACCCGGTGGTTCACCCCTGCATATATCAAGAAGACTCAAGCGTCTAAGCTTGGGGATGCCCAAGGCATCCCCTTCTTCATCAACAAATTATCAGGTTCCTCCCCTGAAACTACATTTTTATTCGGCCACATCTTATGTGCTTTTTCTTGGAGCGTCGGTTTGTTTTTGTTTTTGTTTTGTTTGAATAAAATGGATCCTAGCATTCACTTTATGGGAGAGATACACGCTCCGCTGTAGCATATGGACAAGTATGTCCTTGGTTTCTACTCATAGTATTCATGGCGAAGTTTCTCCTTCGTTAAATTGTTATATGGTTGGAATTGGAAAATGATACATGTAGTAATTGCTATAAATGTCTTGGGTAATGTGATACTTGGCAATTGTTGTGCTCATGTTTAAGCTCTTGCATCATACGCTTTGCACCCATTAATGAAGAAATACATAGAGCATGCTAAAATTTGGTTTGCATAATTGGTTTCTCTAAGGTCTAGATAATTTCTAGTATTGAGTTTGAACAACAAGGAAGACGGTGTAGAGTCTTATAATGCTTTCAATATGTCTTTTATGTGAGTTTTGCTGCACCGGTTCATCCTTGTGTTTGTTTCTAACAAGCCTTGCTAGCCTAAACCTTGTATCGAGAGGGAATACTTCTCATGCATCCAAAATACTTGAGCCAACCACTATGCCATTTGTGTCCACCATACCTACCTACTACATGGTATTTTCCAGCCATTCCAAAGTAAATTGCTTGAGTGCTACCTTTAAAATTCCATCATTCACCTTTGCAATATATAGCTCATGGGACAAATAGCTTAAAAACTATTGTGGTATTGAATATGTAATTATGCACTTTATCTCTTATTAAGTTGCTTGTTGTGCGATAACCATGTTTACTGGGAAACGCCATCAACTCATTGTTGAATTTCATGTGAGTTGCTATGCATGTTCGTCTTGTCCGAAGTAAGGGCGATCTACACTCGAGTTGAATGGTTTGAGCATGCATATTGTGAGAGAAGAACATTGGGCCGCTAACTAAAGCCATGTTCCATGGTGGAAGTTTCAGTTTTGGACAAACATCCTCAAATCTCTAATGAGAAAAGAATTAATTGTTGTTGAATGCTTAAAGCATTAAAAGAGGAGTCCATTATCTGTTGTCTATGTTGTCCCGGTATGGATGTCTAAGTTGAGAATAATCAAAAGCGAGAAATCCAAATGCGAGCTTTCTCCTTAGACCTTTGTACACGCGGCATAGAGGTACCCCTTTGTGATACTTGGTTAAAGCATATGTATTGCGGTGATAATCCAGGTAGTCCAAGCTAATTAGGACAAGGTGCGGGCACTATTAGTACACTATGCATGAGGCTTGCAACTTATAAGATATAATTTACATGATGCATATGCTTTATTACTACCGTTGACAAAATTGTTTCATGTTTTCAAAATCAAAGCTCTAGCACAAATATAGCAATCGATGCTTTTCCTCTGAGAGGACCATTCTTTTACTTTCAATGTTGAGTCAGTTCACCTATTTCTCTCCACCTCAAGAAGCAAACACTTGTGTGAACTGTGCATTGATTCCTACATATTCGCTTATTGCACTTATTATATTACTCTATGTTGACAATATCCATGAGATATACATGTTACAAGTTGAAAGCAACCGCTGAAACTTAATCTTCTTTTGTGTTGCTTCAATACCTTTACTTTGAATTATTGCTTTATGAGTTAACTCTTATGCAAGACTTATTGATGCTTGTCTTGAAGTGCTATTCATGAAAAGTCTTTGCTTTATGATTCACTTGTTTACTCATGTCATCACCATTGTTTTGATCGCTGCATTCTCTACATATGCTTTACAAATAGTATGATCAAGTTTATGATGGCATGTCACTCCAGAAATTATCTTTGTTATCGTTTTACCTGCTCGGGACGAGCAGAACTAAGCTTGGGGATGCTGATACGTCTCCAACGTATCGATAATTTCTTGTGTTCCATGCCACATTATTGATGTTATCTACATGTTTTATGCACACTTTATGTCATATTCGTGCATTTTACGGAACTAACCTATTAACAAGATGCCGAAGTGCCGATTCTTTGTTTTCTGCTGTTTTTGGTTTCAGAAATCCTAGTAAAGAAATATTCTCGGAATTGGACGAAATAAAAGCCCGAGAGGCCTATTTTCTCACGAAGCTTCCGGAAGACCGAAGACGAGACGAAGAGGGGCCACGGGGTGGCCAAACCCTAGGGCGGCGCGCCCCCCCTTGGCCGCGCGGCCACGTGGTGTGGCCCCCCGTGCCGCCTCTCGACTTGCCCTTCCGCCTACAAATAGCCTCCGTGACGAAACCCCCAGTACCGAGAGCCACGATACGGAAAACATTACTGAGACGCCGTCGCCGCCGATCCCATCTCGGGGGATCCAGGAGATCGCCTCCGGCACCCTGCCGGAGAGGGGAATCATCTCCCGGAGGACTCTACGCCGCCATGGTCGCCTCCGGTGTGATGTGTGAGTAGTCTACCCCTGGACTATGGGTCCATAGCGGTAGCTAGATGGTTGTCTTCTCCCCATTGTGCTATCATTGTCGGATCTTGTGAGCTGCCTATCATGATCAAGATCATCTATATGTAATTCTATATGTTGCGTTTGTTGGGATCCGATGAATAGAGAATACTTGTTATGTTGATTATCAAAGTTATGCTTATGTGTTGTTTATGATCTTGCATGCTCTCCGTTACTAGTAGATGCTCTGGCCAAGTAGATGCTTGTAACTCCAAGAGGGAGTACTTATGCTCGATAGTGGGTTCATGCTGCATTGACACACGGGACGATGACGAAAGTTCTAAGGTTGTGTTGTGCTTGTTGCCACTAGGGATAAAACATTGATGCTATGTCTAAGGATGTAGTTGTTGATTACATTACGCACCATACTTAATGCAATTGTCTGTTGCTTGCAACTTAATGCTTGGAGGGGTTCGGATGATAACTCGAAGGTGGACTTTTTAGGCATAGATGCGGTTGGATGGCGGTCTATGTACTTTGTCGTAATGCCCAATTAAATCTCACTATACTCATCATGATATGTATGTGCATGGTCATGCTCTCTTTATTTGTCAATTGCCCAAGCTGTAATTTGTTCACCCAACATGCTGTTCGTCTTATGGGAGAGACACCTCTAGTGAACTGTGGACCCCGGTCCAATTCTCTTTACTGAAATATAATCTACTGCAATACTTGTTCTACTGTTTTCTGCAAACAATCATCTTCCACACAATACGGTTAATCCTTTGTTACAGCAAGCCGGTGAGATTGACAACCTCACTGTTTCGTTGGGGCAAAGTAGTTTGGTTGTGTTGTGCAGGTTCCACGTTGGCGCCGGAATCCCTGGTGTTGCGCCACACTACATCCCGCCGCCATCAACCTTCAACGTGCTTCTTGGCTCCTCCTGGTTCGATAAACCTTGGTTTCTTTCTGAGGGAAAACTTGCTGCTGTGCGCATCATACCTTCCTCTTGGGGTTGCCCAACGAACGTGTGAAATACACGCCATCAGCTGCTCGTTTCGCCAACGATGAGGGCGGACACACCCCGCCCGGGTCCTTCCTTCGCTAGTCGGCACCGGGCTTCTTGCTTGCTACCTACTACTATGTATTTGGATGACATGGCACTCTCCGCTCTCCTCTTGTATGCTACTATGTGCACCATGTATGCTACTATGTGAATTATATGCTATTTTGGTGAATTATGGCGAATTTGGTCGATTTTGGATGAATTTGGATGAATTGGACCTGCTGAATTGAATTGCAATTGAATTGGAACAGGATTTTGGCTGAAACAGGGGAAAAAAATATGGCAGGCCTACGCCCAGGGCAATGACGTCGGCATAGACCCTGGCATAGACCATATGGTCAGGTCTATGCCGAGGGGGTTGCCCTCGGCGTAGACCGCCGCACCAGGTCGCGCCACGTGTCCCGTTCATCGCCAAGATTGCTGGCCCTATGCCGAGGGGGTTTCCCTCGACGTAGATGCCCAGTTGGCTGCACCAGCTCGCGCCACGTCACCCCGTTCGTCGCCGGGTCGCTGCCGTATGCCGAGGGCAGGCCGTCGGCGTCTGCCGATGCGCCGTTAACGGCGACGATGTGCCGCCAGGAGACGCCGAGGGCAGCGACGCCGAGGGGCTCACTTGGCCGTCGGCGTAGGCCACGTACGCCGAGGGCCAGCCGTACGCCGACGGCGAAGCTGACTACGCCGAGGGACTACGCCGAGGGCTGCCGTCGGCGTAGCCTACGCCGAGGGCCAGGCGCGGCTACGCCGAGGGCAGCTGGCCGTCGGCACCTTGTTTGATTCCTGTTGTGATGTTAGTGACACAACAAAATAAATATCATTGAAGGATCACCTAAAAACACATGATAAATTTTGAATACAACTTGTCGCGAGGCATACATACTGAAATATCTCATGATACTTATTACATTTACAAAGCACATCGGCAATATAAAATTAACATGGCCTCATCTCAGCCATTGGCGGCATTCTATGTAGTCCATGTGGCCTCACTGCTCATTTTTCGTAGTATGTAGTCATAGGTGGTCGGCACCCTTTTCTTGATAGTAGTATAAGATAAACAACATATGCATTTAAAATATTAGATTACACACTGGACACACCTTCTCATGGGAGATCTACTAATTACATGTATCTTCGGAGAAAGGTTGTATGCTTTATTTGCATTAAGATCTTAGTTTCGACCAACGTAGTTTTGAACGAAAACTTGTTTTTATCTCTGATATAATATTTCTTGTAAAGGTGAGGGTCCTTTAGCTACTAACATTCATGTCGAAGACATTCTGAGATTTTATGTTCCATGCTTCTCGTGCATGAGGATTATGCATATTCATTGCTGAGTGGTAGGGGGTATGAGGCAGGGCTCAAGCCAATACAACAACACATCATGGTCCCCCCCCCCCCCGCGCCACAAAAACACATCGTGGTCGAGATCTAGTAGTGCTACTTTGACACCGACTGGAGATCCAGGGTGAAAACCCTCGGTCCGACCTTAGTTGGTTGTACCTGGCAATATAGGTGTTTGCACATCATTACCTTGTCGAAGGCATTGCATGAAATTTGCCCAGTCATAATCTCGAGGGGTGAAAACTCATGATCTAGCATTTCAATGTATGCAGTCACTACGACACTTGTGTGTGGTTAACTTCTCGAAGGCGTTGCTTTTGTAGAACCTTCTCGTGGCATGTGTGTTGCCGGGGTAGTGATTAATGTTTTGTTGTTGTTTTTTTCAATAAAGGGCAATATATTAATATCAATATGATTAAGTATACACAACTTCACAACAATGTAATATCAAGAACTACTCGAGACATGCATGCATCAAAGAGACACCTAAGAAAATTATTAAGAAAAGAAGAAAAAGGCCCCACCAAAACGATCAACCACTTGCAGTAACAGGGGAAAAGGCTATTTTGGCTTTTTTAGAAACATAGTACAAGCGCAAATGCTAACAAATACGTACATACACTTACCTCTATGAACGCACTCACACTCTCACACAACATACCCCTATGAGTAGCTCTGATAAACCGAGCTAGCGGGTCTTGAGATTGACGAAATCACTATATGCACCAAGTTATCGATGTTCTTGGAGTATGATCCCTGATGGTCTGGGGGTATCACTACTCTCCTCGCCATTCAACCACATGTTGGTTCTCAAAGGCTATTTTGACTGTGCACGAATGTTTATTTTTTAAACACCGGAAACTCCAAATAGAGGCCTTGCTACATATAGCCCTTTATTTTTTAACATTTACGATTATATACTTAATTTTTTTTTAGATCCTACATGTAACCAATGATTTAAACTACCAACTTGTAAAATCTCAATATGAACTACTTTGTAATCAAGCTGCAGGCACTTGTCATGTCAAATCACTCGGTCCATGCTTTGGCATGTATGGGAAACGACGTGCGCAGCTATGCACGATCCGATCCATCTTGGTTTACCTCGGCCGCTTTATGTTGGCACTCTTTGAGCGAGCATGCTTGCGGAGACCGGAATGGTGGAGCGTTGAACTCAGCAGAGAGGGCCCCTGGACAGCATGGTGGTCACGGCCCGATCGAGGATAACGACGGGTCACGCGGTGCGTACTGCAGATAGTGATCTTCAATGTATGCATGGAGAAGATTGAGATCGTCTTTAACTTCTCCGCATCCGCATCTCTTTCTCTACGCGTGCATCGATGATCGACACCTCCTTCACTTTGTTTATCTCTGTCGTGTAACCTGTGTTGATACAGGCAGGCAGGGCGGTCGCCAAAGCTGTAACTGTACGACCGATCACTTCACATCATTATCATGGTTATGCATCAAGCCCATGACGTAGCCACCTGCGCCGGCCCCGACCTCGCCGTCGTCTACGTACGTACAGTCGGTCTTGGTGTGTGCAGTAAGGGCATTTCCAGCTGCCCGAAGCAAAACGAACGTGAAAAACGACCACATACGTGTTTGCATCGGGGCGCGGACACCGAAATGGTCCTCAGATCATGGTTGTCCGTTTGCGTCGGATCGTTGATTGTAATTTTTGTTTCGTTGTTTTTTATTGCAAGATAGATGTATTTATATATATTTTGGTGCATAATTTAAAATATTGCAAAATCAGAAAACCTAACTAGTGGGTTGTGATGGTTTTCGCCTTTTTCGCTGCAAAGAAAGAACACCCAGTCACCCAAACCTACACCACTGGTTTCAACTGGTACTTGCCATCTTCGTTGCAAAGAAGAACACCCTAGACCTAGGCGGCAACATGAGTCGTCGAACACGCAGACGCTCATGTCGCCATCGCCTTCGTAGCGGCAGAGCAACAGGCATCCGACCTCCAGGCTGTGGGTGCGGGCAAACTTCTCGAAACCGGTGTCGAGGCACATCTTTCCTTGCCCGTCAAATAGGATCACGACGGCCCACCGGCACTGCCCGCAGTTGTCTTCCTGCAAGTTCACGGAGGTCGGCTCACGACCGACGAGAAACTCCGGGAACTTATCCGTAAGTTTCATTCTGCCGAGGTGGTCCTCGGTGATGTGGACGACGAACTCGGAAGCACTCCCACTCGCCAGGTGAGGGTGAATACGCAAGTGACGACGAGCATGCAGATCCAGCACTACCGCCCCTGCCCTTGCCCCGGCCTCGGCGACCGCATCCTTGGTCTCAGCCCCTAGGACCCACCATGGAGCGGATGGGGAGAAGGTGATGGAAGAAGGTAGATAGTGGCGCTAGGGTTGGGGATTGGGGAGGTAGCTAGAGTTGAGAAAATGGATGCCTCCAACGCCCCATTTTATACGCTGAAGACAACCGAGGAGGCGGTGCGCGCATTAAAGCGGGGACCCATTGCTAGGCCTGGAACCTGCATTGCTGCGTGACCATTACTTCACTTGGCCTGATGCGGAAGCGACACCGCCCGCCAGTACTACCGTGCCGCGCATAAGACGAAGCAAATGCGGTCGCTACTAGGCCCGAGGCAGAAGGGAGCGGTCACGCGCTGCCTTCGCGCGCTGATGCATTTCAACTCCAAATTTGGGTCGTGTTTGCATCCCAGCGGATCATGATAGGCTAGACATCTTATGTCGAAATATTGGGCTGAAACGGCAAACCCTTTTTTCTATCGCACGGATACAAACGGTGGCTTTAACTTCATTTGCGTCGACCCGCTGGAATGCCCTAGCACTCCCAACGCCTGCCTGGCTCGCAGTATAAAAACTATGTGAGCCGGGGGACAAGGAAACACGCACGCAGCACCTGAGTGAGAATCCAAGGTAACAACAACACGAGAGAGCCTATGGAGGTGGAGAACGGCTACAGAGTTGCCGGCAACGACGACGACGTCGGACAGAGCCCCGCCGTGGCAACATTAATGCCACCCGCTGCTACTCCTGTTCCTATTACCACCGCCATGGGTACGTACGTGTTCACGTTCCACAGTTCCATTGCATGCATGTTCTGAACTTGAGATTTGGGTATCAATCGGTGCGCTAGGTGCCGGCGGGGGCCTGTTCACGGCGGCTCAGTGGGTGGAGCTGCAACGGCAGGCGCTGATCTACAAGCACATGGCCGCCTCGGCTCCCATCCCCTCCTACCTCCTCTTCTCCGACATCAACGCCACCGCAGCCGCCTCGTCCTACTACTACTGCTACAACACGCCGCTGCTCGTCCCCCATTACCACGCCCAGCAGGCGGCGAGGATGTCCGTGCTGCTGCAGTGCATGCAGCAGGCCGTCGCGCGGCGGAGGTGCGGCCGCACGGACGGCAAGAAGTGGCGCTGCGCCAGGGACGCCGAGCCCGACCAGAGGTACTGCCAGCGCCACCTCAACCGCGCCGGCCGGCCGCGCCACCCTCCACCTGCAAGAAAGCAAGATGCAGCTGCTGCGGCAGTGGTGGATGGTCATCAGCGTGACCGGCACAAGTCGTCCACTCGTGCTGATCATGGTAGCAAGTCGTCCTCGTCCGACAGCTACTCTGGCGGCAGCAACGCTGCTGCTGCTGGAGGCCAGTTGGAGCTCACCGGTGGAGTTTGCCTCCCGGAGCAGCGAGAGAACCGGCTCAGCCTCAACTACGACGGCATTGCCGAGCTATACTGCAATAAGAAGGTGGCCGCCACGGCCGCACCACCGTCGTCGACGACGTCGGCCATGGATGACGACGCCAGCGATCATGGCGCAGCAGCAAGCTGGGTGGGCTTCGAAGGACCCCTCGGCGAGGTGCTCAGTCTCGCCGCACAGATTGGATGGCCTTCTCGAGGCTGCAACGTGCACTCCAGGAACAATGAATGATCACTAGCTCCATGCATGATGCAATGCCATGGTCAGTACTCAGTAGTTGCCGAATGCAAGTCAAAGGATATCTGTACGTGTGTACCTACTCATCTACTACGGAGCATTATGGCAAACGGGTTCAAAAGTGCATTTTTCTAATCTGAAAGTACTAGGCAGATATCCCCAACCCCTTGTGTTATAATGACCTCAAAAATCTTTTAAAAAGGAAAAAAATAAGGAGTAAATTTTCGAATTTTAGAACATGGAGCGAACGAGTTGCCATTCGTTGGATTATTTGATCACGGTGAATGATAATTGGCAAAAATAAGGGTTTTGCTTCGGTATCTCCCCTCTCCAAACGTTCGCTCTTGGTTAGTTAGGAGCGTCTCCGACCGAACGGGGGTGTGTGAATCTTCTTTCAATAGAGATGCAAGTGGGATCCTGCGAAAATCTCATATCTAGTTCATTTTACGATTTATAGTTCAAAATTTAGGCCCAAATTAAACTATAAATAATAAATGAACTATAAGGGAGATTTTGTTGGGATCCCACTTGACACCATATTTTGACATTAGAATGCATCGACGAGATTGTTATTGCCTCCTTGCTAAGTATAATTTTGTTATGGTACTAAATTATTTAAATGGGGATGATCTAATTGTGTTACTTGAGCCATTTTCATTGGATGTTTTTATTTTGTTTTGCCAAAAGAAATACTCCCTCTGTTCCATTCTATAGTGCCTATTGTTTTTTGGCACGGAAATTAGCGCAAGAGTATTTTTTACACAAGACCCCTAGCTGAACGATTTGAGATCAACGTAAAATTTGGGAAATCCATATCTTCCTAACTTACCATAACAAATTTTGAAGGCTGAACGATTTGGGAGCTGAACGGGGAGGGGGTAATTGAAAAAAAGCTAACCTAAAACCTTATATTCTGAAACAAATGCCAAAAATCTATAGGCACTATATAAAGGAACGGAGGGAGTATATTAATACCAAGATGATATCAATTACACAGAGCCTCTACAATAACATAATTACGGAAGATTATCACAATTTACATACCCCCTTAGCCCTTAGCGGCAACAAGAGCTCGCGGCCGCGAGGCCGCGGGAGGATTCTGCATGTCGATACCCAAACGCGTCGGTCGTACACCGAGCAAAACATCCTAGGGCCAAGACGGTGCAGGAGCTCGAAGAACTTCCTACCATGGATCTCCTTCTGCATGGGGTTGGATGGTCATGACGTTCCTAGAGCTCTTGGATGACCGCGAGAACAGGGGCGGGGTGTCGTATCATTTATGTGGTTGTGCATCACATGCCACATCAGGAATGCCACGTGCAACGAGATTATTGGCCAGAAACGCCCGTAGGAATAGATGGATCGGATCATGGTCAGTTGTGGTAGGCAACGGGTTTCTATCTCACGGGAGAAGAAAAGGAGGACTCCCTTCTGCCGCCGTCAGACGGCCTCCTTCGGCGGAGGAGGGGGTAAGGGATGGTGGGGAAAGGGAGCCAATGGCGGTTGCGGGCTAGTGTTCCCCTATGTCATCTAAGAGAGGGACGCTAGTGCGGTTTCTTTTTTGGGAGTATGGAATTTATACTTTGTACTAGTAGGATTTTTTCCTTGCAGGTAATCTAGCCATGGTCACTTCCTAACCATGAGCGATGTTGAAGTGCCCCTCTTTTGACTCAATTTTGTTCTTTGGAAACTCCTATGTCCTCTCTCCCATTTTCAGAAAACTACACCGTATCTTTCTCTCGTGCGCGATGTCTCTTCTGACTCCCTGCCTTTTCGACATAGCAATCTCCTCACCTCTCTCTAGTTTCTCTGTCATGCTTCACTGCAAGTTCTGGCTACTCTCGACGTGGTACACTGCTCCTACTTTATTGTGCCGCATGCAACTGCCATGGATATGGCAATGAGTCATCCTCTAGGGTTCTGGCCCGTGGCGGAGGACCGCTGCCACCTCCACGCTTCGTCTGCATCAGTTCGGACTTTTGAGTGAACTAGATGTTACATACAATTACATTGAAGGTTTGTTTCGTCTAAACATGAGGGGCATTGTTGAAATATATTGTCCGCCCTTCTCCGTCACTGTGGACTTTCAGTGCATCTCCACCGCTCCCCGTACCTAGGGTTTGGAGTGAAACAATGGGGTTTCATCTACCATAGGGGCTCACCACACAATGCATCCATTCCTAGTCATAGGTGGAGAGCTATAAAATTACCACATATGGCTTTCTTCGAGGCATTTTATTCATTTTCTAAGCCTTTTTTCCAACCCAAAGCTTATGGTATATTTTTTTACAAAATAGATATGAAATTTTGTTGTAATTTCCAAGATTTCATATGTTGTTGTATTTATTAAATTTACAAGAAGTTATTCAAATTCAAAAATATTAGAAGTTCATAAAGTTTCCTAAAGCTAACAAACTATAAAGTTCTAGCAATTTCAAAATTTTCTGAACATTTTGGATGCTCTAAAATTTCAAAAATTCATTCCCAGATTTTTTGTTTGGAATGTTTTACAAATTTTGAAAGTTTAATTAATTACCTTATTTTATATCAATTTCTTAATGTTCAAAGCAATTGAAAGAGCATTTGCTTAGGCCCTAATAGATGACTAGAAAATCTTTGTGCCTCAATTTTCAATAGAGTGGGACACATAGAGCACGGTAGAAAACTCACCACTAAACTTGCATGCGAGTACTTAGAGGGTTTCTATTGTGTGGGAAAAATCCAATCAACACGTCCTTCTAGTTGTTGAACATAATGGAAATTATGTAATCTAGGCTGTCAAATCACATCATGTCTTCATAAAAATAATACTTGCCCATAATTTTGCAAACAATCATATGTACATGATATTTCACAGTTCGCATTCAAAAATTTAGCGCCAAAACATTAGTTCACAAACATATTATCTTACACGGTTCTGTAGACTTTTGATAATTGAATACTAAATTCTACATTTGAATTAATTAGCTTATACATACTTATCTAAGAAAGGAATAAGGGACCAAACCTATGTGTGTTTGGATTCTCATAACAAAACTTAACCTAGTGCTACAGACGATATAGTTTCCAATAGCATTGATGTTTTCCGCAACATTTTGTAGGTACACCACTGCACCATACGGGTGAAATTATAAAAAAATACGATGTTTCTAAAATACAACTTTCCCTTTTATTTTTCAAGAGATTTAATCTTTCTCCTTTTTTGTATCCTGGCATGATTAAATTTTAGACATGAAGTATTTGATATTCTCAAAAAATCTCAATGGTTATTCATTCCAACTTATGTCATGTTGATAGCTTTCAATAGATTCTTAGAGACCTCATCGCTAAACCATGAAAACTAGAATTTAAAACCTTGTATTTATCAAATTAAGTTGTATTGCGGAGAAAAAATGAAAAACATATCCTAGTACACATTCCCACACAGCTAACCATGACACATCTTTCCAAAAAGATGTCAGTGGGATATGATCCCTTGGGTGCCTTTTGTATTCTTGTCTTGCAGAGAACAAGCATGATACTCCAAAGTGGAGGATAAATCCAGAGTAATCTAGACCAATTTTATCAATGATTACAAGAGAGTGAGATTCTAGTCTCTGGTCCATGATGGAACCACGAGCATAAGGGGTACCTTTTGTCCTTTGATTTAGCATGCACTTTATTTTATCATCTTAATTGTCTTTTTTTATTTTTTTTTCTTCCTTCCTACCGCATAATGGAGTCCTTCAGATACTCCCTCCGATTCATATTAATTGACTTCAATTTGAATGTATCTAGAACTAAAATGTGTCTAGATACATCCATATTAGAGTCAATTAATATGAACCGGAGGGAGTAGAAAATTATTTTCTCAATCGCGCCATAAATTTTATGATAAATTTAGTATGTTGCATATATTCTTCAAATTTGTTGTACCTTATTTATTGGGAGAGTCTATTCGTCAGCCGAGTGATTTTCAATTGGCCGTCGATTTTTTTTGTCCAATAGCAGAATGACATGTCATCTAGCAACAACCCAGGCTACGATCGGGGCTCCTTTTCCCTTTCTGTTTCATCCGGTTTTTCTCCTTTTTCATCCCTCCCTAAAAAGCCGATCTAGTTCAGCAGAGTATCTATCTAGCATCTGGGTTATTTTCTTTAGCGCAACAGTCACATATTTTGTCCAGTACGAAATAGAGAGGTGTTTCGACCCCTCACTCCTTGAGCCCCTAGCCAACGAAAACCATGAATCTGTTTTTAATTACAAGGGGATGAAAATGGAAGACGGTAATGAAAAGGATTTTTCACCTTTTTGTCGAAACAAAAATAATCTAGCGCTGCTAGCATACAGATACGACAATCATAATAGACTACAAGATCAAGAAAACAAGGATGAACAAACAAAAACAACATATATCAGTAGATAGTGACCTGGAGCACCTCTATCTTAGTCAGGTAACTATATTTGCCACCTCCCATCCAACCTGTTTCCTTTCTTAGATCTTCAGTACATAAGTCACTACGGGTTACATCACATAAAATACTTGCAAAAGGGCATTAGTAGGGGGCAAGTTTTATGTCTAGTACATTACAACACAAACTGCAAGAATGCTAAAACCAAAACAAGTAGCAGGTGTTCTTCTTATTTTCGTTCAATTAAAATAACATCGACACTTATCTGGAGCTGCCCATCAACTGAGTGAAACAAGAACATCACAATGTCACCTATCTCAAATCCATTCCTTACAGAAAATGTGGCCCAGACAACATTAATGATTTGCATCCTGTCATCCGAACAAGAGTTGTACTTGGCTTGAACTGTTGCTGTTGTTCCCTACAAATGCAACATGGCCTGCAAATACCACAACATTACCTACTAGTGCATACTCAATCTTCTTCTCGATTTTCTGCAGATGAAGTGTACGGAAAAAGTGTGTTAAAATACTTTGAAAAATAGGTTAAAATTTAAAACCCATTCTCTAATTATTTTTTTATTGCAACTTAATTACATGCTTGTAGAATTGACATTAGTGAAAACTATGTAGAAACATGCCTTCCGGTTTGAAAATACATAGTGAAAAACAATGTAAAACCATGTCAAGTTACTTGTAATTTAGAATAAATCATATGACACTATAGTTTACATGTCTTCTAGCCTGATATTACATAGTCACAACTAATCAGGGGCGGAGCTGGAGCTCGAGTCACCCTGATGCACCACTTAGTATTGCAAAAAAATCGAGTAACAATCTACGAATATATACGTCTGGTTTATAGCTTATAACAAAGATAATATGGCATACTGTATAAATAAATAAACTAGTATTCAAAGTGCGTACACTATTGATGAAATTAAAGAAAAATTACTTGGAAAATATTCCTTGCATTTCCAAATTCTGAAGTAGATGATCGAAGCGCAAGGCTCAAGAACATATAAGAAACGAAGTAGATTTAATTTTCAAATGAAACATAGTGGAATGACAGAAATCATAGTACTCAGTTAACTAAAATGCTCGCATTACCTTTTACTCCTTTAGTACACCCGATTCCTCAAACCCATGAAATACTTAACCACTTGATCATTAATTGGTGACTTTCTTCATTTTTTCTTTCTCCACATAACAAATAACATCATGACTCAAGCTGTCATCATTGAGGCGATTGCGAAGAAATTTTTTCACCAACTTCATGGTTAAAAAGCACCTCTCAACTGTAGCAGTGGCAACAGGCAACACAACTACTAGTTTCAACAACCGATAAAACAAAGGATACATAACATGCCTCCTTGTCTCCACCATCTTTTTAGAAAGCTCAGTGATTGTTTCTATGTTGCAAAAGCTATCATCTGTGCGTACATCAGCGATGTAGAGGCGTAGATCCTTATCAAGATCCCTCAGTTCCCCAGAATTAAAATCATGAGGATATAGTTTAGCCAAATTTATCAAACTCTCCAAATTAAAATCACGAAATGAGTCTCTTGGACTCAAAGCCGCTGACCAAACAAGAAGATT
Source organism: Lolium rigidum (assembly GCF_022539505.1). NCBI lineage: Eukaryota > Viridiplantae > Streptophyta > Magnoliopsida > Poales > Poaceae > Lolium > Lolium rigidum. The sequence continues at coordinate 66,816,662 of NC_061509.1, forward strand.
GGAGGAATTCTCACTAAACCGACCATCAAGCTCTTGAACTAACCAATAAAAAAGATCATTGAAACAATCAACTTGATAGTGATGTTTGTTAGCAATTCCAGTTATTTTTCTTCTCTTTTTTGGATTAATATAGGCTTCTTCCATGTCCAACTCTTCAATATCATGCTTCTCACATAAACTATGAACTCCAGCTAGCAGAGATTCACATCCATATTCTCTAAGTTCACTCAAAACATCTCTTGTTGACTTCACACATTTCATGGCATTTACTATATCTTGATCCTTCCACTGTAATGCTAATGATAATGTGTTTGTAGTTGTAAGAATTGTCAACATGAGATGCAAATAGAAGACAAAGTCAAAAGACTGAAAGTACACAGAAGACCATTTGCTTGATCTCTATTTGTTCTGTCAGTGTCTTCTTCTCCCACAAATTCTAGAACTTTAATAACGGAATGAAACACGACAACCAAGATTTTAAGTGTTTTACCATGTGAACCCCAACGAGTATCTCCAGGTATTTGAAGGCATTGCTCTTGATTCAACCCAGTGCCTGTTGTAAGCTGCCCACACCCTAAAGTTTTGCTCATTTCTTCAAGATTGATATCTCTAATCATGTCCCTGCGCTTGGCAGATCCACCCACCACATTTAACAAGGTAGTAATCATACTAAAGAAATTGCTAACTTCTTTATGCTTTCTTACCACAGCCACAACAACTAACTGCAGCTAGTGAGCAAAGCAATGAACATAATAAGCTGTGCTATTTTCTCTCATTATCAGTGATTTGAGGCCATTGAACTGACCTGACATATTACTAGCACCATCATATCCTTGTCCTCTAACTTGATTGTAGCTTAGCTTATATTTTGCAAATAGAGAATCAATTGTAGTCTTGAGGTATGCAGAAGTTGTTTCTTTCACATGAACAAGGCCAACAAAACTTTCTTTAGAATCCCCTGAACTATCAACATATCGCAAGGCCACTGCCATTTGTTCTTTGCAAGAGACATCCCTGGATTCATCAACAAGCAAACAAAACACATTATTTTGCACTATGACATGTGCAAACCTTCAGCAATATCTTTCTGGACCTCCGGACAACCCATCATAGCATTCTTTGCAGCATCTTTTCCCATAGCCTTGCCTACAACTGGATCATGCTCAGCTAAGAAGTCACGAAAATCGAAGAAATTACCTTTATTGAAGGAGTCCTTCGACTCATCATGGCCTCGAAATGGTAATTCTTGCTTGAGTAACAATCTAGATGTGTCAATCGAGGCATTCAGTCGAGTGAAATAAGCTTTCCTGGCAGCATCACTTTGAATGTTAATGGCAACATCAATGTGCTGATCTCTTCTTAGCAAATCAACACATGTTTTCATCACTTGATTATGCACACTATCGACATCACCAACATGGTCCGTTAGCCTCGCCTTCATGTGCCAGCTGTTCCAACCATTAACAACAAATGCCTCGTACCCTGCTTCCTTCTTGCTGCCACGGTCCCTAAATAAGAAACAACAAAAACAATATGATTTGTCCTTCGATTCACTGTATTCGAGCCAGCTACCATAGTCATCAAACCAATCTGGTATGAACCTTCTCTTTTTTCCCCCAAACTGTGAGTATGGAAAAGCAAATTCTCTTGGCTGGCAAGGACCATTAACCAAATACTTTCTTCTTACCATTTCTTTCAAATTGGGGTGATACTTTTCTATCAATTTCCTCTTTCCCGGATCATACTGAATCTCCTCTTTCCAGTTCAACTCTTCTGGAACATCTTGTGCTTTTCTTTTCAGAAGATATCTATCCATTATATATCTGCGTTTCAGAAATAACTGCTTCACATGAGTCTATAAATTTGACAAAGAATATGAACACCCCGCATAAAATCGCCCCCATAATATACTAGCCACAATTTTCGTTGGGATTTCATCTACTAGTTTACTAGCACAAAAAATCACAAACAATTAGAGGGAAATTTAGGGAACTACCGGCAGGATGAGTCTGGGGATGAGTTGATTCGTTCGGCAGATTGTTGATTGACCTTGACGGAGGTGGGCGACGCAGACACGCAGCCTGCCTGGCGCAACGTCCGGCGGCGGCACCACGCCGATCAATCTGCCGTCTGCGTCCCGAGCCGGCGAGTCCGTCTTCCGTCCAGAGTCCCGATCGATGCGATCAGAAGTTGCGAACGTGAACCGTCCTTCGATGGGTCGATCGATCATCGACAGGAGCGGCGGATCCTATACACCGACCAGGTCGGTGTATACGGAGTGCCGCACACCCCCCGCACCGTTTGGGCCGGCCCATATCGGCATATCCTGCTGCTAGTTCTTTTTTCGGGTCGATCTTCTTCGTCGTCTCCGCCGATTGAGGAAACTCGTCCTGCTGCTTCCCCTGAGTCTCCTCTCCCCCGAGTTCCCCGCTCCTTCTTCGCCGTGGTTTCTGCTTCTTCGGGGTTTGATCTGCTTCGTCCATGGCGGCGGAAGGTCAGTACCCGTTTCCATCTTCTCCCCCGGTCGCGCACTACTCGGTTCGTTCTGATTAGGGTTTTTCTTAGCAGAAACCATGTGTTTGGGTTCGTTTAGGTTCGCTAGTTCTGCTTCTCCGGGGGATTCTTTTTTGTAGTTGATCTGCTTCGTTGATGCGGCGGAAGGCCAGTACCCGTTTCCATCTGAGTAAGGTTTACCAAGATTCGTATAGCTCCATATCTTGGCCTGTAGTTTAGCAAATATGTATTTATGGGGCCTGTAGTTAGTAAGTCTCTCAGGCAGCAGGCGACCAAGTCGAAGGTATATGAATATAGAATCTAGGTAGAACCTGCGCCCATTGATTTTTTTGCATAATTTTTGTTGTTAGATAAATTTTGTTTCTCATATCCACCAGCATAGCTTGTTAGAAAATGAAACTGTGGAAACAGATAATTCCCCGAACTCGCGAAACGTCTCCCCTTTCCTCTCGCGACTCGCGACCCGCGCCGCCCCCCGCGGCGGCCGGGCTGCGCCCTCTCTCCGGCCGCCTCTAGTCTTCCTCTCGGGCTCTCCCCTGCCGCCGCTGTCGGCTTGAGCCGCCGGGCCTTTCCTATGCGGTGCCGGCGGTGGCGGGGGTGTCTCTACCCGCGGCGCAGCAAGGGGTGCGGGGATCTCGGGCTGGTGGCGGTGCTCTTCGGCGGGCGATGGTCCGGCACAACGGCGTGGTTTCCGTGCGTCGGGTGGGAGGAGGAGCGGCGGCGCGGCCCTTGGCGGCGGAGCGAGGCAGGCGGCCGGGAGGCAGGGCCTGCTAGGCCCAGATCTGGGCTCAGTTCGGGGCCCGGAGGGGCTGGGCGTGGTTTCCTTTTGGGCTTGGTTGTGCTGCGGCCTCAGCGTGCATGTTGTATCGGTTGGTTGCTATATTAATATAGCGGGGCGAAAGCCTATTTCAAGGAGAAAATGAAACTGTAAAACATTAAACACCACGATGCAGCATTACTTCCTTTTGAAATAGAGCAAAACTGCATGACAAATTCAATGAGCAACTTTTAAGGCTTCATTTGTTTTTCCATCTGTAAGGTAATTTATTGGTTCAAGGTAGGACTCTTTTTCTTAGTGACTAGGATGTCTTGATGTTTTTAAAAGGAAGGAACCATAAATTCCATTTGGGTTTAGTTTGCTGTAAGGTAATTTATTGGTTCCAGAGTGCTATACGTATTTTCTACATGCTTCTTTTGATGGCCTTTATGATATATGTAGTACCATAGAAGTCTAGATCGTTTTGTGTAGCAACTGGAAGCTTTAACATGTTCATGAGTTAGATTTGACATTTTAGTTCTTTTACACATCTGTGAAAACCATAACCTTATATGTTTCTATTTCTGAAAATTATTTTTCAACTTCAATGGCATAATCTCAGCTAGTTTACAAAGTAGATCTCAGTTTGTTTGTTTTAGATCTTTCCAGTCACTACTTTTTTTGGGACATCTTTTTTTTGATACTCAATAATTGTAGATTTTATAGATTAGTTTTTTGTGGTTATTTACATGTCGGTACGTCCATCTTACTTTTTGATGCCTTATGATTTTTCTTGTTGTTGTTTTTGTAGTTAATGTCATGGACATTGTTCCAAAATGTAAACCTACCATACAATCTAGGTTTTCGACTCTTAGATACATGAAAGTGCTGAAGCAACTCAATCCAATTCAGAGGTCTTATATATATCCAAGCATGATTTGGATAATCTATTGATGCTTCCTGTTCACCTCATGGTACCTATGAATTTGCTGCAGTGGCTTGTTGGCCACACTTCACATGGCGAATCAAAGTTCTTTCAGCATAAATACAAGAATATCAACATCAATAAGGATATGGTTGACAAGGTCTTTGGTTTTCCATCAGGGGTCAAGCCATTTGTTATGGAGAGCATCGGGCCTGAAATCATCAGTGAGGTCGATGAGATATGTGTCGAGTACCTCCTGGGCAAAAAGCAAATAACAGTGACAAACTTAGAATCTTTCTGCTTGGTGCTAATGACGAGGTGGTTTTTATTAGAAGCTTCTTGTTATTCATCACCAGAATTCTGTGTCCTTCTACCTACAACTTTGTCTATCCAAAATGCATGTACTCTCTGAGGGACACTGACATCAAGGAAGTTGTCAGTTTTTACTTTGCAACACTGTGCCTAAACCATCCGTGGAATGAGATGAATGCTTGGAAAGCCAAGGTATTCAGAGACTTGAGCGATTTCAACAGGCTTTTATGGATTGGCGGTTGCTTACCTTTGTATGCAGTACGTGTTGCATTTCTTCTTCTTTTCTCTCTGCTATATATCTTTTTCATTCTTCAATACTATTTTTCTTTGTTTTAACTATACTTATTTTTAGATTTTTGTTTGTAGGTTGTGTACATGGACTTCTTAGATTTCAGTGTCAACGTTGGGCAAATTGATTATAGACTGCCAAGAATGTCACATATAAGGAATGAATATTTTATTTTTGTTTCAAGGTACAAAGCCGTTCATGCCAAGAATCTGTTCATGCTTTTATTTTTTGTTCTAGGTAGAAAACCGTTAATACCAAGAATCCGTTCAAGCTTTTATTTTTGTTCTAGGTAGGAAACCGTTCATGCCAAGAATACGTTCATGCTTGCATTTATGTTCAAAGTTCAAAACCGTTCATTCCAAGATTCCGTTCATGCTTTTATTTTTGTTCAAGGTAGGGAACTGTTCATGCAAGAATTCCTTCATGCTTTTTATTTATGTTTAAGGTAGAAAACCGTTCATGCAAATAATCCGTTCGTGCTTTTATTTAATGTTCAAGCTACCAAAACAGTTCATGCCAAGAATCCGTGCAAGCTTTTATTTATGGTCAATGTAGAAAACCGTTCATTGCAATAATCCGTTCATGCTTTTATTTTTGTTCAAGGTAGGGAACCGTTCATGCCAAGAAACCGTTCATGCTTTTATTTTTGTTCAAGGTAGCGCTATACCGGAAGGTGCTGAGAGAGCTAATGCTTATGCTTATTGAGTATTTTGGTTTGATACTTCTTCACGCCCAAAAAGAAGGCAACTACGTCTTGGCAGGCTAAACTTAGATATGGAACCGTTCATGCTTTTATTTTTTGTTCAAGGTAGAAAACCGTTCATTCCAAGAATCCGTTCATGCTTTTATTTTTGTTTAAGATAGAAAACCGTTCATGTCAAGAATCCGTTCATGCTTGCATTTATGTTCAAGGTAGAAACCGTTCATTCCAAAAATCCGTTCATGCTTTAATTTTTTTGTTTACCGTAGGAAACCGTTTCGTGCCAAGAATCCATTCATGCTTCTATTTTATTCAAGTTAGGAAACCGTTCATATTCATTCCAAGAATCCGTTCATGCCAAACCAGAACCATTTTCCAACTGTCCCAAACCAGAAGCATTTTTCATTCAAATAACAAGCAATAATTGCTAGCATCCATGCTCATTCAGAAGAGAGTCTCTTCAAGCAGATAAGGAAAATCCTAGGTAAATAACCTTGTTACCTTCATGTTTTTATATGGTTATTTTTTACTAAGGCTTGGGGGTCTATGGAAGCACACGCCTTTTACTAATAGTGTACAAACTTCATATATCATGAAGCATATTAACTTATCAAATCAGAAAACATTTTTATAGGGAATGAGGCTGAGATGAATGAAATATTAAATATCAGAAAAGATGATCATAGTCATCATAATATCTATTCACATTATAACCAAAGAGGTCATTTGCTATGGAAAACTGTCCAACACTCCCATATTTAAATTTATTGCTCTTTTTAAAAATTGTTTATCTTGCCGTCATTCATGCCAGCCGCCCTTAAGATGTATTCTAATGTTCCAGCTCAACAAGTCACCCCAGGTCCTTAAATGTATTCTAATGTTCCGGATGAACAAGTCACCCCTGGTCCTAATTTGCAATATGTTGACCATAAAGCAACTCCTGATGCTAAAATGGGCTTCTCTCTATATGAAAGGTTACTTCGGAAAAGAACTGCACCAGTTATCCATGAAACTCATGGAAATTTCCCTTCTTTCGATTTATTGGAAGAAGACAATGCAAACATTCAGATCAAATCTATTCCTCGGTAAGTGTTCTTTACTGTTAACAAACTAGCTTAACAAACCACTTCTAAATTATTTATTTAACATCCAACTTTACTGTACAGCCAGCATCAAAACTGAAAGCAATTGATCCTATCTTACATATGGCTCTTCAGTAAGTTAATGTGGGGAAGAAACATTAGGAGGCCAAAGTAGTGTCAAGTTATCTACTCCATTCATTAAAAGCTGTACAGTGAAGATGACTGTAGTTCAAACTCCAGAACAATTTATTTTTGCAACTTCATTCGAACATGAGTTTTACACCACACTGACAACCACCAACCAGGATAACAGGTTTGGTTCTACACGATAACTTGTCTCTTTTTTGCATGAATTAAATGTATGTTCGATCATGGACAACTTTTGATTCTCATAATTAATAGTGCATTAATAATTTTAAACAGCCCAAAGTTTTTGAAATTAAACGTGTGGGTAGATCAGAGAATATTGTCACTATCCATGAACGAAGGGGGTTGGATTCACCCGTGCGTAATGGACTGTTTCGGGATGTTAACTACAACTGACCAGAATCATCGTAGAAAAGAAGGGAATTTAATTCATCTAGAGTTAACTTGTTTTCCCTATTACATTTCGACAGAAATCTCCACCAAGGCAGGAACACAGCAGCAGCTATCCAGGAGAAGCTACTCCAGCAAGGCAAGAAACGTAATAGAAGCTTCGAAAGTTGAGTTTCATTTAGCCAAGACCAGTATTTCTTGGCAGGTGTATTAGACCATCATAACAAATGGGCATGTGCTGTTTTATGAAGTGATAAACATGATTCAGTGTACCAGACCAAAAATTGTACCGGACCAAAAATTTCGGTCCAGTTTTTGTAAAATCATACTATCAAATTTTCCTCATTCCTGTGTTTTCCCCTATGAAGTGATAAACATGAACAGTTTCTAGATGTATTTTGAAAAGTTCATTTATCGCATTTTGAACTGTTTTTATATGAAAGCCTGAGCGATTTCTTCCTAGAGCGAACATTCCGAAACAGAAGAAAAGCAGCGAAACGGCCGGAATCAACGAAACGTTCCGAAACAGCAGGACACGTTACGAGCTGGAACCGAACCAACAGGAATCAGAGATAATGGGCCAAGCCCACAAACGACCGGGGGCTGTGCGGGACGTGTTCGGCGCCGACCAGGTCGGCGTATAGGGGAGGTGCTATACACCACCCTGGTCGGTGCGGACCAGGCACCGCACCCCCCAGGGTGCCTGTTGGGCCGGCCCAGTGACGTTTGTTTTCGTTTTTTTTCTGTTTTTCTCCTTTTCTGCTGTTTTATTTCTTTTCTTTTTTAAAAATTTAAAATGTTAATGTGAAATTTTTTCGGAAAAACAAAAATTTTCAAAATTTGTATATTTTCAAAAAATTGAAAGCATTATTTTCTAGTTTTTTATTTTTTTATATGAACAATTTTTGGATTTGAACAATTTTCGGTGTGAACAAATTATAAATTTGAACATTTTTTAAATTTGAACAAATTTTAAATTTTAAACAATTTTTGAATTTATACAAATTTCATATTTGAACGGTTTTCAAATTTGAACGGTTTTTAGATTTGAACGGTTTTCAAATTTGAACATTTTTTAATTGTTTTAATTTGAACATTTTTTAAAAATTAAATTTTCGAATCTAAAAAAATATAAACAAAACCGAAAACGGAAAAAAGAAAAGAAAGCAGAAAAAGAAACCAAAAAAGAAAAAAAGAAAAGCAAAAACGACTGCACAGGCTAAACAGACCTAAATGGGCCTGGCCCATACCCGACCAGGGGGTGTGCGGTGGCCGGTAACCACCGACCTGGTCGGTGTATATGTTTTGCCGCTCCTGTCGGGTGGTGCTATACGCCGGCGGATCCTATACACCGACCAGGTCGGTGTATACGGAGTGCCGCACACCCCCCGCACCGTTTGGGCCGGCCCATATCGGCATATCCTGCTGCTAGTTCTTTTTTCGGGTCGATCTTCTTCGTCGTCTCCGCCGATTGAGGAAACTCGTCCTGCTTGCTTCCCCGAGTCTCCTCTCCCCGAGTTCTCCGCTCCTTCTTCGCCGTGGTTTCGCTTCTTCGGGGTTTGATGCTGCTTCGTCCATGGCGGCGGAAGGTCGGTACCGTTTCCATCTTCTCCCCGGTCGCGCACTACTCGGTTCGTTCTGATTAGGGTTTTTCTTAGCGGAAACCATGTGTTTGGGTTCGTTTAGGTTCGCTAGTTACTGCTTCTCCGGGGATTCTTTTTGTAGTTGATCTGCTTCGTTGATGCGGCGGAAGGCCGGTACCCGTTTCCATCTGAGTAAGGTTTACCAAGATTCGTATAGCTCCATATCTTGGCCCGTAGTTTAGCAAATATGTATTTATGGGGCCTGTAGTTAGTAAGTCTCTCGGGCAGCAGGCGACCAAGTCGAAGGTATATGAATATAGAATCTAGGTAGAACCTGCGCCCATTGATTTTTTTGCATAATTTTTGTTGTTAGATAAATTTTGTTTCTCATATCCACCAGCATAGCTTGTTAGAAAATGAAAGCGTGGAAACGAGATAATTCCCCGAACTCGCGAAACGTCTCCCCTTTCCTCTCGCGACTCGCGACCCGCGCCGCCCCGCGGCGGCCGGGCTGCGCCCTCTCTCCGGCCGCCTCTAGTCTTCCTCTCGGGCTCTCCCCGCCGCCGCTGCTTGAGCCGCCGGGCCTTTCCTATGCGGTGCGGCGGTGGCGGGGGTGTCTCTACCCGCGGCGCAGCAAGGGGTGCGGGGATCTCGGGCTGGTGGCGGTGCTCTTCGGCGGGCGATGGTCCGGCACAACGGCGTGGTTTCCGTGCGTCGGGTGGGAGGAGGAGCGGCGGCGCGGCCCTTGGCGGCGGAGCGGGGCAGGCGGCCGGGAGGCGGGGGCACGCTAGGCCCAGATCTGGGCTCGGTTCGGGGCCCGGAGGGGCTGGGCGTGGTTTCCTTTTGGGCTTGGTTGTGCTGCGGCCTCGGCGTGCATGTTGTATCGGTTGGTTGCTATATTAATATAGCGGGGCGAAAGCCTATTTCAAGGAGAAAATGAAACTGTAAAACATTAAACACCACGATGCAACATTACTTCCTTTTGAAATAGAGCAAAACTGCATGACAAATTCAATGAGCAACTTTTAAGGCTTCATTTGTTTTTCCATCTGTAAGGTAATTTATTGGTTCAAGGTAGGACTCTTTTTCTTAGTGACTAGGATGTCTTGATGTTTTTAAAAAGGAAGGAACCATAAATTCCATTTGGGTTTAGTTTGCTGTAAGGTAATTTATTGGTTCCAGAGTGCTATACGTATTTTCTACATGCTTCTTTTGATGGCCTTTATGATATATGTAGTACCATAGAAGTCTAGATCGTTTTGTGTAGCAACTGGAAGCTTTAACATGTTCATGAGTTAGATTTGACATTTTAGTTCTTTTACACATCTGTGAAAACCATAACCTTATATGTTTCTATTTCTGAAAATTATTTTTCAACTTCAATGGCATAATCTCAGCTAGTTTACAAAGTAGATCTCAGTTTGTTTGTTTTAGATCTTTCCAGTCACTACTTTTTTTGGGACATCTTTTTTTGATACTCAATAATTGTAGATTTTATAGATTAGTTTTTTGTGGTTATTTACATGTCGGTACGTCCATCTTACTTTTTGATGCCTTATGATTTTTCTTGTTGTTGTTTTTGTAGTTAATGTCATGGACATTGTTCCAAAATGTAAACCTACCATACAATCTAGGTTTTCGACTCTTAGATACATGAAAGTGTTGAAGCAACTCAATCCAATTCAGAGGTCTTATATATATCCAAGCATGATTTGGATAATCTATTGATGCTTCCTGTTCACCTCATGGTACCTATGAATTTGCTGCAGTGGCTTGTTGGCCACACTTCACATGGCGAATCAAAGTTCTTTCAGCATAAATACAAGAATATCAACATCAATAAGGATATGGTTGACAAGGTCTTTGGTTTTCCATCAGGGGTCAAGCCATTTGTTATGGAGAGCATCGGGCCTGAAATCATCAGTGAGGTCGATGAGATATGTGTCGAGTACCTCCTGGGCAAAAAGCAAATAACAGTGACAAACTTAGAATCTTTCTGCTTGGTGCTAATGACGAGGTGGTTTTTATTAGAAGCTTCTTGTTATTCATCACCAGAATTCTGTGTCCTTCTACCTACAACTTTGTCTATCCAAAATGCATGTACTCTCTGAGGGACACTGACATCAAGGAAGTTGTCAGTTTTTACTTTGCAACACTGTGCCTAAACCATCCGTGGAATGAGATGAATTCTTGGAAAGCCAAGGTATTCAGAGACTTGAGCGATTTCAACAGGCTTTTATGGATTGGCGGTTGCTTACCTTTGTATGCAGTACGTGTTGCATTTCTTCTTCTTTTCTCTCTGCTATATATCTTTTTCATTCTTCAATACTATTTTTCTTTGTTTTAACTATACTTATTTTTAGATTTTTGTTTGTAGGTTGTGTACATGGACTTCTTAGATTTCAGTGTCAACGTTGGGCAAATTGATTATAGACTGCCAAGAATGTCACATATAAGGAATGAATATTTTATTTTTGTTTCAAGGTACAAAGCCGTTCATGCCAAGAATCTGTTCATGCTTTTATTTTTTGTTCTAGGTAGAAAACCGTTAATACCAAGAATCCGTTCATGCTTTTATTTTTGTTCTAGGTAGGAAACCGTTCATGCCAAGAATACGTTCATGCTTGCATTTATGTTCAAAGTTCAAAACCGTTCATTCCAAGATTCCGTTCATGCTTTGTATTTTTGTTCAAGGTAGAATACCGTTCATGACAAGAATCCATTCATGCTTTTTTTTGTTCAAGCTACGGAAACCGTTCACGCCAAGAATCAGTGCAAGCTTTTATTTATGGTCAAGGTAGAAAACCAATCCTTCCAATAATCCGTTCATGCTTTTATTTTTGTTCAAGCTAGAAAATCGTTCATGTCAATGATCTGTTCATGCTTGCATTTATGTTCAACGTAGGAAACCGTTCATTTCCAAGAATCCTTTCATGCTTTTATTTTTATTTCAAGGTAGAAAACCGTTCATTCCAACAATCTATTCATGCTTTTATTTTTGTTCTTGGTAGAAAACCGTTAATGCAAGAACCTCTTCATGCTTTTATCTCTTTTCTAGGTAGGAAATCATTTTTGCCAAGAATCCGTTCATGCTTTTATTTTTTGTTCAAGGTAGAATACCGTTCATGACAGGAATCCGTTCATGCTTTTATTTTTGTTCAAGCTACCAGAACCGTTCATGACAAGAATCCGTTCATGCTTTTATTTTTGTTCAAGGTAGGGAACTGTTCATGCAAGAATTCCTGCATGCTTTTTATTTATGTTTAAGGTAGAAAACCGTTCATGCAAATAATCCGTTCGTGCTTTTATTTAATGTTCAAGCTACCAAAACAGTTCATGCCAAGAATCCGTGCAAGCTTTTATTTATGGTCAATGTAGAAAACCGTTCATTGCAATAATCCGTTCATGCTTTTATTTTTGTTCAAGGTAGGGAACCGTTCATGCCAAGAAACCGTTCATGCTTTTATTTTTGTTCAAGGTAGCGCTATACCGGAAGGTGCTGAGAGAGCTAATGCTTATGCTTATTGAGTATTTTGGTTTGATACTTCTTCACGCCCAAAAAGAAGGCAACTACGTCTTGGCAGGCTAAACTTAGATATGGAACCGTTCATGCTTTTATTTTTTGTTCAAGGTAGAAAACCGTTCATTCCAAGAATCCGTTCATGCTTTTATTTTTGTTTAAGATAGAAAACCGTTCATGTCAAGAATCCGTTCATGCTTGCATTTATGTTCAAGGTAGAAACCGTTCATTCCAAAAATCCGTTCATGCTTTAATTTTTTTGTTTACCGTAGGAAACCGTTTCGTGCCAAGAATCCATTCATGCTTCTATTTTATTCAAGTTAGGAAACCGTTCATATTCATTCCAAGAATCCGTTCATGCCAAACCAGAACCATTTTCCAACTGTCCCAAACCAGAAGCATTTTTCATTCAAATAACAAGCAATAATTGCTAGCATCCATGCTCATTCAGAAGAGAGTCTCTTCAAGCAGATAAGGAAAATCCTAGGTAAATAACCTTGTTACCTTCATGTTTTTATATGGTTATTTTTTACTAAGGCTTGGGGGTCTATGGAAGCACACGCCTTTTACTAATAGTGTACAAACTTCATATATCATGAAGCATATTAACTTATCAAATCAGAAAACATTTTTATAGGGAATGAGGCTGAGATGAATGAAATATTAAATATCAGAAAAGATGATCATAGTCATCATAATATCTATTCACATTATAACCAAAGAGGTCATTTGCTATGGAAAACTGTCCAACACTCCCATATTTAAATTTATTGCTCTTTTTAAAAATTGTTTATCTTGCCGTCATTCATGCCAGCCGCCCTTAAGATGTATTCTAATGTTCCAGCTCAACAAGTCACCCCAGGTCCTTAAATGTATTCTAATGTTCCGGATGAACAAGTCACCCCTGGTCCTAATTTGCAATATGTTGACCATAAAGCAACTCCTGATGCTAAAATGGGCTTCTCTCTATATGAAAGGTTACTTCGGAAAAGAAGCTGCACCAGTTATCCATGAAACTCATGGAAATTTCCCTTCTTTCGATTTATTGGAAGAAGACAATGCAAACATTCAGATCAAATCTATTCCTCGGTAAGTGTTCTTTACTGTTAACAAACTAGCTTAACAAACCACTTCTAAATTATTTATTTAACATCCAACTTTACTGTACAGCCAGCATCAAAACTGAAAGCAATTGATCCTATCTTACATATGGCTCTTCAGTAAGTTAATGTGGGGAAGAAACATTAGGAGGCCAAAGTAGTGTCAAGTTATCTACTCCATTCATTAAAAGCTGTACAGTGAAGATGACTGTAGTTCAAACTCCAGAACAATTTATTTTTGCAACTTCATTCGAACATGAGTTTTACACCACACTGACAACCACCAACCAGGATAACAGGTTTGGTTCTACACGATAACTTGTCTCTTTTTTGCATGAATTAAATGTATGTTCGATCATGGACAACTTTTGATTCTCATAATTAATAGTGCATTAATAATTTTAAACAGCCCAAAGTTTTTGAAATTAAACGTGTGGGTAGATCAGAGAATATTGTCACTATCCATGAACGAAGGGGGTTGGATTCACCCGTGCGTAATGGACTGTTTCGGGATGTTAACTACAACTGACCAGAATCATCGTAGAAAAGAAGGGAATTTAATTCATCTAGAGTTAACTTGTTTTCCCTATTACATTTCGACAGAAATCTCCACCAAGGCAGGAACACAGCAGCAGCTATCCAGGAGAAGCTACTCCAGCAAGGCAAGAAACGTAATAGAAGCTTCGAAAGTTGAGTTTCATTTAGCCAAGACCAGTATTTCTTGGCAGGTGTATTAGACCATCATAACAAATGGGCATGTGCTGTTTTATGAAGTGATAAACATGATTCAGTGTACCAGACCAAAAATTGTACCGGACCAAAAATTTCGGTCCAGTTTTTGTAAAATCATACTATCAAATTTTCCTCATTCCTGTGTTTTCCCCTATGAAGTGATAAACATGAACAGTTTCTAGATGTATTTTGAAAAGTTCATTTATCGCATTTTGAACTGTTTTTATATGAAAGCCTGAGCGATTTCTTCCTAGAGCGAACATTCCGAAACAGAAGAAAAGCAGCGAAACGGCCGGAATCAACGAAACGTTCCGAAACAGCAGGACACGTTACGAGCTGGAACCGAACCAACAGGAATCAGAGATAATGGGCCAAGCCCACAAACGACCGGGGGCTGTGCGGGACGTGTTCGGCGCCGACCAGGTCGGCGTATAGCACCACCCCCGCGGCCAGGCTGCTTGCCTCGGTCTAATGCGACCTGGGCTGACCCTGATGCCCCACGTCCGGTCCAGCCTGATGCCTAGGCCTTTTCTTGATGGTAAGTGCTTCTGAAAAAAAATCGTCACGTATTCCTGTGCATTAGGGTTGGCCCATTGAGCTCCGTCCAACTAATGTAAAACACTTTCAGTTTACTTGTAATTTAGACTGAAAAATATAGTGAGAAATACATGTCTTCTGGTTTGATATTACATAGCGATAACTAATGTAAAACACTGTCAAGTTAGTTGTAATCTAGACTGAAAAATATAGTTAGAAAGCAAGGAAACATGTGGCTATATAGTTTACATGTCTTCTGGCTTGATATTACATGGCATCCACATCGACCTTACATGTATTCAAGCTTCAAATTACATGTATGTTAGACAAAAGGTATATTCAAAAAACGAATGAAACTTGGGGTCTATAATTTTACAAGTCTTCTAGCTTGATATTACATGAACAAAACTAATGTAAAAGGCATTAACATTACTTGCAAGTTAGACGAACCATCATTACATGTGATCTGTAAATTACATGCTTGATATTGCATGGATAAAACTAATGTGAAACCCTTTAGCTATAGTTGTAATTTAGACCGAAAAAGTAGTAAATGGTAGTGACAAGCATATAACACATGCGATTACATGATGTCCTACAAATTTACATGTCTGCTTGCCTGATATTACATAGTGCAACCTTGCATAAAAACCATTAGAGTTACTAGTATAAGTTCAGAAGCAAAAACATACATTGCCCTTGTAGAACTTTAGAAGCGCTTCGTCAAATTTGGCATCTTTCATAGATTTATCATGTACATACAAGCAAATCAATCAGCTAATAAAAAGATAGAAAATGTGAAAATAACTAGAGCTACACCTTAGACATAATGATAGTATCATCGTCATGATTGCATTCATCATCGTCGCATGACTTTTTGACTTCGAATTGATTGGGGAAACATCTTCCTATGATTTCAAAATGCTCTATATTGCTGGAAAAGATCGTCCCAATTAACCAACAAAACTATGTAAAATCCTGGATATAATTGGGGGCATTCTTCACTCCTCAAAACACACAAAATTATATCACTGAAATTAACCTCCATGTCACTTCTAGTTTTAGCATTAGTGGGAACTATAATTTACATTACTCCTAGCTTGATATTACATGGTGAAAATTAATGTAAAACTCTTTAAAGTTACTTGTAATTTAGACACAAAAATATTGAAAAAGCAAAGAGACATGAGATCTCTAGTTTGCATATCTTCCTATTTGATATTACATGGTGAAAGGAATTGTAAAACACTTTCACGTTACTTGTAATTTGGACAAACCTTTCAAATATAAACATGTGATCTATAATTTACATGTCTTCTTGCTTCATATTACATGGCGAAAAGTAACATAAAACCCTTTCACATTACTTGTAATTCAGACAACCTTTTCTCGAAATAGGCTTTCGTCCCACTATATTAATGTAGCAACACTGCACAAGCACGCCCAAAAGAAAACACACACAAAAAAGATAAACTAATTTCCAAAATGCCAGACTGACGAAAACGAAGATGTATCGCAGTCGTTGCGCCCACCATAGAATTCCCACCACGCACTCGGCACTCCGGAGCGCCGCGTACCAAGTAGCACCTCCAAGAAGGAAAGCGACGGCTACAACGCTGCTACCCGGACGGATCCTAGGGTTTCCCCCAATACATGCAGGGGCAAGGTAGGAGGGCTTCACCCAACGCCCTTCAGGAAGGAAGGGTGGCGCCCACGGACGTCACCTCGTCGGCGTCGGCCAAAACCGACAGGGATTTCTCCCGACCCTCGCAACCCCGCCCCGGATGCTCCATCGTGCTCCACCGCACTTGCCGCCCACCAACATGCACCACCAAGGTCTTCCAAACACCAACGTCGTCTCATCGTGGCAATCGGAGCGAGGCCCGGAGTAGCAAGCAGGGCCAGCTAGAGGTGAGATGCAGCAGGTTAGTAACCACGCTGGAGGGGACCGCCGCCACCGCCACCTGTGGGTACCGTCCGGACGCATCGAACGGAGCAATGGCCTACTTGGCCCCGCCGAGCCAGAGCGGGCTCGTGAAGCTCTCGTCTCTGCGTTGCAGTACACACACCGCCGACCTCACCACGCTCCACTCTGGCCACCCCTCCGCGCCACCAGGAACTGCACACGCGAGCCCGGAATCGGCCCGCCTAGACCTAGATGGGGCCCGAAGAACCCGGATCTTGGCCAGGCGAGCGCCGCCATAGGCCACCGTGCCGTCCACGGCCAAGCAGCCGCGCCGATGCCACCCGTCACACCGCCGCCGGAGCCATCGCCGACCTGAAGGCACGACCGCTGTGCGAGAAGAGCCCCAAGTCCCCCTCCACAGCGCGCGGGGAAAAGCATCTCCACCGCCGCCGACACCACACAGGGCTTTGCCCGGTGGCCTGAGCCAACTGCGATGGAAGGGGAGGGCGGGAGAGGGGTTCGGGGCGACCTAGGGCTTGGCCGCCCTCCTGTCGCCCGTGAGAAGCGATAGGGAGGGCCAAAACGGCGAGGGGGGGAAGGAGGGAGGGCACCGACGGAGGTGGGACGGGCCCAGTGGCGACGGGGCGGGCAATTCAGGCAACCTTTTCAAAAGGGTATGCATGAACATGTGAATTATAATTTACATGTCTTCTTGCCTGATATTACATGGTGAAAAATAATTTTATACACTTTAGGTTTACTTGTAATTTAGAGTTTAAAAAATAGTGAAAAGCATAGAAACATGGCAGTACATGGTGAACTTATTTTACATGTCTTCTTGCCTAATATTACATGATAAAACCTTGTGTGAAGCCTTTACAGTTAATTGTAATTTACATACCATGAAAATGTGTAAAGAAATTAGTTACATGTATTGGCTATTCTTTGTTACATGTAAAACAATTCTTAAAATTACAGTGGAGAAATGTGTAAAAATAACACTCCATGATGAATGTAAAAAAACTGCATTTGTTTGTCTGCTCCTTACATGTCCAAAATAGCTAGAAAATACATATGACAAAGAGTATCTACCTAATGGAATTCTTTAGGATGCGTTCGGCCTCCTCTACCACCTGAAAATCCACCACACTGCGAAAAAGGAAAATTAAACACCTAGGAAAAACAGGAATAGAGTAGGGATCAGTCCTGGAGGGCTTGCTACTAGCATCTCGTAGAACAATAACTCTATGCAGATTGAGGGGACAAAGGAGCAATCATGCAGTGGTTTCTGCCAGAAAATCCTTCCTGTCCACCTAAAAGCTAGAACAGAAAATCGAACACACCTCAGGACCTTGCTGCAAAATGTAAACAACATCTACGAAAAATAATTTTTGTAATTGCTATCTTTGAGGTGACCCACGGAGCAGAAGTGCAATTGGAGGGCACGCATGCAGCACGTGGGGAACAAACCTGAAATATCCAGGGAGCGCGACGACTTTGTCGTAGAGAAACCCATCAAACTCTACCACCGGTAGATCCCTTTCCCCTACCAGACTCCGGCCTCGATGCCTCCCACCTCCCAAAACTGCCATATTCCTGCCGATCCGCCGACGAGCTCGACGGCACAGCTCGCCTCCCTCCGGCCCTCCCCTCCCCACCCTCCTCCCCCTCTCCACCCAACAGGTGAAGGATCGACTGAAAATGGAAATGGGAAAGGGAAAGGGAGAAGGGGAATTCACAATAACGTGTGGACAAACCCCCTTCACCGAGGCAAAAACCAAATTGGATCTTCCTGAAAAACCCGTTGAAAAACATTCAAGGTGTGCTCACACGGTCGATGACGCAGCCAACGGAATGGCGGCCAACGATTCGAATGTTGGTGAAAATGATATCAGTCAACTGCCAGGTAGCAAAACCGATTTGACGCGGTGATGTTTTCAAGTGTTGTAATTACCTTCAGATGGCATGTAGAGTATACCTTTTTTTTCATTTGTTGCAACACCGCGTTTCCATTCTGAAGTGCATTCTCCCCATTCTTTGCACTGGTATAGTTAAGGTGTTGTACAACACTTCTTTGAATGTTGCACTACATATGTGTGCTTATAGTACCAAACCACAAGCTGGTGATTTCTGTAATGTAAAAAATGGCGGGTGGCTTTTTTTTTAATCTTTGTTTTCGAGGCTCCGTGACTTTGTTTACTAGCGGGCACCTAGAGCTGGTCAGTCTGTGCACCGTCGTCTGGATTTGTCTTCGATCCGCCAAACAGCTACTGTAATCTGCTGAGAATTTTAGGATCCACCTAGCCACCTAGTCTTTGTGATCCACTGATTCGAAAAGCCTACTTTTTTTGTCTCTACCCTCGGCGTTCTTAGGTTTCGCAAGATTCTAGATCATTGTGTTTGGAGGTTAATTTTGGATCAGCATTTGACAAACAACTTAACCGCAATGAAGTTTGTACAACCATTTTAAGTATCTTTGACGTGAGCTGCATGGAACACGGATGCATAACAATTGTGTGATGCACCGGTACAAAGCTGCGTTCCAGCACGCCGCTGCCTGGTACTTGCCACTCCCCCAGCATTCGAGGGCCGAACCTATGCCCGAGCAGCCATGGCACTCTACCTGCTGCTGGTGCCTCTCCTTGCCATCATCCCCTTCCTGCTCAGACGCTCGGCGCCGCACGCGCGTCTCCCGCCGGGGCCGTGGGCGTTGCCGGTGATCGGCCACCTGCACCATCTCGCCGGCGCGCTCCCGCACCGCGCCCTGCGCGACCTGGCCCGGCGGCACGGCCCGCTCATGCTGCTCCGCTTCGGCGAGGTCACGGCCGTGGTGGCCTCGTCC
The DNA here is from genome assembly GCF_022539505.1 of Lolium rigidum. Taxonomy (NCBI): domain Eukaryota; kingdom Viridiplantae; phylum Streptophyta; class Magnoliopsida; order Poales; family Poaceae; genus Lolium; species Lolium rigidum. The sequence goes on from NC_061509.1 coordinate 66,835,998, forward strand.
CCGGACGCGGCGCGCGAGATCATGAAGACACACGACCCGGCCTTCGCGTCGCGTCCCGTCGGGCCCATGTCGCACCTCTGGTTCCAGGGCTCCGAGGGTCTCGTCTTCGCGCCCTACGGCGACGGGTGGCGCCAGCTCCGCAAGATCTGCACCCAGGAGCTCCTCAGCGCCCGCCGCGTCCACTCCTTCCGCCCCGTCCGCCAGGACGAGCTGCGCCGCCTCCTACGCTCCGTCGCCTCGCCAACGGGGTCTTTCCCGGTGAACCTGACGGAGATCATAGCGGCGTACGTCGCGGACTCCACCGTGCGCGCCATCATCGGCAGCCGCCCGTTCAAGGGCCGCGACGCGTGCCTGAAGCTGTTCGAGGACATGTTCCGCATGATGCCCGGGCTGAGCCTGCCGGACCTGTTCCCGTCCTCACGCCTCGCGATGCTCATCAGCCGCGAGCCCGGCCGGATCAAGCGCTGCCGCCACGCGATGCTGGAGATCATGGACGCCGTCATCCAGGAGCACCTCGAGAGAAAAGCCACTGTCGGGGGAGAAGACGAGGACTTGGTCGACGTGCTCCTCGGGCTCCAGAAAGAAGTCGGCTCCCAGCACCCGCTCACCACCGAGAACATCAAATTCGTCATGATTGTAAGGTCTTCCGGTACTCCAACGCAGCAATCTCCAATCTCCACGCCATGCCATGCATGCGCGCCACGGATCATTGATCTTCAGTTAATTCCTTTGTTGCTCTCACATGTGCATGCAGGACATGTTCGCCGCCGGCAGCGAGACGGCGACGACGGCGCTGCAGTGGATGATGGCGGAGCTGATGAGGAACCCGAGAGTTCGGCACAAGGCGCAGGAGGAGGTCCGGCGGGAACTGGCCGGCCACCACGAGGTATCGGAAGACAGCCTCGGCAACCTCCACTACCTGCACATGGTCATCAAGGAGACGCTCCGGCTGCACGTGCCGGGGCCGCTGCTGACGCTCCGGCAGTGCCGCAGCGCGTGCCAGGTGCTCGGCTACGACGTGCCCGAGGGCGCCACGGTGCTCGTGAACGCGTGGGCGATCGCCAGGGACCCCGCGCACTGGGACTCGCCGGAGGAGTTCGTGCCGGAGAGGTTCGAGCAGGATCAGCAGGGTGGCGGGAGGGACTTCAAGGGGACGGACTTCGAGTTCATACCGTTCGGGTCGGGTCGGAGGATGTGCCCCGGGATGACGTTCGGGCTGGCGCACATCGAGCTCGCGCTCGCCGCGTTGCTGTTCCACTTCGACCTGGAGCTGCCCGGTGGCGTGGACGCGGCGGGGTTGGACATGACGGAGGAGGCTGGCATCACCACGCGGAGGAAGTCCGACCTTCTCGTGCTCGCTACCACCCGCGTTTCTGTACCAGCAAAGTAGACCTTGCTACTTCGCTACTGGCAAAGTAAACAAAGCAGGAAATACATACTCTACAAACGGATCCATACATATAGTAGGTAAACTAAGATGTTCTTATTTCAAAATCGATTATGCCATATATTGATTCTCCATACCCATGCCTGAAATGCATACAAAAAGTCATTCTAGACATAGGTTGACTATAATATTTTTCTATTTTATTTGGGTGCGCCTGGAGATCAGTCACCTGAGACTTAATAAGTTTCAGTCGCTGACATCAGTAGCTTATTAAGCATGTGTACTACTTTAGTTTTAGCGTCCATTTTTATGCGTTCGCATTTTTCACTAGAAAAAATGATTTGTGCAGCCATTTAGGACATAAGAAAAATCTTAGTAGTAATTTACGCGTAACAAGAAAAGACACAGTTGCAACCCACATGTAAGTGGAAATTCTTAGTTGCGACGCATGCGTAACTGGAAAAAAACTCAGTTGCAACCCACATATATGTGGAAATTCTTAGTTGCAACATATGCGCAACTGGAAAAATCTCAGTTGAAAAAAAAAATCAGTTGCAACCCACATGTAAGTGGAAATTCTTAGTTGTGACGCAGGCGTAACTGGAAAAATCTCAGTTGCAACCCACATGTATGTGGAAATTCTTAGTTGCAACATATACCTAACTGGAAACATCTCAGTTGCAACGCTCATGCAATTGGAAAAAAAAAATCAGTTGCAATCCACATGTAACCGAAAAAATCTCAGTTGCAACCCACATGTAACTGGAAATATATGGTTTGCAACACATGCGCAACTAGAGTGCGCAACATAAGCGGTTCCATGGGAGAGAGAAAGAAGCCTTGTAGATAAGAACCGTCACCATAAGCCCACTCCACAAGCCCACTCCACGAGGCCCGCAAAAAATAAGTCAGCCCGTTTACGCGTTGGGCTAACAACAACACAAACACACACAAACAACCCAAAAGTTAGAGCATGAATCTACAAGCACAAAATACAAATCTCCAAGCGACTCAACTTAAACTTATTAAGTATCATGCGCCTGATTTCCAGCAAATCCGATTTTATTTCAGGATGGGTTGCACTAGCTGTTGGATCTAATTTTGATTTTCTCTACACACGCTAAATCTTAACCAGAAAACAGATGGCGTCAACTTAAAAACATAATAAAATCTATGGCATAATAAAATCTATGGCGACATTACTCCGAGGAGGGGAAATCCCGGCCTTCACATTTATGGATGAACACAACAAGATTTAATTACCAAAAAGAAGTCTCAAGCATTTGAATGTGTCTAGAAAACAAAACAAAAAAAAACTCAAATTTGTGTGGAGGTTTGTGCTTAAGTTTGGGCAATTAATTTTTATTAAGATTACAACTCTAAAAAAAATTGCAGGCTATCTAAAGATCGACACACATAGATTCGGGGTGCTATTGACAGATGTAGGTTGTACAGGCTACATGCAACCAACTTGCATGCCTACATTCTAAAAGACTATAAAGATGCATTTTGTGTTATTTGTTTAGAAGATGGTTGATTCGTGTTGCCACTCTCAGCTACCTTTGAACCGTGAACTTTGTTGATCTAAACTAACGGGAGTGATGTTTTGGAACATGGGAGCATATGCTTCCTATATTTTGAAATGCATCTTATACATATTTTAAACTTTTTAAAAATTGAAACAAAAAATTCGCACGTACATCTTCATGTGCTACGCGCTCACAAAGTCGTTTCATAAAAAATGAACTTATCATGTGACGTGTGTAAAAAAGACAAAATTCAGTGCTGAAAACAATGCTTTTCACAGGATAAGTTTTCTCTTTTTTACATAGTCCACAAAAAATATTATTTTTTCGTGAAACTTGACACATACACATATATTATGGAGATGTACATGTAGAATTTTTTTTCAAAATTTTTCCACACTTCGAAATATGTTTTGTTGATATAGGGAGCATACGCACCCGGGAGCCGAATTGAATTTCCGTAAACTATGCAATACGATTAAGTTTATGTATCCTTTAGATGGAGTGGTCGGTTCTATGCTCCCCTTTGGAAAGAAAATAATATGAATGTGTCCGTTGAGTTGCTCAATACACTACCCACTCATACAAAATGTAAAAATAATAATCTTAAAGCTAATATATATGAATTGATTCATATATATAGTTGTAACCCGCACCTCGTATCCTTTTTAGCGATCTAACTTTAATGATTGGAGAGCAATACGACAAGACGTGGTGAGGCGCGATGGTTGATGCGCTGCCAACTCATCATGCTCTCATAATCATCATGATATATGTTTTTTCATGAAAAAACAGAGCTCTCATTGTCATTGTTTGCTCGAAAAATAATCTTCTACAAAATATGAGCAAGTATGCATAAATGTCACAATACATCCTTATTTTCCTCAAAAAAATTACTACTTGTATCATACGCAAATAACACAAGATAGATGGAAAAGTTGAATATGTATAAGATCGGAAATAATGGTCATATTTTTATATGCAAATTAATTTTATAGTTTTGTTATCATACATTGCGTAGGCCCACGATTTTTTTGATTTAATATCATTTTTTATCCCGTGCCATGGATCATGACAATTTCACCTCACTTGAGGTGGCGAAATAGCCATTAAAGGATGCGAATGAAATCGAACGAGGATAATGAGTTGCAAGTTTCCTTTTTAGAAACAGCCAAATACAACATAGATGGACATTCGGGAGGAATATACTTCACGTGGATTTCTTTTCCGCCGCGCGGAAGATCCGGGGCATTTTACTTGGCGTCAGGAGAAATACAATGGAAGTACTAGTAATTCGCATGGGGAGTTTCACATAAAACTTCACATGTGTAATAGAGTTGGTAACTTTATATGGAGTTTTGTCACCGTGTATGGTGCAGCTCAGAAGGATTCCAAAGATATTTTCCTTCGTGAATTAGTGAATCTAGCAAAAGATAATCCACACCCTATCATCATTGGGGGGTGGGGCTTCAACTTGCTACGGTTCCCTTTTGAGAAGAGTAGAGGCAGATTTGATAATCATTGGACCTTTCTATTCAATGCAGTCATTGACAGTTTGGATCTAAGAGAAGAGTTTATGATAGGAAGGCAGTTTACTTGGGCAAATAACCTTCCTGAACCTACTTATGAGAAACTAGATCGTATACTGATGGACACCAACTGGGAATCAAAATTCCCTATGGTGTCGGTACGTGCTATAGAACGCATAGTAGGTTTGCTAGATCATGCTCCCATTCTTTTGACTACTGGAATATCTACACCACCATCGACTCAGTGTTTCAAGTTTGAACTCGGTTGATTACAACGGGAAGGTTTTCAGGCTATGGTCAAAAAGGTTTGGGAAAGACCAGTTTTCGGCAACTCCTCTTTACAGAGGTGGAATTAATAAAATGCGGGCTTTACGCAAACATCTGTCTAGTTTTGCCTGCCATACAACCGGTTTATTAAAAAAAAGAAAAGCATCATATAGCATCGATTATAGACGAGCTTGAGGCTTTTGCAGAAATTAGGCCGCTCACCGCACAAGAAATTGAGCTTAAAAGTCAATCGAATGCGGAGATAGAAAAACTTCTGCGAGAGGAAGATCGTAAGTGGTACTACTAACTATCTAAGGCCCAATATATTCTTGAAGGGGATTCGAATACAAGTTAACTCCATAGTATTTCCAATGGCACACATAGAAAAAACTTATTCGTTCTCTGATTCAGGAAGAGGGCACGATTGAAGGTCATGAGAATCTTAAATCTTATAGTACTAATTATTACAAAGGCCTGTTCGGCGCACCTGAGGAAGGTAACTTCTCTATGGGTGAGTCCAGAACAAAGAATATTCCTCAGGTTTTAGATGAGAAAAATTACTTAGTTACTGCACCTTATTCAGAGCATGAAGTAAGAAAAACTATTTTCCAAATGGAGCACAAAAAACCCCTGGTCCTGATGGCTTCCCAGTTGAGTTCTATCAGTCTTTCTGTGAAGTACTTTGGAGTTGTTCGGTTCTCTCCATTCCGGACAGCTTGAGTTGTTCCGTCTGAATTTTGGCGAGATAATGGAGGCAGAAAGGATCCAACAATATCAACCTATATGCCTTCTTAATGTTATCTTTAAAATTTTCACTAAAGTCGCTACGATTAGATTGAACTCAATAGCTGACCATGTAGTTCACCCTTCTCAGACTGCTTTTATGCAAGGATGTAACATCCTAAACGGGGTGGTGATCCTTCATGAAACATTCCACGAACTACATCGGAAAAAATTGAATGGGATCATATTAAAAAATGACTTTGAGAAGGCATATGATAAAGTTAAATGGTCTTTCCTTCAACATACTCACAAAATGAAAGGCTTTTCTAATGAGTGGCGTGCTTTAATTCATAGCTTCTTCTTGGGAGTAAGTGTTGAAAGGATCGTATGCCGCACCTAGAGGGGGGGTGAATAGGTGCTAACCAATTTTTAGTTCTTTTTCAATTTAGGCTTGACACAAAGGTAAATTCTCTAGATATGCAACTATATGAATTTACCTATATGACAAGGTCAACGACTAAGCAAGATATAGCTACGCAATATATATGGGAGATAATAGGATAGAGGTAACCGAGAGTGGAGCACGCGGAGACACGGAGTTGATTCCCGTAGTTCCCTTCCTTTGCAAGAAGGTACGTCTATGTTTGGAGGAGTGTGGTTGCTATGAAAGCCAAACCAACGCCACGAAGGCTTCACTCAGGTCTCCTGTGAGCAACACCACGAAGGCCTAGCCCACTTCCACTAAGGGATTTCCTCGAGGTGGAAATCGGGCCTTTACAAGGTTCTTGGGGCATGATACGTCTCCGACGTATCGATAATTTCTTATGTTCTATGCCATATTATTGATGATACCTACATGTTTTATGCACACTTTATGTCATATTCGTGCATTTTCTGGAACTAACCTATTAACAAGATGCCGAAGTGCCGCTTCCGTTTTCTCGCTGTTTTTGGTTTCGTAAATCCTAGTAACGAAATATTCTCGAATTGGACGAAACGAAGACCCGTGGGACTATTTTTCCACGGAGCTTCCGGAAGACCGAAGAACATACGAAGTGGGGCCACGAGGTGGCGACACCACATGGCGGCGCGGCCAAGGGGGGCCCGCGCCGCCCGTGGTGTGGGCCCTCGTCGGGCCCCCGACTCGCCCTTCCGCCTACTTAAAGCCTCCGTCGCGAAACCTCCGAGGCGAAAAACCACGATACGGAAAACCTTACCGAGACGCCGCCGCCACCGATCCCATCTCGGGGGATTACGGAGATCTCCTCCGGCACCCTGCCGGAGAGGGGATTCATCTCCCGGAGGACTCTACACCGCCATGGTCGCCTCCGGAGTGATGAGTGAGTAGTTCACCCCTGGACTATGGGTCCATAGCAGTAGCTAGATGGTTGTCTTCTCCTCATTGTGCTTTATTGTTGGATCTTGTGAGCTGCCTAACATGATCAAGATCATCTATCCGTAATTCTATATGTTGTGTTTGTCGGGATCCGATGGATAGAGAATACCATGTCATGTTAATTATCAAGTTATTACATATGTGTTGTTTATGATCTTGCATGCTCTCCGTTACTAGTAGAGGCTCGGCCAAGTTTTTGCTTTTAACTCCAAGAGGGAGTATTTATGCTCGATAGTGGGTTCATGCCCGCATTGACACCGGGACGAGTGACGTAAAGTTCTAAGGTTGTGTTGTGCTGTTGCCACTAGGGATAAAACATTGGCGCTATGTCCGAGGATGTAGTTGTTGATTACATTACGCACCATACTTAATGCAATTGTCCGTTGCTTAGCAACTTAATACCGGAGGGGTTCGGATGATAACCTCGAAGGTGGACTTTTTAGGCATAGATGCAGTTGGATGGCGGTCTATGTACTTTGTCGTAATGCCCAATTAAATCTCACTATACTTATCATGTCATGTATGTGCATTGTTATGCCCTCTCTATTTGTCAATTGCCCGACCGTAATTTGTTCACCCAACATGCTTTTATCTTATGGGAGAGACACCTCTAGTGAACTGTGGACCCCGGTCCATTCTTTAATACTCGAAATACAAATCTGCTGCAATACTTGTTTTTACTATTTTCTCCGCAAACGATCATCTTCCACACAATACGGTTAATCCTTTGTTACAAGCAAGCCGGTGAGATTGACAACCTCACTGTTTCGTTGGGGCAAAGTACTTTGGTTGTGTTGTGCAGGTTCCACGTTGGCGCCGGAATCCCCGGTGTTGCGCCGCACTACATCCCGCCGCCATCAACCTTCAACGTGCTTCTTGGCTCCTCCTGGTTCGATAAACCTTGGTTTCTTTCGAGGGAAAACTTGCTGCTGTGCGCATCATACCTTCCTCTTGGGGTTGCCCAACGAACGTGTGAAATACACGCCATCAAGCTTTTTTTCGGCGCCGTTGCCGGGGAGATCAAGACACGCTGCAAGGGGAGTCTCCACTTCTCAATCTCTTTACTTTGTTTTTGTCTTGCTTTATTTTGTTTACTACTTTGTTTGCTGCACTTATATCAAAACACAAAAAAATTAGTTACTTGTTTTACTTTACTTAATATCATGCATGTTTTTATTTCACTAGTTAAGCATAATGGAAAACAACAAAAATATGAGAGATCTTTATGAACTTTATCTTGAATTAGGACATGATGTGTTTGAAGAGAGAATTAAAAAACCCATGGAACTTTATATGCATGCTAATGGGAATGTTATTACTATGGATGCTTTGAATACCATTGTTGCTAATGCTATGGAAAATTCTAAGCTTGGGGAAGCTGGCTCTGATGAGCAAGATCTTTTTAGTACCCCAAGCATTGAGGAGAAAATTTTCTTTTATGATTACAATATACCTCCTATATATGATGATAGCCACTTTGTTGAATTTGCTCCCACTACAACTAATAAAATTGATTATCCTTACGTGGAGAGTAATAATTTTATGCATGAGACTCATGATAAGAATGCTTTATGTGATAGTTACATTGTTGAGTTTGCTCATGATGCTACTGAAAATTATTATGAGAGAGGAAAATATGGTTGTAGAAATTTTTATGTTACTAAAATGCCTCTCTATGTGCTGAAATTTTTGAAGCTACACTTGTTTTATCTTCCTATGCTTGTTACTTTGCTCTTCATGAACTTGTTTATTTACAAGACTCCTATGCATAGGAAGCATGTTAGACTTAAATGTGTTTTGAATTTGCCTCTTGATGCTCTCTTTTGCTTCAACTACTATTTCTTGCGAGTGCATCATTAAAACTCGCTGAGCCCATCTTAATGGCTATAAAGAAAGAACTTCTTGGGAGATAACCCATGTGTTATTTTGCTACAGTACTTTGTTTTATATTTGTGTCTTGGAAGTTGTTTACTACTGTAGCAACCTCTCCTTATCTTAGTTTTATGATTTGTTGTGCCAAGTAAAGTCTTTGATAGAAAAGTAAGTACTAGATTTGGATTACTACGCAGTTCCAGATTTCTTTGCTGTCACGAATCTGGGTCTATCTCCCTGTAGGTAGCTCAGAAAATTAAGCCAATTTACGAGCATGATCCTCAGATATGTACGCAACTTTCATTCAATTTGAGCATTTTCGTTTGAGCAAGTCTAGTGGCCTAATAAAATCCATCTTTACGGACTATTCTGTTTTGACAGATTCTGTCTTTTATTTCGCATTGCCTCTTTTGCTATGTTGGATGAATTTCTTTGATCCACTAATATCCAGTAGCTTAATGCAATGTCCAGAAGTGTTAAGAATGATTGTGTCACCTCTGAACATGTTAATTTTTATTATGCACTAACCCTCTAATGAGTTGTTTCGAGTTTGGTGTGGAGGAAGTTTTCAAGGATCAAGAGAGGAGTATGATGCAATATGATTAAGGAGAGTGAAAGCTCTAAGCTTGGGGATGCCCCGGTGGTTCACCCCTGCATATTCTAAGAAGACTCAAGGGTCTAAGCTTGGGGATGCCCAAGGCATCCCCTTCTTCATCGACAACATTATCGGGTTCCTCCCCCGAAACTATATTTTTATTCCGTCACATCTTATGTACTTTGCTTGGAGCGTCGGTTTGTTTTTGTTTTTTGTTTTGTTTGAATAAAATGGATCCTAGCATTCACTTTGTGGGAGAGAGACACGCTCCGCTGTAGCATATGGACAAATATGTCCTTAGGCTCTACTCATAGTATTCATGGCGAAGTTTCTTCTTCGTTAAATTATTATATGGTTGGAATTGGAAAATACTACATGTAGTAACTCTAAAATGTCTTGGATAATTTGATACTTGGCAATTGTTGTGCTCATGTTTAAGCTCTTGCATCATATACTTTGCACCCATTAATGAAGAAATACTTAGAGCTTGCTAATTTGGTTTGCATATTTGGTTTCTCTAGAGTCTAGATAACATCTAGTATTGAGTTTTGAACAACAAGGAAGACGGTATGGAGTCTTATAATGTTTACCATATGTCTTTTATGTGAGTTTTGCTTTACCGTTCATCCTTGTGTTTGTTTCAAATAACCTTGCTAGCCTAAACCTTGTATCGAGAGGGAATACTTCTCATGCATCCAAGATACTTGAGCCAACCACTATGCCATTTGTGTCCACCATACCTACCTACTACATGGTATTTATCCGCCATTCCAAAGTAAATTGCTTGAGTGTTACCTTTAAAATTCCATCATTCACCTTTGCAATATATAGCTCATGGGACAAATAGCTTAAAAACTATTGTGGTATTGAATATGTACTTATGCACTTTATCTCTTATTAAGTTGCTTGTTGAGCGATAACCATGTTTCCGGGGACGCCATCAACTATTCTTTGTTGGATATCATGTGAGTTGCTATGCATGTCCGTCTTGTCTGAAGCAAGAGAGATCTACCACCTTCATGGTTGGAGCATGCATATTGTTAGAGAAGAACTTTGGGCCGCTAACTAAAGCCATGATTCATGGTGGAAGTTTCAATTTGGACATATATCCTCAATCTCATATGAGAATAATAATTGTTGCCACATGCTTATGCATTAAAGAGGAGTCCATTATCTGTTGTCCATGTTGTCCCGGTATGGATGTCTAAGTTGAGAATAATCAAAAGCGAGAAATCCAAAATGCGAGCTTTCTCCTTAGACCTTTGTACAGGCGGCATGGATGTACCCCATTGTGACACTTGGTCAAAACATGTGCATTGCAAAGATCCGGTAGTCCAAGTTAATTAGGACAAGGTGCGGGCACTACTAGTATACTATGCATGAGACTTGCAACTTGTAAGATATAATGTACATAACTCATATGCTTTATTACTACCGTTGACAAAATTGTTTCATGTTTTCAAAACAAAAAGCTCTAGCACAAATATAGCAATCGATGCTTTCCTCTTTGAAGGACCATTCTTTTTACTTTTATGTTGAGTCAGTTCACCTATCTCTCTCCACCTCAAGAAGCAAACACTTGTGTGAACTGTGCATTGATTCCTACATATTTGCATATTGTACTTGTTATATTACTCTATGTTGACAATTATCCATGAGATATACATGTTACAAGTTGAAAGCAACCGCTGAAACTTAATCTTCCTTTGTGTTGCTTCAATGCCTTTACTTTGATTTATTGCTTTATGAGTTAACTCTTATGCAAGACTTATTAATACTTGTCTTGAAGTACTATTCATGAAAAGTCTTTGCTATATGATTCACTTGTTTACTCATGTCATTACCATGAGAGTAATGTTTAACTTCTAAGATTGTAGATGTGCTGTGATACGTCTCCGACGTATCGATAATTTCTTATGTTCTATGCCATATTATTGATGATACCTACATGTTTTATGCACACTTTATGTCATATTCGTGCATTTTCTGGAACTAACCTATTAACAAGATGCCGAAGTGCCAGTTCCTGTTTTCTGCTGTTTTTGGTTTCGGAAATCCTAGTAACGAAATATTCTCGGAATTGGACGAAACGAAGACCCAGGGGCCTGTTTTTCCATGGAGCTTCCAGAAGACCGAAGAACATACGAAGTGGGGCCACGAGGTGGCGACACCACATGGCGGCGCGGCCAAGGGGGGGCCCGCGCCGCCCTGTGGTGTGGGCCCCTCGTCAGGCCCCCGACTCTGCCCTTCCGCCTACTTAAAGCCTCCGTCGCGAAACCTCCGAGGCGAAAAACCACGATACGGAAAACCTTCCGAGACGCCGCCGCCGATCCCATCTCGGGGGATTCTCGGAGATCTCCTCCGCACTCCTGCCGGAGAGGGGATTCATCTCCGGAGGACTCTACACCGCCATGGTCGCCTCCGGAGTGATGAGTGAGTAGTTCACCCCTGGACTATGGGTCCATAGCGGTAGCTAGATGGTTGTCTTCTCCTCATTGTGCTTCATTGTTGGATCTTGTGAGCTGCCTAACATGATCAAGATCATCTATCCGTAATTCTATATGTTGTGTTTGTCGGGATCCGATGGATAGAGAATACCATGTCATGTTAATTATCAAGTTATTACATATGTGTTGTTTATGATCTTGCATGCTCTCCGTTACTAGTAGAGGCTCGGCCAAGTTTTTGCTTTTAACTCCAAGAGGGAGTATTTATGCTCGATAGTGGGTTCATGCCTGCATTGACACTCGGGACGAGTGACGAAAAGTTCTAAGGTTGTGTTGTGCTTGTTGCCACTAGGGATAAAACATTGGCGCTATGTCCGAGGATGTAGTTGTTGATTACATTACGCACCATACTTAATGCAATTGTCTCGTTGCTTAGCAACTTAATACTGGATGGGGTTCGGATGATAACCCGAAGGTGGACTTTTTAGGCATAGATGCGGTTGGATGGCGGTCTATGTACTTTGTCGTAATGCCCAATTAAATCTCACTATACTTATCATGTCATGTATGTGCATTGTTATGCCCTCTCTATTTGTCAATTGCCCGACCGTAATTTGTTCACCCAACATGCTTTTATCTTATGGGAGAGACACCTCTAGTGAACTGTGGACCCCGGTCCATTCTTTAATACTTGAAATACAAATCTGCTGCAATACTTGTTTTTACTATTTTCTCTCGCAAACAATCATCTTCCACACAATACGGTTAATCCTTTGTTACAGCAAGCCGGTGAGATTGACAACCTCACCTGTTTCGTTGGGGCAAAGTACTTTGGTTGTGTTGTGCGGGTTCCACGTTGGCGCCGGAATCCCCGGTGTTGCGCCGCACTACATCCCGCCGCCATCAACCTTCAACGTGCTTCTTGGCTCCTCCTGGATCGATAAACCTTGGTTTCTTTCTGAGGGAAAACTTGCTGCTGTGCGCATCATACCTTCCTCTTGGGGTTGCCCAACGAACGTGTGAAATACACGCCATCAGGGCACACATCCACAACCAAATTGGAGGCTCCCAAATCTTTAACAACAACAAGAACAAGTACAATATCAACTACAAACAACTAGGGTTTCTCAAAAGAGGAACACTAGCAAATGGGCCCTCAAACATATGAGGGGGAAATGCAAATTGCTTTGGTGAAGATGTAGATCGGGGTCTTCTCCTTCGAATCTCCAAAGATCAAGAGCTTTGGTTGGGTGGAGGAGGAGATCTTGTAATTCTTGTGTTTCTTGAGGTGGCTCTAATGGTGATGAACTTGGGGAATGATTGAGCAGCTTGGTGATACGTCTCAAACGTATCTATAATTTCTTATGTTCCATGCTAGTTTTATGACAATATCACATGTTTTATATACACTTTATATCATTTTGATGCATTTTCCGGCACTAACCTATTAACAAGATGCCGAAGCGCCGGCTCTCGTTTTCTCGCTGTTTTTGGTTTCGAAATCCTACACAGGAAATATTCTCGGAATTGGACGAAACAAGAGCCCACGGTCTTATTTTCCACGGAGCCTTCCGAAGTCCGAAGAGGAGACGAAGAGGGGCGACGAGGCGGCCACACCCTAGGGGGCGCGGCCCCACCCCCGGCCGTGCCGCCCCATGGGGTGGGCCCCTCGAGCGTCCCCCGACTCTGCCCCTTCGCCTATTTAATCTCTCCGTCGCGAAAACCCTAGTACCGAGAGCCACGATACAAGAAAACATACTGAGACACCGCCGCCGTGTTATCACCAGATTTTGGCCAGATCAGGAGGTGGGCCGTAATGGAGATGGGCTTGGAAGATTACACGTGGAAGATCTCTGAAGCGGCCTTGCACGAAGAATTTGGGCTAGATTGCCCGTGTATCTTTAATTATAGTAGATTGCATCATAGATTAAAAGTTAGAGTTTGTCTCGTACACGGTGGGGATTATTCCCACATTAGAAAGTCCCTTGGACTATAAATATGTATCTAGGGTTTATGGAATAAACAACAACCAACGTTCAACACAAACAAATCTCGGCGCATCGCCAACTCCTTCGTCTCGAGGGTTTCTCCGGTAAGCACCATGCTGCCTAGATCGCATCTTGCGATCTAGGCAGCACAAGCCTACCCACGTTGTTCATGCGTTGCTCGTGTCTGAAGCCTTTTTGATGGCGAGCAACGTAGTTATCTTAGATGTGTTAGGGTTTGCATTGTTCTTCGTATCATATGATGTCGTAGTGCAACCCTTATACATCTAGCCGCCCTTACACCTATCTTAGGTGTAGGGGCGGCACCCCGCTTGATCATAGTTTAGTAGATCCGATCCGTTACGGTTGCTCCTTGTTCTGCAAGGATTAGTTTAATATCCGCAATAGTTAGGCCTTACAAAGGGTTGGAGGATCCAGCGGCGTGTAGGGTGAAGTTTGCTAGCCCTAGACAGGATGTTCCGGGATCAACCTCGTGTTGGTTTTTAGGCCCTGTCTAGGATCGGCTTACGTTCACCGTACGCGAGCGCGAGGCCCAATCGTGAGTAGGATGATCCGATTATGCGGTGAAAATCCTAAATCGTCGTAGATCGCATCAGCTTTATCTTGATCAAGCAGGACCACCATATATTCGGACACCTTGTACGAATCATGGGTGGATCGGCTCTTTGAGCCGATTCACAGGATAACCCGAGAGCCGATCGAGGCTCGTATTTAATGTTTACGTGTATGCCATGCAGGAAACTAAGCGAGGCATCATCCAACACCTTCCTGACCAGGTATAGGTCAGGTGGCACGCCCTTGCGATAGCATCGGACGTGTGACCAGGAGGCTTTGCGGGCCGTCGCTCCGAGGGACCGGGGCCAGCCGCAGCCCTAGTTGTTCCCGGCTCTATCGTGCTGCCGGCCGCTGCCCGCCGGTGGGTTTCTGACCGCAACACATTCTGGCACGCCCGGTGGGACAATCTTCGACATCCGCCGCATCGCCATCTACATCCGAGATGGCGGAAAGCACCCCGGTCAAGTACGAGGATCTGACTGACGAGCTCAAGAAGAAACATGACGAAATCAAGGCAGTCCTCGAAGCCGAACTCATCGGCTCTTTCCACAGAGCCCTCTCCCACGGCATCAAGTGGAAGGGGTTCTCACATGAAAGTGCGCTCCGGGCCCGTCCGCCGTTGCCATGCGCATTGGCAGCACCAGGAGCACCGTTTTCACCGGCGTCCACCGTTAACATGGTGGAGCGCACTTACCTTGGAGGGTGCCAGCCAAGATCCCCACTCGACATCAACATGGTAGGACATGGGCACCACTCTGGCAAAGATGGAGACGAGGGCAGCTGCTCTCGTAGCAAAGACACAGAGGAAGCCGCTCCACGCGATCGGCTCCGCCAAGACGGCAAGCGCTACGTCACAGAGGGAGAAGTGAAGAACATAAGATATCAGCGACCTCTCTCGATCACCTCCTCAACAAGTATGTGAGTCAGGCATGACCAACGCCGACGATACAACGACGATGACGAAGATGATCGTCTGGCTAGGGAAGCCAGAAGACATCGTCGGCATGATCACGACGAGGAGAGATACGAGCGCCACGCCAAGGAAAAGTCGAGGGAACAAGACGACGAGGATAGGCACTGGGACTGCCCCTTCTTCAGACACTACTGGGATTCAGGAATGAGCCGGTTGCCAACGATCGGCAATTGCCCAGAATGTAAACAAAGGAAGAAGGATGCAGCTGACGTGTCCGTGTTCAAGCGTCTAGGGCCTCTCCCGCCTCGGAACAAGCATGCTGAGTCTGCTCGGGTGGAAGATCTCGAGGAACTAGAGGACGATGATGAAGAAGACAAGTATCATCGGCCAAGGTGGTGCCCTGATGGGCTCAGCCGTTCCCAAAAACGAAGGGTTCAGCGTCCGCGTGGGTTGGAAGAAGCCGAAAGATTATACCCGCACACGTTGAGGAAGGCACGGCCCGATCCGGCCGCCAAAATTCAGCGAACCCTGGATGAAGAAGGTCGGCCACAAAGAAAAGAGTGGCGCCCCAAGCAAAGGAAAGCCGATGATGATACATCGGCTGGCACAAACATGGTCTTCATCCTTCCAACGGAGTTTAGCGCTCCAAGATTATATGAAGCACCCGTGGCACAATTGGATCTGCGGCCCACGGCCGGTCATCTTTGAGAAGCCACGAGAAAGAAGTTACGAGCATCCGAAGGCCCCGTACTTGCGAGGATACATCAATGGGCAGCCTCGTCAACAAGATGTTGGTAGACACCGGAGCGGCAGTCAACATTATGCCATACTCCATGCTACGTCGGTTGGGACGCTCTAGCTCGGATCTGATCAAGACCAATGTGACACTGAGCGATTTCAACGGCCAAGCATCTGACGCACAAGGTGTTCTGAATGTGGATCTAACCGTAGGAAGGAAAACCGACCCTACGACGTTCTTTATTGTCGACAGCAAGAGTACCTATGATGTCCTACTAGGGAGAGATTGGATCCATGCCAACTGTTGCATCCCATCCACGATGCACCAATGCCTGATACAGTGGGATGGAGATGAAGTAGAAGTCGTCCACGCAGATGATTCAGTCGAGATTTCAACAGCTGGCATGGATGTTTGGGAGACATCGGGCCAAGAGCCACTCTCAGGCATCAATTTGGACGACTGTGAGCGCATCGATGTGACAAAGAACGGGGTTAGGCTGGTTTTATCCACAGGCCTGACCGTGTAATAAAAGCAAACATCGATGGACGAACGTGGCGATGCCGATCCAGGGGATCGGCCCCAAAAATTTATGGAGGAACATTACAAAACCTTCATCGAACAAGCAACGTGGAGGCCGATTCCAGCAATCGGCAAAAATTATCCTCACCATCCATTCTGCCTGGGTTCAGCATTTAATCCAACAGGGGATACCTAAAGAGCCGACACCATCAATTCTCTTGATAGAATCGGCTCGGGGGGGGCACCTAGGTGGATAAAACACGAGGATATGAAGTAGAAGCGTATGCAAATGCCCAGCAGCCTAAAATATCCTTTGATGATGGGTATTGAAGTATGGGGGCCGATACATAAATCGGCTGAAAAATTCGAATTTTTTTAAGCACAGCCGATGCAGCAGACATCGACTTAAGGATATAAAGCCGATGCATGGCCATCGACTCAAGAGGTATAACTGTTATAATCAGAGGGTCAATGGAGCACGAAGAGAGACTCTAATAGAAGAACTCCTCAATGGAGTGGTTTAAGGGCTCAGATCCTCTCTTCAAGAACAATGCCAAGAACAGCATGGATGTGCAGATCAGGCCAAGGCGCAAGAAGTGGACTGAAGAAGCTCGGGGGGCAGCTCACCCTGAAGGTTCTCTGCTTTGGGGAGCCGATTTTTTTGAAATCGGCTGGCTCTGCATTGTGACGTGGGGCCAATGGCGGCACGTTTGGCTATTTCACTACCTTTCTCGCCTTGACTAAGGCTCGGGGGGCAACTAACTTGGGAGGTGCTCTGTTTTTGAGAGCCGGTTGGAGTTGCATCGGCTGACTCTGCATCATGATCTTCTCTGAAAGCGGTGAGCTGTTTGCAGAAGAAGATTGTTAAAGCTACAGGGAGGAGCTGGAAAGGGAAGCCGTCGTCTTGTACGGGGTTTGGACCGTCCTGGTGCTGCAAGAGAAGGAAGGAGACTGGTTTCTCAAATTAGCCGATGAACAGTCATCGGCTATGGGATTGCGAAATACCACGGTCAAGGAAAATATCCGATTCGTTGCTATCGGTCTTGGTGTGGCAAGCGGAAGGATGGAAATTGGATTAATGGAAAGATAAATTGAAAGAACAATTCTCATTAATTCAAAGGAGCGGCTTTACAAGAAGAGCCGATGGCTCTCAAAAGAGGGATCTGGTGCCTAGTGCACCGCTCATCGCTAGTCCTACTCTACTAGTCATCGCTGTCCTCATCATCGCCGTCGTCGAGGTCGTCGGCGTCGCTCCCGAGAAGCTCCTCGTCGCTGCTGCCCCAGCCTTTGGACGGAGCTTCGTCTTCCTCGTCATCATCATCGTCCTCGCTGTCTCGCCCAAGAGCGGAAGCGCTTCGTCGGCGGGTACCCAGCCGAAGAGGAGGAATCATCTTCCTCCTCCTCCTCTTCTCCTTCCTCGTCATCATCTTCATCCTCGCTGTCCGCCCACATGCGGGAACGCTTCTTCGGCGGAAGCTTGGCGGAGGGGGAGGCCTTGGCCTTCGCTACTTCTCCTTCTTTCTTCTCCTTGTCGGAGGAAATGGGGTTCGCCCCGGAGTGAGGGTCGTCCTCATTCTTGCTCTTCGGCGAGGATTGGAGGGGGAGGCCTGAGGGGGAAGAGGAAGAGGAAGACATTGCTACAGGAGGAGAGGGTTTTTTGGTGCCGACCGCTAGAACATAGGAAGGGGATAAAGAAGACTGATCAATCGGCACGGTTAAATAATGGGGAGCCTAGTGGAGATTTAATACCATTGCAGTTTCTGAGGAAGTGATGCTAAAGCTATCGAATTTTACAGTGGAGTTGGGAAGACAAGGCATCATGATGAAGGATTCTGCGGCAGTTTCTGCTCTGCCACGACATGACCCCTCGGAGGAAAAATAGAGTGGTTTTGAAATTATCATTACCAAAACCAGGGGGGCATGTGTTATCACCAGATTTTGGCCAGATCAGGAGGTGGGCCGTAAGGGAGATGGGCTTGGAAGATTACACGTGGAAGATCTCTGAAGCGGCCTTGCACGAAGAATTTGGGCTAGATTGCCCGTGTATCTTTAATTATAGTAGATTGCATCATAGATTAAAAGTTAGAGTTTGTCTCGTACACGGTGGGGATTATTCCCACGTTAGAAAGTCCCTTGGACTATAAATATGTATCTAGGGTTTATGGAATAAACAACAACCAACGTTCAACACAAAAAATCTCGGCGCATCGCCAACTCCTTCGTCTCGAGGGTTTCTCCGGTAAGCACCATGCTGCCTAGATCGCATCTTGCGATCTAGGCAACGACAAGCCTACCCACGTTGTTCATGCGTTGCTCGTGCTCGAAGCCTTTTTGATGGCGAGCAACGTAGTTATCTTAGATGTGTTAGGGTTTGCATTGTTCTTCGTATCATATGCTCGTCGTAGTGCAACCCTTATACATCTAGCCGCCCTTACACCTATCTTAGGTGTAGGGGCGGCACCCCGCTTGATCATAGTTTAGTAGATCCGATCCGTTACGGTTGCTCCTTGTTCCGCAAGGATTAGTTTAATATCCGCAATAGTTAGGCCTTACAAAGGGTTGGAGGATCCAGCGGCGTGTAGGGTGAAGTTTGCTAGCCCTAGACAGGATGTTCCGGGATCAACCTCGTGTTGGTTTTTAGGCCCTGTCTAGGATCGGCTTACGTTCACCGTACGCGAGCGCGAGGCCCAATCGTGAGTAGGATGATCCGATTATGCGGTGAAAACCCTAAATCGTCGTAGATCGCATCAGCTTTATCTTGATCAAGCAGGACCACCATATATTCGGACACCTTGTACGAATCATGGGTGGATCGGCTCTTTGAGCCGATTCACAGGATAACCTGAGAGCCGATCGAGGCTCGTATTTAATGTTTACGTGTATGCCATGCAGAAACTAAGCGAGGCATCATCCAACACCTTCCCCGACCAGGTATAGGTCAGGTGGCACGCCCTTGCGATAGCATCGGACGTGTGACCAGGAGGCTTTGCGGGCCGTCGCTCTGAGGGACTGGGGCCAGCCGCAGCCCTAGTTGTTCCCGGCTCTACTGTGTTGCCAGTCGCTGCCCGCCGGTGGGTTTCTGACCGCAACACGCCGTCAACCTCATCTCGGGAGGTTCAGGAGATCGCCTCCGGCACCCTGCCGGAGAAGGGAATCATCACCGGAGGGATCTACATCACCATGCCCGCCTCCGGACTGATGCGTGAGTAGTTCATCCTTGGACTATGGGTCCATAGCAGTAGCTAGATGGTTGTCTTCTCCTCTTGTGCTATCATGTTTAGATCTTGTGAGCTACCTATCATGATCAAGATCATATATTTGTAATGCTACATGTTGTGTTTGTTGGGATCCGATGAATATGGAATACTATGTCAAGTTGATTGTTGATCTATCATATATGTGTTGTTTATGATCTTGCATGCTCTCCGTTGCTAGTAGAGGCTCTGGCCAAGTTCATACTTGTAACTCCAAGAGGGAGTATTTATGGTCGATAGTGGGTTCATGCCTCCATTGAATCTGGGACAAGTGACGTAAAGTTCTAAGGTTATGGATGTGCTATTGCCACTAGGGATAAAACATCAATGCTTTGTCTAAGTATATTTGTATTGTTTACATTACGCACGTACTTTATGCAATTGTCTCGTTGTTTGCAACTTAATACCGGAAGGGGTGCGGATGCTAACCCGAAGGTGGACTTTTTAGGCATAGATGCATGCCGGATAGCGGTCTATGTTCTTTGTCGTAATGCCCTAAGTAAAACTCATTGTAGTCATCATGATATGTATGTGCATTGTTATGCCCTCTCTATTTGTCAATTGCCCAACTGTAATTTGTTCACCCAACATGCTATTTATCTTATTGGAGAGACACCACTAGTAAACTTTGGACCCCGGTCTATTCTTTTACATCTGAAATACAATCTACTGCAATCATTGTTCTCTGCTGTTCTTTGCAAACAAACATCATTCTCCACACCATACGTTTAATTCTTTGTTTACAGCAAGCCGGTGAGATTGACAACCTCACCGTTAAGTTGGGGCAAAGTATTTTGGTTGTGTTTTGCAGTGTTCCACGTTGGCGCCGGAATCCCCGGTGTTACGCCGCACTACACTCCTTCACCAACAACCTTCATGTGGCCTTCATCTCCTACCGGTTCGATAACCTTGGTTTCTTATCGAGGGAAACTTGTCGCCGTACGCATCACACCTTCCTCTTGGGGTTCCCAACGGACGTGTGCTTCACGCGTCATCAAGCTAAATTTCTGGCGCCGTTGCCGGGGAGATCAAGACACGCTGCAAGGGGAGTCTCTCACATCCAATCTCTTTACTTTGTTTATTGTCTTGCTTTACTTTATTTTATTTTCTGTCTTGTTTGCTTTCTTTATATCAAAAACACACAAAAATTAGTTACTTGTTTTACTTTATTTAATTCGGTTTTGCTTAGTTTATTTTTATTATTGCTAAAATGAGTAATCCTGAAGTTGAAGTTTGTTCGTTTAAGCAACAAGGGGGAGAGAGTTTTAAAGATGTGTCTCTGAGGTGCCTAAGCCAAAGAATTATTATAAGCCTAAAATTAATAAAGCCCTTAGTACCACTATGGGAAATTTAGATAATGGAGCATCTAAGATACCTATTGTAACAAGTTGTGTTTTTAAGGAAAATCATGATGTTGATGCTTCTTCTCTTGATAATACTTGATTCACACTTTCTGCGCCTAGCTGAAAGACGTTAAAGAAAAGCGCTTATGGGAGACAACCCATTATTTTACTTCTGCAATTTTTGTTTTATATTTGAGTCAAGGTGCTTGTGACTACTGTAGAAATACCTTTTTATCTTTACTTTATTGCATTTTTGTGCCAATTAAAGTCTTTGATAGTAAGGTTGATACTAGATTTGGATTTCTGCGCAGAAACAGATTTCTAGCTGTCACGAATTTGAGTAGATCTCTCTGTAGGAAACTCTAAAAAATCTGCGAAAATTCATGAGTAATCCTCCGATATGTACGCAACTTTCATTCAATTTGAGCTTCTTCATCTGAGCATGTTAAGTGCCTCTAAAAAATTCGTCTTTACGGACTGTTCTGTCTTGACAGATTCTGCCTTTTATTTCACATTGCCTCTTTTACTGTGTTGAGTGGATTTCTTTGCTCCATTAACTTTCAGTAGCCTTGGGTAATGTCCATAAGTGTTGGGAATGATTGTGTCCTCTCTGAACATGTGAATTTTTGATTATGCACTAACCCTCTAATGAGATTGTTTTGAGTTTGGTGTGGAGGAAGTTTTCAAGGGTCAAGAGAGGAGGATGATATAATACGATCAAGAAGAGTGAAAAGTCTAAGCTTGGGGATGCCCCCGTGGTTCATCCCCGCATATTTCAAGAAGACTCAAGCATCTAAGCTTGGGGATGCCCAAGGCATCCCCTTCTTCATCAACAACTTATCGGGTCACCTCTAGTGAAACTATATTTTTATTCCGTCACATCTTATGTGCTTTACTTGGAGCGTCTGTATGCTTTTATTTTTGTTTGTGTTTGAATAAATTCGGATCCTAGCATTCCTTGTGTGGGAGAAAGACACGCTCCGCTTTTTCATATTGAACACTGGTGTTTTTAGCTTTACTTTTAATGTTCATGGCGAAGGTTGAAAACCGCTTCGTTTATTGCTATTTGGTTGGAAACAGAAAATGCTTCATGTGGTAATTGGTATATGGTCTTGAATAATTTGATACTTGGCAATTGTTTTGAGCTCTCAAATAGATCATGTTTAAGCTCTTGCATCATGTAGTTTGAACCTATTAGTGGAGAATTACCGTAGAGCTTGTTAAAATTTGGTTTGCATGATTGGTCTCTCTAAAATCTAGATATTTTCTCGGTAAAAGTGTTTGAACAACAAGGAAGACAAGGTAGAGTCTTATAATGCTTGCAATATGTTCTTATGTAAATTTTGTCATGCATCGGTTCATACTTGTGTTTGCTTCAAACAACCTTGCTAGCCAAAGCCTTGTACTGAGAGGGAATGCTTCTCGTGCATCCAAAACCTTGAGCCAAAACCCATGCCATTTGTGTCCACCATAATTACCTACTATGTGGTATTTTTCTTCCATTCCAAAGTAAATTGCTTGCGTGCTACCTTTAAAAATTTCATTCCTCGTCTTTGCAATATATAGCTCATGGGAAAGTAGCTTAAAAACTATTGTGGTAAAGAATATGTAGCTTATGTATCTTATTTCTTATAAGTTGCTTGTTGAGCGGTAACCATGTTTCTGGGAACGCCATCAACTGTTACACTTTTGTTGAATATCATGTGAGTTGCTATGCATGTTCGTCTTGTCTGAAGTAAGGGTGATTTATCATGATTGAATGGTTTGAGTATGCATATTGTTAGAGAAGAACATTGGGCCACCAACCAAAGCCATGTATCATGGTGGAAGTTTCAGCTTGGACATTAATCCTCAAATCTCTTATGAGAATATTATCAGTTGTTGAATGCTTAAGCATTAAAGAGGAGTCCATTATCTGTTTTCTATGTTGTCCCGGTATGGATGTCCTCAAGTTGAGATCTATCAAAATCAAGAAATCAAATGCGATTTATCTCCTTGGACCTTTGTACATGTGGCATAGAGGTACCCCTTTGTGACACTTGGTTGAAACATATGTAATGCAATGATAATCCATGGAAATCCGAGCTAATTAGGACAAGGTGCGAGCACTATTGGTATTCGATGCATGAGGCTTGCAACTTATAGGATGTTTTATGCATAACACATATGAATTATTACTACCGTTGACAAAATTGTTTCCGTGTTTTCAAAATAAAAAGCTCTAGCACATGAGTAATCCCTGCTTCCCTCTACGAAGGGCCTTTATGTTGAGTCAGTTTACCTACTTCTTTCTATCTTAGAAGCAAACACTTGTGTCAACTGTGTGCATTGATTCTTACATACTTGCTTATTTGCATTCATCATATTACTTTGCGTTGACAATTATCCATGAGATATACATGTTGAAGTTGAAAGCAACTGCTGAAACTTATATCTTCCTTTGTGTTGCTTCGAAACCTTCTATTAAGAATCTATTGCTTTATGAGTTAACTCTTATGCAAGACTTATTGATGCTTGTCTTGAAAGTACTATTCATGAAAAGTCTTTGCTATATGATTCAGTTGTTTAGTCCTTATCTTTACCATTGCTTTGAATCACTTCATTCATCTCATATTCTTTACAATAGTATTGATCAAGATTATGATAGTAGCATGTCACTTCAGAAATAATCCTTGTTATCGTTTACCTACTCGAGGGCGAGTAGGAACTAAGCTTGGGGATGCTTGATACGTCTCAAACATATCTATAATTTCTTATGTTCCATGCTAGTTTTATGACAATACTCACATGTTTTATATACACTTTATATCATTTTGATGCATTTTCCGACACTAACCTATTAACAAGATGCCGAAGCGTCGGCTCTCGTTTTCTCGCTGTTTTTGGTTTCGTAAATCCTACACAGGAAATATTCTCGGAATTGGACGAAACAAAAGCCCACGGTCTTATTTTCCACGGAGCCTTCCAGAAGTCCAAAGAGGAGACGAAGAGGGGCGACGAGGCGGCCACACCCTAGGGGGGCGCGGCCCCACCCCTGGCCGCGCCGCCCTATGGGGTGGGCCCCTCGAGCGTCCCCCGACTCTACCCCTTCATCTATTTAATCTCTCCATCGCGAAAACCCTAGTACCGAGAGCCACGATACGAGAAAACATACTGAGATGCCACCGCCGTCAACCTCATCTCGGGAGGTTTAGGAGATCGCCTCCGGCACCCTGCCGGAGAAGGGAATCATCACCGGAGTGCTCTACATCACCATGCCCGCCTCCGGACTGATGCGTGAGTAGTTCATCCTTGGACTATGGGTCCATAGCAGTAGCTAGATGGTTGTCTTCTCCTCTTGTACTATCATGTTTAGATCTTGTGAGCTGCCTATCATGATCAAGATCATCTATTTGTAATGCTACATGTTGTGTTTGTTGGGATCCGATGAATATGGAATACTATGTCAAGTTGATTATTGATCTATCATATATGTGTTGTTTATGATCTTGCATGCTCTCCGTTGCTAGTAGAGGCTCTGGCCAAGTTGATACGTATAACTCCAAGAGGGGGTATTTATGCTCGATAGTGGCTTCATGCCTCCATTGAATCTGGGACAGTGATAGAAAGTTCTAAGGTTATGGATGTGCTGTTGCCACTAGTGCTGTTGCCACTAGGGATAAAACATCAATGCTTTGTCTAAGGATATTTGTATTGTTTACACTGTTCAAAAACTAGGCCGATTCAACGATTACTAGGCCGATTAATCGCTACTAGGGGCTTGACCGTGTCGATTACCATTAATCTCTTGTGTTAATCCTTTAGCCCGATTAATGAGTCCGAAAGTCCGATTACTAGGTATTTTCCCGATTAACTACCACACTTGGTCAAAAAAGTTACAATATTTTCAATGCATATCGCTAATACATGCGTTACCCCTCCCCAATAAAGTAGATTTACAATATTTTTCTAGGATAATAGGCTTTAGAGAAGTAGGGAGAGACATATAGAGGCTCATATACTATTTTTTTTATTCTATAAATTGTTTTAAGTGCTAATTTATGTAGGTTGCACCGATTAATAGCTGACCAATTAAATCAGTTAATCGTCCGAATTCCGATTAATCGCTACTCCCAAGCCGGCCGAGCAGTTAACGATTACCGATTTCCTTAACATTGATTGTTTACATTACGCACAATACTTTATGCAATTGTCTGTTGTTTGCAACTTAATACTGGAAGGGGTGCGGATGCTAACCCGAAGGTGGACTTTTTAGGCATAGATGCATGCTGGATAGCGGTCTATGTTCTTTGTCGTAATGCCCTAAGTAAAACTCATAGTAGTTTTCATGATATGTATGTGCATTGTTATGCCCTCTCTATTTGTCAATTGCCCAACTGTAATTTGTTCACCCAACATGCTATTTATCTTTTTGGAGAGACACCACTAGTGAACTGTGGACCCCGGTCCATTCTTTTACATCTGAAATACAATCTACTGCAATCATTGTTCTCTCGCTGTTCTTTGCAAACAAACATCATTCTCCACACCATACGTTTAATTCTTTGTTTACGAGCAAGCCGGTGAGATTGACAACCTCATCGTTAAGTTGGGCCAAAGTATTTTGGTTGTGTTGTGCAGGTTCCACGTTGGCGCCGAATCCCTGGTGTTGCGCCGCACTACACTCCTTCACCAACAACCTTCACGTGGCCTTCATCTCCTACCGGTTCGATAACCTTGGTTTCTTACTGAGGGAAACTTGCTGCTGTACGCATCACACCTTCCTCTTGGGGTTCCCAACGGACGTGTGCTTCACGCGTCATCACTTGGGAAGGAGGGAGAAGGGGTATAAATACCCCCTTCCAAAATCCAGCCGTTGGGGCTTCTCGCAGGCAGAATTATCCGATCTTAGTGAGGGCTGGAAAATCCGCCCCCCCTGAAATATCCGGCCTAGGGGAAAATCCGGCCAAAAATCCGGCCTCAGTCCAGGGTAGTACTGAGTGATACGTCTCTGACGTATCGATAATTTCTTATGTTCCATGCCACATTATTGATGATATCTACATGTTTTATGCATACTTTATGTCATATTTATGCATTTTCCAGCACTAACCTATTAACGAGATGCCGAAGAGCCGCTTGTCGTTTTCTGCTGTTTTTGGTTTAAGAAATCCTAGTAAGGAAATATTCTCGGAATTGGACGAAATCAACGCCCAGGGGCCTATTTTGCCACGAAGCTTCCAGAAGACCGAAGAGAAGACGAAGTGGGGCCACGGGGCGCCGCCACACTAGGGCGGCGCGGCCCAGGGGGGCCCGCACGGCCCTAGCGTGTGGGGCCCCCGTGACCCCTCCGAGGCTGCCCTTCCGCCTACATATAGTCTTCGTCGCGAAACCCCCAGTACCGAGAGCCACGATACGGAAAACCTTCCAGAGACACCTCTAGTGAACTGTGGACCCCGGTCCATTCTTTTACATCTGAATACATTCTACTGCAATACTTGTTCTATCGTTTTCTCGCAAACAATCATCATCCACACTATACATCTAATCCTTTGTTACAGCAAGCCGGTGAGATTGACAACCTCACTCGTTTCGTTGGGGCAAAGTACTTTGGTTGTGTTGTGCAGGTTCCACGTTGGCGCCGGAATCCCCGGTGTTGCGCCGCACTACATCCCGCCGCCATCAACCTTCGACGTGCTTCTTGGCTCCTACTGGTTCGATAAACCTTGGTTTCTTACTGAGGGAAAACTTGCCGCTGTACGCATCACACCTTCCTCTTGGGGTTCCCAACGGACGCGTGTTGTACGCGTATGTTGGCGTCAGAAACCCACCGGCGGGCAGTGACTGGCAACACAGTAGAGCCGGGAACAACTAGGGCTGCGGCTGGCCCCAGTCCCTCAGAGCGACGGCCCGCAAAGCCTCCTGGTCACACGTCCGATGCTATCGCAAGGGCGTGCCACCTGACCTATACCCGGTCGGGAAGGTGTTGGATGATGCCTCGCTTAGTTTCCCGCATGGCATACACGTAAACATTAAATACGAGCCTCGATCGGCTCTCGAGTTATCCCGTGAATCGGCTCGAAGAGCCGATCCACCCATGATTCGTACAAGGTGTCCGAATATATGGTGGTCCTGCTTGATCAAGATAAAGCTAATGAGATCTACGACGATTTAGGGTTTTCACCGCATAATCGGATCATCCTACTCACGATTGGGCCTCGCGCTCGCGCACGGTGACCGTAAGCCGATCCTAGACAGGGCCTAAAAACCAACACGAGGTTGATCCCCGGAACATCCTGTCTAGGGCTAGCAAACTTCACCCTACACGCCGCCGGATCCTCCAACCCTTTGTAAGGCCTAACTATTGCGGATATTAAACTAATCCTTGCAGAACAAGGAGCAATCGTAACGGATCAGATCTACTAAACTATGATCAAGCGGGGTGCCGCCCCTACACCTAAGATAGGTGTAAGGGCGGCTAGATGTATAAGGGTTGCACTACGATAGCATATGATACGAAGAACAATGCAAACCCTAACACATCTAAGATAACTACGTTGCTCGCCATCAAAAAGGCTTCAGCACGAGCAACGCATGAACAACGTGGGTAGGCTTGTGCTTCCTAGATCGCAAGATGCGATCTAGGCAGCATGGTGCTTACCGGAGAAACCCTCGAGACGAAGGGGTTGGCGATGCGCCGAGATTTGTTTGTGTTGAACGTTGGTTGTTGTTTATTCCATAAACCCTAGATACATATTTATAGTCCAAGGGACTTTCTAATTTAGGCGTGCACCTAATCGTGCACGGGTCAAACTCTATCTAACCGACACGTATCCTAATGTATTACAGATACACGGGCCAACTAGCCCAGACTTTGCATGTAAGGCCGATTCACGTATTTCTTCTATATATATATTCTCCAAGTCCATCTTGATCGCGGCCCACCTCTGACTCGGATGAATTCTGTTGATAACACATGCCCCCCTGGTTTTGGAAATGACATTTCCAAAATCATTACGCTTTTCTTTCGTCGGGTCATGTCGTAGCAGAGCAGAACCCGCAGAATCTTCCATCATTACGCCTCGCCTCCTGGGCTTCTCTGTATGAATTGACAATTTCGGCATCACGTCCTCGAGAACCGTCATGGCATTAAATCTCCACTACACTCCCTTTATTTATCTATGCCAAACGGTTCACCACTCCATCCCCTCGCTCTGCACTGTCCACCGGCGCCAAAAAAAACCCTCTTCTCCTGCAACCATGTCCTCCTCTTCCTCCTCTGCCTCAAGCATCCCCCTCCAATCGTCGCCGAAGAACAAGAAAGAGGACGACCTCCACTCCGGGGTGGACCCCATTTCCTCTGACAAGGATAAGAAAGAAGGAGAAGTAGCGAAGGCCAAGGCCTCCCCCTCCGCCAAACTTCCGCCGACGAAGCGTTCCCGCATGTGGGCGGACAGCGAGGATGAAGATGATGACGAGGAAGGAGAAGAGGAGGAGGAGGAAGATGATTCCTCCTCTTCAGCTGGATATCCGCCGACGAAGCGCTTCCGCTCTTGGGCGGACAGCGAGGACGATGATGATGACGAGGAAGACGAAGCTCCGTCCAAAGGCTGGGGTAGCAGCGACGAGGAGCTTCCTGGGAGCAGCGCCGACGACCTCGACGACGGCGATGATGAGGACAGCAACGACTAGTAGAGTAGGACCAGCAGTAGCAGTGCACTAGGCACCAGATCCCTCTTTTGAGAGTCATCGGCTCTTCTTGTAAAGCCGCTCCTTTGAATTAATGAGAATTGTTCTTTTCAATTTATCTTTCCATTAATCCAATTTCCGTCCTTCCGCTTGCCACACCAAGACCGATAGCAACGAATCAGATTTTTTTTTTCTTGACCGTGGTATTTTGCAATCCCATAGCCGATGACTGTTCATCGGCTAATTTGAGAAACCAGTCTCCTTCCTTCTCTTGCAGCACCAGTACGGTCCAAACCTCGTACAAGATCATGATGCAGGGTCAGCCGATTCAACTCCAACCGGCTCTCAAAAATAGAGCACCTCCCAAGTTAGTTGCCCCCCGAGCCTCAGTCAAGGCGAGAAAGGTAGCGAAATAGCCAATCGTGTCGCCATTGACCTCACGTCACAATGCAGAGCCGGCCGATTTCAACAAAATCGGCTCCCCAGAGCAGAGAACCTTCAGGGTGAGCTGCCCCCCGAGCTTCTTCAGTCTACTCCTTGCGCCTTGTTGGTCAGATCGGCTCCTTTCCTTTGGCGGATCTGATGCAATCCAACCTTAACCTGGTCTGCACGTCCAGGCTGCTTTTGGCA
Organism: Lolium rigidum; assembly: GCF_022539505.1. NCBI lineage: Eukaryota > Viridiplantae > Streptophyta > Magnoliopsida > Poales > Poaceae > Lolium > Lolium rigidum. The sequence goes on from NC_061509.1 coordinate 66,865,367, forward strand.
TTGGTCAGGGTCATGATCCCTCAAACCGCCCCAACTGACATTGTGGCCTCGAGTACTTGGCATTCCATTGAATCCTTAAGTCGATGTCTGCTGCATCGGCTAATCTTAAAAAATTTCGAATTTTTTGGCCGATTTATGTATCGGCCCCCATACTTCAATACCCATCATCAAAGGATATCTTAGGCTGCTGGGCATTTGTAGGACGCTTCTACTGAATATCCTTGCGTTTTATGTACCCTGGTGCCCCCCCCGAGCCGATTCTTTCAAGGGACTTGACGGTATCGGCTCTGTCGGATTAAATGTTGAACCCAGCGAATACATGGCGAGGATAATTTTGGCCGATTACTGGCATCGGCCTCCACGTTGCTTGCTCGATGAAGGTTTTGTAATGTTCCTCCATAAACTTTTGGGGCCGATCACAAGGATCAGCCTCGCCATACTTGCTCATTGGTTTGTTCTTGCTACTCGGTCAGGCCGGTGGATAAAACCAGCCCAATCTCCGACTTTATCATGTTGGTGCGCTTGCCGTCGTCCACCTCGAGTGCATCGTGTAATCGTGGAGCACTAAGCTTCGTCGGAAGGACGAGCACCATGTTTGTGCCGGCCGATGTTTCATCATCGGCTTTCCTTTGCTTGGGGCGCCACTCCATTTTCCGTGGACGACCCTCTTCATCCAGGGTTCGCTGAACTTTCGCAGCCAGATCAGGTCGTGCCTTCCTCGGTGTATGCAAGTATAACCTTTCGGCTTCCTCCAGGCCGCGCAATCGCTGAACCCTGCGCTTTTGGGAACGGCTGAGCCCATCAGGGCACTACCTTGGCCGGTGGTACCTGTCTTCTTCTTCCCCCTCGTCTTCTGAATCCTCGAGATCTTCTAACCGAGGGGACTCAGCACATTTGCTTTGTGGCGGGAGAGGCCCTAGGCGCTTGAACACGGACACGTTGGCTGTCTCCTTCTTCTTCTGGTTGCATTCTGGGCAATTGCCGATTGTGGGCAATCGGCTCATTCCTCGAATCCCAGCGAGTGTCCGAAGAAGGGGCAGTCCCAGTGCCTATCCACGTCGTCTCGCTCCCCTGACTTTTCCTTGGCACGGCGCTCGTGCTCCTCCTCATCGCGATCGTGCCGACGATGTCTTCTGGCTTCTCTGGCCAGACGATCTCTTTCATCATCATCGCCGTATCGCCGGCGTTGGTCATACCGACTTACATACTTGTTGAGGAGGTGATCAGAGAGAGGTCGCTGATATCTTAAGTTATTCACTTCTCCCTCTGTGACGTAGCGCTTGCCGTCTTGGCGGAGCCGATCGCGTGGAGCGGCTTCCTCTGTATCTTTGCTATGAGAGCAGCTGCCCTCATCTCCGTCCTTACCAGAGTGGTTCCCGAGCCCTACCATGTTGATATTGCACGAGAGATCTGGCTGGCACCCTCCATGGTAAGTATACTCCACCATGTTCACGGCGGGGAAGGAGTGTGTGTCGACTTTCATGGCGTACTGGTTGAAAATTAGCCGTCCATTTTCTATCGCCATCTGGATCTGCTGCCGCCACACCCTGCAGTCGTTGGTGGTGTGGGTGAACGTGTTATGCCACTTGCAGTATGGCCTTCCGTTCAGCTCTTGCGCCGTGGGGATCTTGTGGCCTTCGGGTACCTTTATATGCTTCTCCGTGAGTAAGAGATCGAAAATCTGCTCGGCTTTGGTCACGTCGAAGTCGAACCCTTTTGGAGGGCCTTGTGGCTTTACCCATTTGCAGGACACGGGGCCTGCCGCTCGAGTCCATTCAGCCACTGCCACCTCTCGATCTCCCGCAGCACCTTCATCCTCGTCTTCCTCAACCAGGGTCACCGCACGCTTGAATTTGTCCCGGTAAACATCCGGGTGGCGCCGTTCATATGCCGACGCCTTCGCACCATGTGCGCCAATGAAGGGTAGTCTCGCTTGGGAGGCCACGTCCTTGATCGATGATGAGAGACCCACCACCGCCAACTCGATCGCTTCTTTTCACTTACGTGAACCGAAAAGCATCGGTTCCTAATGGTCCTGAAGCGCTGGATGTACTCCGACACTGTCTCCCCGCGCTTCCGTCGTACTTGTGCTAGATCGGCAATGCCAGCCTCGGAAGCCTCTGAGTGATACTGTTCATGGAACTGCTCTTCCAACCGCTTCCAAGTCCGGATGGAGTTCGGTGGCAGCGATGTGTACCACCCGAAAGCCGATCCCGTGAGGGATCGTGCGAAGAACCTCACACGCAACTCGTCCGACGCCGAGATCGTGCCCAGCTGTGCCAAATATCGGCTCACATGCTCGATGGAGCTGGAACCATCTGATCCACTAAACTTTGTGAAGTCCGGGAGCCGATATTTGGGTGGTAGCGGGATCAATTCGTAGTCGTTGGGGTACGGCTTGGTATAGCCGAACGTCTTCCTTTTCGGCATCATGCCGAACTGATCTTTCAGAATTGTACAAATCTGATCCGCGGTGATGGCTGAAGGTGTCGAACCCTGAAGATTCGCCGGGGTAGCATACTTAACCAGCCATGCTTGCTTTTCCAGTTCTGAGCCAACTGCAGGAGCTGGGCTCTGGAGGTTTGTCGGAGTGGCGTACTTAGCTAGCCACGTTAGCTTCTCAAGATCTGCTCCTGACGTTCCTCCTGCTGTTCCAGAGGCCCTGCTGTTGCAACCTGGTTCGAGAGTGCCCAGGTATTGCGATGCCAGTACGTATGCGCACGCGTATCCGTGCGGGATCTCCTTGGGTGCCTCAAGTAGGAATTGGTAGTCACTAGGATCACCACCAATCTTGTAGACGACGTATGCCGATGAGTTCGGCACTTCCGGTGCTGCCCATGCGAACGGCAGCGGAGGATGGGACCGGAGTGGCATCTCTCCTTTAAAAGTCCCCGAGCTGGTCCCGACGGAGAATACCGGTGGCTCATGATTTCCTGGACCACGCGCGAGCGACACGCTCCAAAGTGTTCACCGGGCTCTCGCAGTGGCGGTGCAGCGAATGAGCCACCATGTAGTTGATCTCCTGACGCAGCGACCCGGTGCGTTCTTCGACGGGGCGGACAGGTCCACTCCATCGAGTGCGCCTTCAGGTGTGAACCCCTTCCACCTGACGCCATGGGAGCGGGTTCTGTGGAAAGAGCCGATGAGTTCGGCTTTGAGGGTTGCCTTGATCTCGTCATGTCTCTTCTTGAGCTCATCAGGCAGATCCTCGTACTTGACCGGAGTGCTTTCCGCCATCTCGGATGTAGATGGCGATGTGGTGGATGTCGAAGGTTGTCCCACCGGGCGTGCCAGAATGTGTTGGCGTCAGAAACCCACCGGCGGGCAGTGACTGGCAACACAGGTAGAGCCGGGAACAACTAGGGCTGCGGCCGGCCCCAGTCCCTCAGAGCGACGGCCCGCAAAGCCTCCTGGTCACACGTCCGATGCTATCGCAAGGGCGTGCCACCTGACCTATACCTGGTCAGGAAGGTGTTGGATGATGCCTGGCTTAGTTTCCTGCATGGCATACACGTAAACATTAAATACGAGCCTCGATCGGCTCTCGAGTTATCTCGTGAATCGGCTCGAAGAGCCGATCCACCCATGATTCGTACAAGGTGTCCGAATATATGGTGGTCCTGCTTGATCAAGATAAAGCTAATGAGATCTATGACGATTTAGGGTTTTCACCGCATAATCGGATCATCCTACTCACGATTGGGCCTCGCGCTCGCGCACGGTGACCGTAAGCCGATCCTAGACAGGGCCTAAAAACCAACACGAGGTTGATCCCCGGAACATCCTGTCTAGGGCTAGCAAACTTCACCCTACACGCCGCTGGATCCTCCAACCCTTTGTAAGGCCTAACTATTGCGGATATTAAACTAATCCTTGCAGAACAAGGAGCAATCGTAACGGATCAGATCTACTAAACTATGATCAAGCGGGTGTCGCCCCTACACCTAAGATAGGTGTAAGGGCGGCTAGATGTATAAGGGTTGCACTACGATAGCATATGATACGAAGAACAATGCAAACCCTAACACATCTAAGATAACTACGTTGCTCGCCATCAAAAAGGCTTCAGCACGAGCAACGCATGAACAACGTGGGTAGGCTTGTGCTGCCTAGATCGCAAGATGCGATCTAGGAAGCATGGTGCTTACCGGAGAAACCCTCGAGACGAAGGAGTTGGCGATGCGCCGAGATTTGTTTGTGTTGAACGTTGGTTGTTGTTTATTCCATAAACCCTAGATACATATTTATAGTCCAAGGGACTTTCTAATTTAGGCGTGCACCTAATCGTGCACGGGTCAAACTCTATCTAACCGACACATATCCTAATATATTACAGATACACGGGCCAACTAGCCCAGACTTTGCATGTAAGGCCGATTCACGTATTTCTTCTATATATATATTCTCCAAGTCCATCTTGATCGCGGCCCACCTCTGACTCGGATGAATTCTGGTGATAACAGCGTATCACTGAGCCACTTTTCTAAAAGTCCTTAGCCGATTTTGGGGGGGGGGGGGGCGGATATTTTTCAAATATCCGGCCTGGAGAAAAACTTCCTGCTTCTTTGTATCTCATTTTTCCACACAAAACACCCATACACATGTATATATATATTCTCTGTACCACTTCATCAAACATTAGTGTATCACATATATTGACATCAAACATTCAAAACATAAATCGAGAGATGTTCTTTCAAGTGTTTCCATTAAAGTAATGATGATGTTGGCAAATACCTCCAGACCAAGAAGGGGCTCAGACAGGGCGATCCAGACTTACCAATGCTATTTAATATAGTGGTTGATATTCTTGCTGTCATGATTGAACGAGCTAAGTATGATGACCAGATTGAAGGTGTGATTCCACATTTGGTTGATAGTGGATTATCCATTCTCCATTAGTCGATGATACAATTATCTTTATGGAACATGATACCGAGAAAGCAATGAATCTAAAGTTGATACTTTCAACATTTGAGCAATTATCGGGCCTAAAAATAAATTTCCATAAGAGTGAGTTGTATTGTTTTGGCGAGGCTAAAGACCAGGTTGACCTGTATGCCAACTTATTCGGTTGCAGGCAATGCCAATTTACGATTTGGTATTTGGGTATTCCGATTCATTATCGGAGACTCGCAAACGCCAAATGGAAAATGGCAGAGGAGAGACTACAAATTAGATTATGCGGCTGGGAAGGCAAGTTACTATCCTTGGGAGGAAGATTAGTTCTTATCAATTCAGTGCTAAGTCATATGGTACTGTATATGATTTCTTTCTTCCAACTTCCTAAAGTAGTCTTAAAAAGATCGGATGATTTCCGATCAAAATTCTTCTTGCAAGGAGATAATGAAAAAAAATAAGTATCTATTGACAAAATGGAGTGTGGTTTGCTACCCGAAAAATCAAGGATGTCTTGGAATCAAGACCTTGAGATCAAAAATAGGGCCCTACTTGGTAAGTGGTTGTTTAACCTATTCACTGGGGATGGAATCTGACAAACCCTCCTTAATTAGGAGAAATTACATTGTTCAAAATGCATTGTCTCAGGTTTATTGGAAACCTGTGGACTCTCATTTTTTGGGCTGGTCTTATGGCAATGAAGAAATTATTCTTCCCATATCGTTCTTTTTTCCATTAGGGATGAATCGGGGATTAGATTCTGGGAGAATAAATGGCTAGGAAAGGCCACGCTCCGAGAGCAATATCCGGGGTCTAATGAGACTTCTTCTGAACGACACATTCGGTGGCAAAGTTTCCAACACCTTAGCGAGTGTAACACTCTTGTGTCGAACTATATTGTACAATGCATGTATTATGGAATGACTTGTTATGGCGTCTGGATACGGTCCAACTGACGCCGGTACCCGATGTATTTCGTTGGAATTATCCTGAGAATGGCACTTTCTCGGTAGCTTCTATGTATAATGCTTTAATTCAACCCAATGTTCCAGTTGATCATAATAAGAGAATTTGGAAAATGAAGATCCCACTTAAAACTAAAGTGAAAGAGCAAATCCTTCCCGTATAGTTTTGTGTGTTTGATAACAACACTAGAATGTATTTCACCATGTGCATAGTTGATTTAAAGATTTGTAGGTACACGGTGTTCTCGTTGAACACCTCAAGATCAAAAGATCAAGATCGAAGCTATAGTCATCGATAGGCATAGTTGATATGTTTTCTGGTTTTGTGTCTGTGTCGTGAGTCGGCATGGTTTGAGAGGTTTTGAAAAGAAACATGTTTCTGCTAAACCGGTATAACTGGTGCTGGTTGCGGTAGTACCGCTACAGCTACCAACACCAGGTACATGTCAACCTGGAACCTTGCTGACGGTACTACCGCTCCCTTTTGGGATCGGTAGTACCAGTCGAGGTACCGTTGGCGATACCGCATTTTCGGCTGAGCTTACAGTATCCTTCCGGTACCCCAACCGGCACTACCGCTTGAGTCACCCTTGATGGTGAAACGTGGTAGTACCGGTCATGTACCGGTTAAGGAAAGCGTGCGGTGATACCGGGCTCGGTACCACTCTGGTACCGGCCAGGCGTCCAGGGCTCACAGAACCCATGCCGGTACCTTGACGGTACTTACACCAGTAGTACCGGTTGAGCCCCATGTGTCCTTCTCAGAAGGCATCTGTAAGCCCCAGGCGGTAGTACCGCTGCACAAAGCGGTAATATCGGTTGTGCGGAAACTGGACATAACGGTTGGATCTGAGGATACCTATAAAATGGGTCGTCTTCCCCAGCTCGAATTAGATCTTTTCTACTCTCTCTCCTCCATTGTTGTTGAGCTCAAATCTAGAGGATCTCCCTCCCCATCCAACCAATCAAGCCCATATTTTGAGGAGTGAAGGAGGAGGTCCCGATCTACACATCCACCAAGAAAGAACTCGCCAATCCCACCTAGTCCTTTGTGGATCTTGTAACCTATGGTTCCTTTGTGGGATGTCTTGAGATGAGCCCCTATGCAGAATAGCTTGGTGTTGTACTAGTCTCATAGGGTGTTGGGAGCCTCCGACTGTTGTGGAGCTCGCCCCAACCTCGTGTGAAGGAACCGCCGCCTCGACTGGCCTTGATAGTGGAGAGGTGAAGACTCCTTTGTGGGATTTTCACGAGGAACAAGGTGAAGCCTTTGTGGATGTTGGAACCTTTATGGTCCACACCTCCTCAACGCAGACATACTCCCTTTAGTGATAGGAACTGCGGTAAATACATTGTGACTCGTCTCCGCTACAGCCCGCCCGGTTGTCTCGCTTCCATAACACTTGCTTGTTACTCGATCTACTTGTTTCCTTGCATTGCATCATCTAGGATCACCATTTTAAGGAGAAAGTTATCACCTTTACTTCTGCTACGCCTAAAATTGAAAAATGGTAAAACTTGACATAGCTCTTATTCACCCCCGCCCCCCTCTAGTCGCGCCTATATCCATTCATAAAGTGTTCGCGTGGTATCTTCGTATAGGGGTAATTCTTACCAAGGATAACCTTGCAAAACGCAATTGACAGAGAAGTAAAAAGTGTGTCTTCTCTTAACATGATGAGACTATTAAACACTTATGCTTCCAATGCAAATTTGCAAGATCTCTATGGCTAGCCATCCAGATAGGTTCTACCTTATATCCACCATGGAGTGTTACGAATATATTCCGTAATTGGCTTAATGGTGTAGATCCTAAGTTCAAGCTACTTATTATAGTGGGAGCGATTACCGTTATATGGTCGCTATGCCTATGTAGAAATAACAATACTTTTAACAAAAAATGCTTCAATTATGCAGATCATCTACCGGTGTACAACTACGCTCCGTTTGTGGTCACATCTACAGTGTGCGGAGCATCGCAGCCTATTTATGGAGGTGTCTACACGGTTGGAGAACACGACGAGGGATATTTTTTCCCAACATGGATGGCAGCGGATCGACCTTCCTTCGCCTTACACTCGTTTTGATTTTGTAATAGTTGAGACCTACAGTTTTCCTATAGTTTTAACTCATGGATTGTTGCGGCATAAATGTATTGCTTTTTATTGAGTAATAAAGCGCTCATTCTCGGAAAAAAATGACCATCATAGATCTACACTCATGCAACGCCTACCGAAGACAGGATTTGGGGAGCTTTGAAATTGCAAAAGTTGCCACTTTGATAAGGCACACATCATAGCAAATCTTGAGTTCGACCTTTAGGCCTTGTTTCACTACTAGGGCAGTTGTATCCGGGGAAGAGCAGCCCCCGAGTGGCATATTCTTGGCAAAACAAAAACCCTCACTAGTCACTACTATTCCCTTTGTACAATTTTATAAGACATTTAAGATATTTTATAGGTTAACTCACTTTTATATATATCTAGTCTATTTTTAGTGTGTAGGTTCACTTTTCTTATTTTATATCTAACCCACTTTGAAAATGCCTAAAACTTCTTATATTAGTAAACGAATGGAGTAGTTGATTTTTCTCCGGAGTATTCGACATGTATGGGCCAATATTTTCCTCCTTATAGAGCTTTGTGGGTTGAAACCTAAGGTGCAATCATCCTCCTAACTATTCAACCAGTTGTGAGATTTGCTAGATTTCGTCTTAAACTCTCGTGGTATTTAGATTCACAACGTGACGAGCACCTCGATAAGTGTGACTCGAAAGAATGTTATGCTAATTTTGAATGCCTATGAAGAAAATATATGGCAAAATTTATAACCATAACAAATCAATGAAAAGAAATAAATGTAGTTCCATTAGAAAAAGAGTGATCATACTGGAAAATATCAGCAGCAATTTGTACTTTGATAGAGATAATTGTACACATAGCACGGAGAACACGAGCGAACTTGGGCAGGCTGAGACTGCCACCGGGCTATGCCTAGGTTCGCAACTTAGTCCCATTTTGAAGCGATGGGCATGTACATTCCTTCACGATAAGATATTCGCCGGGTTGTTTGGATATGCTCCCTCCGATCTATATTAATTATCATTTATATCGTTTATATAGAAGCAGTATCTACAAATATTTTAGTTGTAAATATACATTTATTTATATTAATCATAATTAATATGAGCTGGGAGGGAGTACTAAAAAGTCGTGTTGTTTCGACCCCAGAAATAAGGTGTGGTACTGGACAGTTTTTTAGTAACCATCAGTACCCCATAGCGCAGCTCTAGATTCGGACGTGAGAGCGCTCGGCACGAGTCAGCGAGCATGGCGGCTCTCACCATCATCCTGCTGGTCCTCCTCCCGGCGCACCAGGCGCTCGCCACGGCGGCCGGCGACGCGCACCCGGGCTACGCGGGCGCGGAGGCCGACACCTGCGGGCCGTCGCTGGGCGGCTCTTCCTCCTCCTCTGCAGGCGCGGCGGTCCGGCGTCGTCATGGCCCGGAGCTGGAGGAGTACGGCGGCGGACGCATCATAGACATCACGCACGCGTACATCCCGGGCAAGCCGGCGTACGCGCCGGGCGCGACCGTGGGCCCGGTGGTGCGGCTCAAGGAGTCCATGGAGAACGGGTCAGAGTACAACCTGTCGGAGCTCCATATGGAGTGCCACACCGGCACCCACCTCGACGCGCCGGGGCACTTTAACCAGGCCCACTTCGCCGCCGGCCTCGACGTCGACACGCTAGACCTCGAAGTCCTCAACGGTGAGTGAACTAAGCTTTGATCTTCGTCAGTCATGTGCGCATGTGAGGGGAAAATATGAGATGCTGATTCAGATGCCAACTGACACAAGGAACTGAGCAGCCGATGCATCCTCTGATTTCAGAATAGCTGTAAAACGAACTATCGCTAAGATTCTGGACACAATATCGCAGTACTTCAGTGCATCATTAACATGCTACTTGTGAATGATTTGTTCTTGTTGCTGGACAGGTCCTGCATTACTGGTCGATGTTCAGAGAGACACAAATATAACAGGTAGCGCTTGCAGGTTTTTCTTTCCTTCCATGAAGCTCCACCTCCATCACATTCACACCATTGGTGGATCACCTTTTTTTTTTGCAAATGATGAATCACCTTTCTAGCAAACATATTATCATATCATGTCACGAGATTAATTTACCATGCATGGGAGATGTAAGTATTCGCTCATATGGTGTTGTATTCAGATATTGGCTTACCACAATCAAGAAATTCCAAGTGGTTTGATATGCATGAACTCATTACGCATAGAGCACCATTTGCCTTTTGGCACAAAAATAACTGTCGACATCTTCACTAAGAATATTCTAGTTCGAATGGACGCCGCCTAGTATTTGGTATATGACTCCCCTCTAACTTTATGCAGCTGAGGCAATGGAATCCCTAAATATACCAAAAGGTGTTCGTCGAGTTCTCTTCAGGACACTGAACACAGACAGGTGTGGCCTCTTTCAAGGGCACTTATTCCACTGTATAATACAATTTTTACGACATAGTTTGCAAGTGAATGTAAGCAAATGATATGTAGGGGGCTCTCGTGGAAGGAAGGAGGTGATATGAGTTATGTTGGATTTACAGAGGATGGTGCACAGTGGTTAGTTGACAACACCGACATCAAGCTGGTTGGTAGGTTGCAATATATTGGATTTTGATCTACAAAATCTGTATCGGATTTAGATATATATTCTTCATGATCTGGCTATGGCTTCATATATTTGCTAGAAGCCTGTGCAATCAGGAACTAGCTAGGTTTTGTTTGTTGTATGACCTTTTCTTTTCCCTTATCGTATCTAGTGCAAAACTAACATGATAATATATTTCTATCTGCAGGGCTTGACTATCTATCCGTTGCATCACTTGATCATGCAGCTTCCGCCCATATCGTCTTTTTCAAAAATGCGGTAAGATGCTGCCCTTACCTGAGTGAAAAAAATAAGTAAACAACAATGGCATCAGTTAACCTTGTTACCTTTACTAGCTGTTGTTTCCCTGATGTAACTGCAAAAATACCTTCTCAAACATTACAGACTAAATAATCAACTCTGAAAAGAATCTTACTACAGCATTGCATGCTGACTAGTTCACCAAAGTCTTGGTTCCACATACGCTCCTGCAAAGAATATTACAGTAGACATGTAGATGATCAAGAACTGAATGAAGTAAATGCTTTGTAAGAGGTTGCGTCATAAGACCGGGGTTTCCTCTTTTGAAAAAAGAAGATATTGCGTCATTGGCTGGAATCATCCGTTGATTGGCTTACTTTGTTCTCTCAGGATATCATCTTAGTCGAATTTCTGAAATTAGACAACGTCAAGACTGGAATATACATGCTGCACTGCTTACCTCTAAGATTGGTTGGCTCTGAAGGGTCACCAGTCAGGTGCATTCTTATCAAGTGATCACTCCGCTGCTCACCGCTGTTATTCTTGAAGGCTGCAATTGATCATGCCCGTTGATGCTACATATATACGATGGCTAACATCATGGTGTATGCTCCATCTCTGTACAATAAACACTGCATGTGATATAATTTGTTTTCCAGAAATTTTTCATGCAGTATATTAATTTGTACTGTCGATAAAGTATTTCAATTGGAAAAGATTATGTAGCATTACTACAGATAACTGGTGCAGCAGAAACATAGTCTGTAATGGCAGTTTGCTTGCTCCAGCGCTGTTGAGCTGCAACAAAATTTTGAAGTACTACCATTTTTTTATGAGTGAGTTCTGCAATATTTTCACTCCTGCGATGAAACATGTCAGTATTGATATTTTGAACTATCCTGTAGTTCTTTTGTATGTTAAGATGTCAAGCAGCTATATCTACTAATGTATTTTTGACAAATAAATTATAAATGCAACGCTGAATAAGAAATAGCTATCATAACCTAAGAATATATCAAGAAAAAATAAATCGATGTATTCTTATTTTTCAAAGATTGCATACTTCTTTGGGCTTGTTTTGATGCTGTATAATCGTCCCACGCTTTGCTACACCAAAAAAGCACAAGTTAAGCAAATTGTATCTAGGTAGTCACCTATTTTCCTGACAGCTAACCGCAAATATATAACTCTCTTTGATTTGTAGGATTCTAAAAATGATTTTTTTTGGACTGTGGTGTCATGAAAATTAAAACAATATAGATTTTTTTTTTTATTTCATCATGAGGAAAACAAAAGATCCTTTCTAGGAGTAATAGGTTTGAGTTGGTGCAAAGTAATAGAGAAAAATCTATAGAATTCAATCTTATGAATAGGAATTTTTTCCTAAGGATTTCAATCCTCCGAAATGCCCTATGAAAATTCTTTGAATCAAAGAGACCTTAAGACTTAAGTCCCATGTAGGGCCAATATGCTGGTTGCCTACCTGCAGCCTGCAGGCAACATTTGTAACCTTAAAGTAGTAACGAAAGAAAATGGAACGGAACGTAGTCCCATTTCTGAGAGATGGGCAAGAATTGATATTTGAGAGGGACTGCTTGGACAGATTCGAAATTTCCTTAGAGGTCGTTTGGTATCCATTATTTGGGCCTGGAATCCTGGAATTCATTTTGGAATTTCATAAGTGGGCTGTTTGGTTGCCACAGAATTGGGCCGTCATTTCATTTAGGAATTCTAGCAAAATGATGTCATGGGTAAACACAATTCCAAACCTGTCATTTGCGTTTCTCTATAGAAGCCATTTACAAATTCAATATTGAATTCTGCTGTCATTTGCAATTCCTGTGGCAACCAAACAAGTGTTCATTCTGAAATTACAATGTAAATATATTCATTTTAAAATGCTACAAACAAAATGAAAGTCTGGTTTCCAAACGACTTCTTAGAAATTTTGTGGTTTCCAGAGACCGCCTCTTATTGTCCATCCTCCAAGCAGCCGAGCTGAAGGAAGCTGTCACTGCAACTCGGCGTGTACATATCGGCAGCAGAATCTTCCTGTAACAATCACTCCCCCGAGTCCACAGACTCCAGAGCGAGAGCGCTCGGGACGGCAACTCGACCAGCAACCATGGCGGCCGCGGCGGCTCTAGCCCTCCTCCTGCCGGTCCTCCTCCAGGCGAGCCACGCTCTCGCCACGCCGGCCGGCAACGCGCACCCGGGTTACACAGGCGCGGACACCGGCACCTGCGGTCCGGCGCGCCACGGCCCGGGGCTGGAGGAGTACGGCGGCGGGCACATCGTGGACATCACGCACGCGTACCGGCCGGTCATGCCCGGCGCGACGGTGCAGCCCCTGCTGCGGCTCAAGGAGTCGATGGAGGAGGGGTCGGACTACAACCTGTCGGAGCTCCGGATGGAGTGCCACACGGGGACCCACGTCGACGCGCCGGGGCACATGAACCAGGCGCACTTCGCCGCCGGCCTCGACGTCGACACGCTCGATCTCGACGTCCTCAACGGTGCGTGTCCCCGCTTTTCTCCGAGAAGAACTGTCTACACTTGGTTACTTTTCGTCAGATAAGTTCAGTGTTAGCTGTGTCCATTTCGGCACTTAGTCATTTTTCAGTTATGCGTGCGATGATTTGACGCGTTCTTGTTCCTGGACAGGTCCCGCGTTACTGGTCGATGTTCCAAGACACACAAATATAACAGGTAAGGCATGCCGGCTGTTTTCTCTCTTTTTTCTTTAGTAATAATAGGGAGCTGAATCATGATTGAATCACATTGCTAATGCACCTCTTCTCATATCATGTCACCAGATTAATTCAACCTGACGAAAGAACGTGCATCACTCGTATGGTGTTGTATTTAGATATCGGATTCTTTACTGAATTCATGTTTATTTATACTGATTTGACCAAATTTAAATGCACAGACCATCATCTGCATTTTGAAGAAAAAAAGATGTTGGTATTCTTACGGAAAATATTCGATTCATGCTTATTTACACTAATATCGGTCTAGAGTTTGGTAAATTTCCTTTCGAAAAGGAGGCAAAGTTATTCCCCCCGCTAATTCTGTGCAGCTGAAGCAATGGAATCTCTAAATATACCCAAAGGTGTTCGCCGAGTTCTCTTCAGGACATTGAGCACAGACAGGTGTGACCTCTTTATGAGCATATATTCATGTACAAAATACATTTTTATCCGTATCAGTAGTCTATCTTTTCATAGGTTGTACTGAACATGTATGTAAGCAAACTATATGTAGGGGGCTCATGTGGAAGGATACTACTGACTGGAGTTATGTTGGGTTTACAGAGGATGGTGCACAGTGGTTAGTTGACAACACCGACATCAAGCTGGTCGGTACGTATGCATACATAGGTTCGGCTAGTTCATGGCCTTTTTTTCGCTTGGGAATCAATATAAGGATTCACTTCATTACCTTATCTGATGTGAAACTTAACATGATGATAATTGCAATTCTGCAGGGATTGACTATATATCAGTTGCTTCGTTTGATCACTTGATCTCCGCCCATGTGGCCTTTTTCAGAAATGCCGTAAGATGCTACCCTTTCACGAGCTCAAAAGAAATCAAAAACTGAAGCTACCAGTTAATTAACCTCGTTGGTCTCTGATCCTACGTTGCTTACTGGCCAAGTCTACTGCGGGGAATTCCTTCTAAGAATTACTGACTAAACAACCAACTCTGAAAACATGTCAGTACAGCATTGCATGTTTCCCAATTGACCAAAGTTTTGGTCCACAATCTCCTTACTAATGAACATCTTTTGGCGGGTACAATGTTTGCTTATGCTGTATTAATGCTCCTTCAAAGAACAGTACATTTCTCATATCGGTGATCAACACAATTAACTTACTTTTGCTTAGAGATTGCATTATTTATTTTAAACTATCGGTTGATTTACTTACTTTGTTCTGTCAGGATATCATCCTGGTCGAATCCCTGAAACTAGACAACGTCAACACTGGACTGTACATGCTGCACTGCTTACCTCTAAGACTGGTTGGGGCGGAGGGTTCACCAATCAGGTGCATTCTTATCAAGTGATCACTTCGCTGCTGCAACCTATATTCCCCGCTGCTGTTACATACTGGCTAACGTTACGGTGCATGCTCCATCTCTGTAAAACAAAGGCTGTATATCGTGTAGGAGTAAATATGTTTTTCAGGTAAATATGTTTGTACTGTCGATGAAGTATCTCAATCGGCAAAAAAATATGTTTAAAGTGTAAATGGGAGTGTGCTTGCTCTGCCGTTGTTGAGCTGCAACCCTCACTGAACCTTTTGTTCAGTAAAATTGTCAAGTACCTTTTGCTTTTGAGCGATTCTTACAATATTTTCACCCTGCGAAGAAGCATTTCACTGTTAGTTCATATTTTTAGATCTTCTTTGCATGCTAATCTGTCAAAGTGTTTGTCTTTTTCATAAGATAGTTGAACCTTCTGCATCCGCCGATAAAGTCTATCATTATTTAATTAAACTAGATAAAAGATAACAAGGCCCAAATAACAGCAAACAGAGTACATGTAATAGAAAGTACTGTCAAAACTATGAAAAGATATATATGTGACAATTAACACCTGAGGTTGCTATGTTCTAAAACTTTGCAACTGCATACCTATCATGCCCCTGATGCTACATAGTGGCTAACGTTATGGTGTGCATGCTCAATTCTGTAAAATACAGGCTGCATAATATTTTTCGATAAGGAGTATATATTAATGTCGCGGAGGTACCAATCACATTTAGCCTCTACAACAACGAAACGCGCCCTAATGGCATTACAGGCTGCATAACATGTAGGAGTAAATATGTTTTTCAGGTAGATATGTTTGTATTGTCGATGAAGTATCTCAATCGGCAAAAACTATATAGCAGTATTATGGTCTACAGATAACTGGTGCAACAGAAACACATATTGTGTGTAAATGGGAATGTGCTTGCTCTGCCGTTGTTGAGCTGCAACCCGCACTGAACCTTTTGTTCAGTAAAATCGTCAAGTACCTTTTGATTTTGAGCGGTTGTCACAATATTTTCAACCCTGCGAAGAAGCGTTTCACTATTAATTCATACTAGCAAATGATGGCACGCCGGCACGCCGCGCCGGATTAGAAGTTGGAGAAGAGTGTATTAGCTCTGTTTGATACTGCATGCATATTTAGCTAGGTGAGTTGTGCTTCTGGTCCGAAGTAGTTACAAAGAACACATTCATATCATGGCCACTAATAGAGCGAAAGAATCATAAGTAGATCCTGTACAAATGAAATCTGGCTGAAAAGAGACACACGAGAGGCAATCCATATAATGAACATAGTAGGCCGAGACAGCCTGGTCAACATACTTAACGGTCTTAGTAGTGTCAGTACAGTCAATGATATATAATTAAAACAATTAAGAACATCATGCTGGCAAATAGGTGATTCAGCAAAATAGTGTGACCCAGTGAGCAAAAGCAGAACAAAAACGAATAGCTCGGTGATGGCTAATATACTAACACCACTGATTCCATGAAGCAGCTTATAAATGTGGCTGATCTCTTTTTCCCACCATTGTTGCCGACAGACTGTCATTGTAGCTATGATGTTCAGCAAAATTAGACCACCCATGGTCGATGTAGATCCTACCTCTCTTGAAGCGGTAGCGTAGCTGGATATCTGGCAGAAATCGGACCACTGGAGGCCTACCTTGCCTCCTAGCTGTGCCCGTTGGGATGTGCTGCCAACCTTGTCTTCCATGGGCCTTTTCCCCTTTTTGATCGGCAAGACGATCCGAAGGGGAGAAGCCAGGAGGGACGCTGGTCTCCCCATATCTGGGGCTTTCTTTGCTAGGTGCATAAATGCTGCAGATCTTTCATCGGCTTTGATACACGGCCGGTGTGCCTGCATGTGCAACAAAAGGGGGTAGAAATCAACGAAACGTAGCAGTTCGGTGGGCAGAGTGGAGCGTTGAATGCAATGATACTTACATAATGGTGAGCAGTGCAGCTTTTCTCCCGCTACTTTGGTGCCATGGTCTGTGGAATATTTATTCACTGTAGTGCCAGATTAGAGCCGAAGGATTTATGGACACAGTTCACTGTATTGACCCGGATGTCGTACCTTCAAAGGAAGAACTAAACGGTGTCGGGAAGGCACAACTCTTTATCTTCTTGTGTGTTATGTGTGGCAGACTGTAGGCCGTCAACGTCTAGCGCTTTGGCATGAAAATAACCTACAAATTCCAGAATAAACACAGTATGGTGAGGTAATTCAGAAACATATTGAGAAATATTAGCATGAATCATAAAGCCTGGAAGCATTGGAACTTGACACCAAAGGCACTATTTCAGTGCACAAAAAACAGGTCAATAAGCATCAAATGAAAAGAATAGGTATATAAACTTGGAAGGACACCTATGAGAAGTAATCCTTTTTCATTATAAAATGTTTATTTATATAAAGGAATGTTTATTTATATAAAGGAAGCATAAAATGAGCAAAAAGATAAATAATACTCATTTGATATTGGGGAAGGCATAACTATTCCTCTCTTACAGCCAACAGCAAAAATGGAAAATAAGAAGATAAACTGCTCGGAAATCTCACCTCAGGAGCCAGAATATGTGTGACAGATATCTATATTAGGCCAAAAAGGTGAAGTGGTTCCACAAAATTAACTCATTGTGCAAGAAAAGATAAAGTGGTGCCACAAAGTTAACTGTGTTTGCTCACTATTGTGCAATGGAAAATACATGGTGGGTATTTTTTATTCAGGTTTTATTCTTTTTGCTACTCATAAGCACTTTTAAAGTTAAGAAGAGAAGATGAAGCTTCAGTTAACAAACACCAAATCAAATAAGAGAGATTTTTTTAAAAAAATAGGGGATCTTGTCTGACCACAGAAATGGTACCGGAAAGTCAGAAAGGGAGATGATTAAGGAGGCTGTGGTGCATCTGACTGGGAACACCACTGGCACAGGTTGCCCAGTAGCATCAGCGCAGGCTGGTCCTTCACATGAAAAGAAACGATAAAAAAAAGATGGAAAAGGAAGCTATAAGTTGATGCCAACTTAATAGGTGACCCAGGCATCCACACCGGGTGCGTGCCAGGCCTCGGTGAGATCCCCTGATTTGTCCGCTGCTCGGCTTGAGGACGGAGTCAAGCAAGGCCTCGTTCCCCTACTTCTGCGGTCGCTTGCGCAGAATGACAGAGTCAGCGAGAGGAGGCGTACGAACCCGCGGAAACCTGCGTGCAGGGCTGCGCCGAGAGACTCGCCATAGAGGGACGCCGCCGACGCATCCGCCGCCAGAAACTACAGCCACTACACGGACACGGCGAGACCAGGGTAATGGTGGGGCTGGTCGATTCGCGTGTTTCTTTGTGCGGTGGGAACACCCGGTACCGGACTGCTGCTGCAGCTGCAGGCCATCGCACCGCCAGTGTCCGGCCACGCCATACCCTTCAGTAGCGGCAACCGATCGAACGTGGCCACCATGACCCTGCGGCCACAAGCCCTCCCTCGGCGAGGCCACCGCCCAGCACGGCGCCCCGCAGCCTGTCCAGGAACACCACCACGCCGCTGGTGAGGCAGAGGGAGGGAAGAAGCGCCCTGCAATCCTAGGATCATGGCCGTGCCCCGGAGCTCGAGCAGCGAGGGCTCCTTGCAGACCACGACGTCTGTGACGCGCCCAGAGAAGCGCCTAGAACCAGCGCGCCACGGCGCCCGCGCCGCGCGAAATCCGCGATGGACCTCCACGACGTGGGTGTTCCGCGCGGTCGGCCACTAGTGCACGATCACCACCGGCGGCTTCGGGCCAGATTCTTGGATCCGGAGCACAGCTGCGCGCCCGGAATCGGCCTGCACGGCTGTCGGACATCGTCCGTCGCGGCGGACGCGGTCGCCCATGCCCACCGTGCTGAACCCTAGCCTCTAGCACGTAGCCCTAGCCTCTAGCATGTAGGGGCGCGGCCGAGCACTGCGGTGGTGTGGAAACGGAAAAGGAGGAGACGGCGGCGCCGGACATGGCCAGGCAGGGGGAGGAAGGCAGCAGGCCTGGGGCAGGGATGGAGTTCGAGGCGGTGGAGATAATGGGGAGAGAGGGAGTGCGGGGAGAAAATCGAGGGGTGGTCAAAGCGGTTCTCTAAAAAATGCTAGATCCACCCAGTTCAAAAGGAAGCACAACACAAATCAAAGAAAACAACAAGGGAAAGTGCAAGAAGACACCCGAAGTGCACACAAGAAAAATAATCAACCACAAAATCACTTACGTGTCAACCTGTTGTTAATCCAAAAAAAAATCAAAATTCTGGAAAAGAAGATGTTTGTTACCCTTTTATATAGTAGTTATTTTAGATCTTCTGTCTTTTTCGTAAAATAGTTGAACCTTCTGCATCCACGGATAAAGTCCACCATAATTTAATTAAACTAGATACAAGATAACAAGGCCCAAATAACAGCAAACAAAGTACGTACATGTAATAGACAGACCGTCAAAAACATGATATATATGTCCATTCTGTAGCTTGAGCTACATGGAGCCTGTTTTTTTTTTTATTTAAAAATGGTATTTCATAGCTTCAAAAAAATATGAACAAAAAATCTTGAGATAGATAATGTTGTACACTCTACCACTGTGAAAAAAAAGCAATACGAAAAACTGAGTATTTGGGCTGTGCAAAATTCACAAATCCATGGATCTGAATAAGTGAACAGTATAGATTTTAAAACATCCAAAATTTGTCAGAAATTGTCATTTTTCTGCAGCCTCAAATATAATGTATTTCATCATGAGATTTTGCACAGTAGTAGAGTACATCATTGTCTACATCGAGATTTTTTTTATAATTTTTTAAAACTTCAAAATGTTGAATTCGAATTTTGTCAAAAAAAAAAAAGGAACCCATGTAGCTCGGGCTACATTTGACTTTGTGCTACGGTTGCTATGTTCTAAAACTTTGCAACTGTTCAATAAGAAATCACCATCTTAAAGATATCGACAGAAGAAAAAAAGGACACTCCATTTTCAACGATTGCACACTTTTGGTAGTTGGCTCTTGGGCTTGTTTGGGCGGTGGTGTCTAAACAATGCCACGCTTTGCTACACAACACAACTGGGAAAAAGAAAGTCCGCTAAAAAAAAAAACTGGGAAAAAGAAAGGAACAAGACAAAGGAAACGAACATAGTCCATTTTCCAAGAGATAGCCACGAATAGATGTACTATTTGATGGGGATTGGCCGGATTGCTTGGACTTTGGAGTTTGGACTGACTAAAAACGCCGAGCTGAAAGAAGCTGCAGGCATCCCCACTGCACTTCAGTCAACTGAACTCCCTGTGTACTTATCGGCAGCAGCCTCGCGCACATCCACTGCTGAATTGACACCAGGAATCAGTGAAGATCAGCTGAATTAAGAGTCCAGAGTCAGCGAGAGCGCTCGGCACGGCAAGTCGGCCAACTCCAACCACCATGGCCGCGGCGGCTCTCGCCCTCCTCCTGCTGGTCCTCCTCCCTGCCCGCCAGGCCCACGCCACGGCGGCCGGCGACGCGCACCCGGGCTACGCGGGCGCGGAGGCCGACACCTGCGGGGCGGCGCCGCTGGGCGGTGCGGCCCGCCACGGCCCGGCGCTGGAGGAGTACGGCGGCGGGCGCATCTTGGACATCACGCACGCGTACCGGCCGGCCATGCCGGCGTTCGCGACCGGCGCGACGGTGGGGCCCCTGGTGCGGCTCAAGGCGTCCATGGAGGAAGGCTCCGAGTACAACCTGTCGGAGCTCCGGATGGAGTGCCACATGGGCACCCACGTCGACGCGCCGGGCCACATGAACCAGGAACACTTCGCCGCCGGCCTCGACGTCGACAAGCTCGACCTCGACGTCCTCAACGGTGCGCGCTCCCTGGTTTTTCTTTCTTGTGACTTTTGTCGGCCGGAAGATTTCGCCGCTAGAGTTCATCAGAATTAGCATGGTGCTAGTACTTGTGAATGATTTGACGTTTGACTTGTTCGTGTTCCTCGACAGGTCCTGCCTTGCTGATCGATGTTCCAAGGCACACGAATATAACAGGTACGGATGACTACTGCATCATCGATGAATCACCCTGCTAATGAACTCGTTCTCATATCACTCGTATAGTGCTGTATTGAGATATCGGTTTCTCTATTGAATTTCATGCTTTTTTTTAACAGTTGTTTGATGTGAATTCAATATGCACAGACCAACATCTGCATTTTTTTAAAAAAAGTGCTGATATTCTTACTAAGAATATTTGATTCACATACATGACTTGGTATATGCAGCTGAAGCAATGCAATCCCTAAATATACCGAAAGGTGTACGTCGAGTTCTCTTGAGAACACTGAACACAGACAGGTAGAGATATTCATGTAGAGAATACATTTTTCGCCATAAGCATTAGTTGAACATTTTAAAGGCTGTATTAAATATGTATGCAAGCAAATCATATGTAGGGGGCTCATGTGGAAACCAGCTGGTGACCTGAGCTATGTTGGATTCACAGAGGATGGTGCACAGTGGTTAGTTGACAACACCGACATCAAGCTAGTCGGTAAGTAAACTGTAGCTGTATTGGTATCATACCAGATTTGCTATTATAACCTTTTAAAAAAGTGTACTATCCAGGTTCAGATAGTTCATGGCATTTTTGCTTGGTGGATCAATATATGCATTTACTTACCTTATCTGATGTGAATTTAACATAGCGATATTGCCAATTCTGCAGGGATTGACTATATATCAGTTGCTTCGTTTGATCACTTGATCACTGCTCATTTGGCCTTTTTCAAAAACGCGGTAAGAAGCAGCTGCCCTTTCATGAGCCCAAACCGAAATATGAAATTGAAGCCACCAGTTATGCTCGTTGCTCTGTACTAATCTCTGATCCTACGTTGCTTATTCCGCAAGTCCAGACCAGAAATTCCTTCTCAAGCATTACTGACTAAATAACCGACTCTGAAAACATGTAGTACGGCATTGCATGCTGACAAGTAACAAGTTGGCAAAAGTGTTGGTTCCACAATTTCCTTACTAATCAACCTCCTTCGGGTGTAAAATGTTTGCTTACGCTATTTCAATGTTCCTGCGAAGAACATTACATTTGACATATTGATGATAAACACAATGAACTTACCTTCTTGGAGTTTGCATTATTGATTGAAACTTATCGGTTGGTTTGCTACTTTGTTCTATCAGGATATCATCATAGTCGAAGCCCTGAAACTAGACAACGTCAACACTGGACTATACATGCTGCACTGCTTACCTCTAAGACTGGTTGGGGCCGAGGGTTCACCAATTAGGTGCATTCTTATCAAGTGATCACTTCGCTTCTGCTCTGGCTGAAGGCTGCGATGTATCGTACCCACATATGCTACATCCTCGCTACTGTTCTCGGTGCACAGTTTCTGTAAAAAGAAAACGCCTCATGTCACATATATATGTTTGTACTGTCAAATCAACAATGAAAATTAGTATTACTACAAGTCTGTGGTGCAAGACCAAACCTATAGTGAATTAGGGCAGCCTGCTTGCTCTGCCAATGCTGTGTTGTGTGCCTGTAATGGTGTGCCCCATGTTGAACCACATGAACTGAGCAGTTTATAAGTACATTTTGCTCTCAGGTGATTTCTGCAATATTTCGACTCAACTCAGACCAAGAATATGATGAAACCTGCTACTCCTATTCTCATTGCTGCCACGTTGAACTCTTCTTTGAGATGCTAGCTAGTCAAAGCTGCTATAGCTGCACTATGTTTCCTGTGTAACTCAAAACAGGTTGCACGCTGGTGAATATAGCGTACGATCTTTGGATGCTTACTGTATAAGTTCTCATTTTTCCCTTCTAGCTGCAATTGATGATACTGATATAACAGCTACATGGATACTCTTGTGCACGTCTACTACCTCCAATCCACAATAAGTGCCAGGGGTTTAATTTAAATTTGAGCTAATTTGAACTAAAATCCCGACACTTATTATGGATCGGAGGGAGTACTATATTAGCCCTGGCTCCTGAGCAAAATGCCACTACTCATTCTTTGAAACGCTATCATGCCAATCTGACATATCTTTCCATGCTTACTATCTCGTCAGTAATACCTTACATTACTTTTACAAGAGTAAAGCAATTGGACCGTCCTCACAGGAGGAAAAGGTAGAGAGCATGTCAATCTGATACAGAGTATATCTTTGGATGCTTACAATATCATCAGTACTAACGTACATTACTTTACAAGAGTAGGTGCAAAATTGTATGAGAAAGCATATGCGGTCACTCAAGCAGATCAGTGAAAATTCAGTATACCAAAAAGCAAACTAGTAATGCTACAGACAGCTAATCTTGAAAGCATGACCCAATGAATCAAATAACTGGAACATCGGTTTTGCCATATTGATGATGGCCTACTTTTCTATGTCAATTTTTCCGTTGCACCTTGTGTTGAATGACCCATCCAGCAGCTGAGCCAAGAACAGAAGCAATACTTGGTATAGCACCAGCAGGTAGATCTGTCAGATCGCTCTTAAGGATCAGCCCATTATGTTGCAAACAGCGGCTGTGTAAGCCTTGAGTTAGTACTTGATCACATGGTGCCGCAGCCACAGCTCATACATAACCATGTGGAATGCATCATAAGGAACAGGAGGTGAGTGCCATACAAAGTGTTTCTGAACCTGCAATCCCAAATTAACATGTTAGTATCGGAGTGCGCCAGAAACAATCTAGTTTTTTGGGCACTACGGAAAAACAATCGACAAATCAATAGGATCCACTACTCAGGTCTTACAAAAGAACTTTCGAGTAGCTAATAGTCTAGTGAAAAGACATGACCAAATAAAACCTCAACCAAAGAACAAAAGTGGTGGTCTTGTTATTTTGTATTCTGATCTCCTAGATTATTTTCTACAACAATTAGATTCAGTATACAACAACATTCTTCTGATTGTAAATAACTTTTCTGTCTTCTAGATAAAGGAAGGTGAATATATAAAGAAGTTTTATAATGAAAAAATCTTCCTCAAGAGATGCATACCTGAACTAGAGATTTGTGCAATGCAACAAACTCTTCCTGTGATATAGATTTTAGGATACTCTTCAGTTCATATACATCGCGCTCCTTAAGTACAACCGCAAACTTTCTCCAGTCAAGAACATCATTGAAAGGCAGATCATAGTAGTCTGACAAAATAACTACAAGAACATAACAGAATAAATTAGAACGTAATAATCTGGAGAGCACTAAAAAATTTAAGTGCCCATGAAATGAGAATAATAACAACGAATGGCCATGGGTAGCATGTATTTCACATGTAAAAAATACTAACCAGGCACACAACCATAGTGTATTGAATCAGATATACGAGCACTGTTAACTTGAGAGCCACCAGGACAGATACAGAACTTAGTACGGTAGAACTGCTTCTGATAAACTAGCTCTCCAATAGCTCTATTAATCCGATTATTGCTGATAGCAAGCTCTGTATCATTCTCCCAGACTCGTGCTAAAATAACTCTTATTTTTGAATTGCGATGGCCAGCCCAAAATCCAAGATTTGTCCTGTTTCCATTGCAGAAGCAACAAGTTAAAGATGCAGGTTTAGGAGGAACGCAAATAGATCCTTAGGCTGTAGTTGGGACCAGTTTATGGTTATCAATTACGAGCAACTTCCAAATTCCATATGCACTAGAACAAAACATTGAGCAGTGTAAAATCATGTACACTTCTGAAGTATTCAGATTCAGAGAGTATAAACGCATTAATAATGAGACAATTGGGTAAATAAGCGTGTGAGTTTCTAAAAACTTCTACACAATCCAGATATTTACTTCATAAGAGGCTATAGTTATTAGAGTCATAGCCATCAAGTCTAGCAAATTTAAAACTTACGAGTTCCAAACAGTTAAATACAATAAAAACTAGCATATAGAATATCTTTTTCTTAGATCACATATAGAAGCCCATATAGGGTACTTTATTATATAGCACAACAAATAGGAAGTGTCATCTAAACCTGTTTTCAATGTCATTCCCTCCTTCGGGTAGAGCAAATGGCTGTAATACTTGAGGCAGAGCAACATCCTTATGAGGTATAAAGTCAACATTATAGCTTGGTGAGCAGACAACTCTAATAGAGTTCTTCACCATGAATGGAAGTCCTTCGAACGCCCTCACGCCTACGTCATGGCATGTGACAAAGAAGTGGTCCGCTCCTAGCGTCCGGTTCCAGTAAGGGTACTTGTTTATCAAGCCTTCAACATAATCCTTAGCTATCATTGTCATATTTTCATACGAAGTACCCTGCAATGTAATTGCAAGAATAATTCAATCAAATACCAGAAGAGCACAGTAACTAATCAGTTCAAGTGGCTTTTGGTCACTCAGCAGTATAGTGATCTTTTGGGAAGTAAAGTTTGATTCCGAGCAATACTAAGGAAATTATAGCACTACAGTATGATGAAAGGAGCAGTAGGGCTAAGGAGAGTGTAGGGGACCTTGCCGCGCATCTTGTGGGGCGAGATGGGGACGAAGAAGAGATCGGCACTGTCGGGGTCTTGGGTGCGAAAGCGGCTCTCCCGGATGTTCTGGAAGAAGTATCCCTCGCTGGCGTACTTGCCGGTGAGCTTCCGCGGCGTCTGGTAGAAGGTCTTGGGGTCACCGTCCGGGTAGATGTATACCTTGAAGCTCCGCTCCATATCCGCGTAACCCGCCGCGAATGCCTCGGGGGAGTAGTACACGGACGGGCGCGGCGCCACCGGCGTGGAGGATGAGAAGGGCCGGAGGCGGCGGGGTTCATCGACGGAGAGGGAGGGGGCCGCGGCGGGGCGGAGCGAGCGGAGGAAGAGGAAGGATATAGAGAGGAGGGCTACTGTGGCGAGGAGGAGGAGCGCCCGGGGGAGGGGAGAGGAGGCGCCGGCGAGGCGGCCGGCCATCGCCGGAGGTGGGGAGAGGAGTGGAGCGAGGGAGTGATGCGGGGTGCGGATTGGGAGGGAACAGCGACTCGAGGGTGTTTTCTGTAAAAGAAAGATGCCGTTTAGATCTTCTGCGTCTTTGGAAGAAAAATTATGTTCTCTTTGATTTTCAAAGAATTTTTATTTAAAATGTGGTGGAGTAATAGAAATTTTCTCTACGAATTTCTTTGAACTACATTCTAAAAAAAAGTCCAACCACCGCAACCTATTGCAAAGAACCATTTTCTTTACGAAAATTTTAAGGATAGTCGAGAGTCTGGAGACTAACTTCTCATACATGTAGTAACAAAAACAAATTTGAAACTAACTTCAAAGTTTAAATTTTTTTTATGACTAAATTGTCTATTCAAATGATAATCTGTTATATATGGGGCACCAAAACTAGATCGCATATGGTTATGTTTTGACACATTTTGAACTTTTGTGTGCCAATTTTAGTAGTACTAATATGTGGCTATTTATCTCAGATAGCAACTTTAAAGTTGAAAAGAATGCGGCAAAATATAGCAACATAGTGTTTAGTTTTGAAGATCTTGTCTAGACCAATAATCCGACTAGTTGGAGATGGATTGCAAATCGGGCTTCACATTTTCACTCATGTTTTTTCCCTATTATTTTGGGTATTTTGTAGCCCTAGAAATCAAAAAGGCATTAAGAGTGCAGATTATGAACGTTCAAACAAAAACAGTCTTATTTTCTTTGGAAATTAAGAATCGTAGTTTTCTGTGGTACAGCTTGCCAAGATTACACACCAAGGTCACAAGGTGGAAAGTGGAATGTCGGTACTTGCAACGAAGTATTTATCTGTCTTGGATGACAAACAAAACCACGCTTACGCTGGATCTGCATCACAAAGGTGCTGCTTTACGTGCTGGAACACACGAGGCGATGCACTGTTTAAGGGTTGAAACCATTAGCAACGTGCATCCGATTCCAACGCCACTTTACCACTTTTATATTCCAGTACAAGCACACGAATGACTGGATAGTCGTTTTAGATCCCCAGCTCCATGGAGCTCGTTTTTTTTTTTAAATCAAAAGCATCATTTTGAAAACTCAAAAATTCTGAAAAAAGTATGGACATATCTTTTCAACAAATATGGGGAGCAAACTTCAGATTTCCTTTTGCCCTTTTTATGGCCACAAATTTTTTTTATGTAGCCCAAAATGAATGTACTGTATTACTTAACTAAACTTTACAGATGCATAGAATACATCTCTATGTATCAACTGATACAAAGCAAAAAAAAATGGAACTTCTAAATATCATTTCCGAAATTTTGAAAATCCCAGGCTCACTCGAGCCCGGGAGAAAAAAAAACGCCGCACTCCAAGAATGGCATACTACATAATTTACATTTTTCAGGTCTATTTACATTTCACAGCTCTTTAGTTCAGACGCTAACATGCAGTACCATACCAGTACTGCAGTAAAGCAAAAGAGCCTACAATAAATTTCTATTGTGTGCTTTATGCCGGAGCAAGGCAAGTGTCAATCAACACATTCGATGAAAAGTTTCTGGAATTTTAAAGGACTATATCATGCAAGAGAAATAGTCCTGGAGTCTTGGTGAGTCAAGTGGGTGGCATGCACCATTAATCTGTGCAGAATGAATCACTGCATTCAGCTGCTGGGTCTGTATCGCCGGAGGTAGAGGAACAATGCCGTGAAGGCCGCCGCTGCGTAAGGGAACACGGTCCAGATGCCCTGTTTGCAAAGGAAGTATGATTTGGATTAGAGGAGTTAGGGGGAGGGACAAACGGCATTGTGGGGTGTGGGGGCCAGATGATGTACCACGGCAGCTGCGACGCTTGCAAGTGCCACGACTGGGCGTTCTCTGAGAAGAAATCCGACCACTAACTGCAGTGAAACATCTTGAATGTTATGAGTAAGGATTGACAGGTTTTTGTTCACTGATATGTGGCAAGTTCTTGTGTTGATAAATCATGTGGCTGTATCAAGTGGTCAATTGGTAACTTAAGAACAGAAAACAGTTTCAGAACCAAATTATAAGGTCAATGCCACTTTACCTGGATCGGAAGAGTAAATAGACAGCCACAACAAACTCCAGCGAAATAACAATCTGCGGATACGCCCTGTTTACAGTTATCAATAATGTCAATGACACAGCATTCATGAGCAGTATAATGTTGAAAATTTTAACTGAGAGTGAACCCTCAAGAAGTACTAACTGCTGCGCCGGCCAGAAATGCTGTGGGATTCCTTACACCAATTGAAAATCGCTCAACTGCAGTAAATTGAACCAATAGTTTAAGTGCTCAAAAAATTATTTATGAACGCATGTGGTGCATTTTGTGGAATTTACAGCACTTGATGTTTGCCCAAGCTTATCAATTGTTGAGAAATTACTTTCAGACGCATACCAAAACCAATCAGATTCCCATACTTTTGTATCGCACTGGATACACTAAGGGCTTTCTCCTTGCTAACTCCAAGCTGTAAGAATTAACTGTAATTAGATCTCTATATAATACACGAAAGATTTGTGCTGTGATTTTGCAAAATAGAATATACTATAGCAAGGTTAACAATTAATCTTATAGTGGGCGGATAAACAAAAATCCCTGCCTAACCTTGCTGTATATGTCTTCAGAGGCTTTTGTTTTCCTAAAAAGCTTCCCAAGATAAAAGGGAACCATATCGCTGATACAAACACCCCTGCATCAAAGGATGGTTTATGGTAATATTTTACATTAGTTAATGTTGTAATATCCTCTGACGAAAGGTCTGTATACAGAGACAAAGGGTGAGCATACCAGTAAACCCACAACACTGTAGAAATTATATAAGATGCATTCGATGAGAACGAGTTAACAAAAGATTGCCAAGTTCCATCCAAACAAAGGGTCCGTGCTAAGGAAATCCCAACCTACATTACAAACAAAAAAAGCCATTACACTTATAAACAATCAAACTAATATGAACAGGTATAATAAAGTTGTCCTTGTGAAAAATAGAGCTGGAATCTTAGATGAGCAGTCTGAGGTACCAGTGCAGAGGACAGACCCAAACGTTTAAAGCCTCTTCACTGATAAAAAGTCCAAATCCAGCAGCCATGAGCAACCAGAAGTACACCCACCTGAAGAAATTTTATTAGCAAACCAATCTATTTTTAAAAATCAATGAAGAAATATTTAGGACATGGACCAGAGCTCAAAATAGGGGCAATTGTCTCTAGACATTGACTATTGTGTGTAGTGTTCGATTCAATCACAGTTCACGGGGGAATAGATCTGACACCTCGGACTCCCAGTGCCTCCCGAATACGTTTCAACAACAAATATTTTTTACTTCAGCATATATTTATTTCTAGTGTAATAGCACAACATTTAGCATGTGTGAAACAGAGATGACAGAAAAATGGTCAAATGCGCATACCCTGGCGTATATTCCGGAATTATGACCTTCTTCCCAAATAGAGAAAATGTATATCCGACAGTTGCTGCTGCTGTATCTGACTGCGTAGAAGCATCGATAATTTGAGGCAAGCTGAAAGAAGGGCCAGCAGAAGATTGCTTCATTAAGATCGATACCGCGGTGACTGTCACTGCAACACCCAGAGCAACTGCCACTTTTGCAAGGAAAGAAGCACCAGGATTGCTAGATTCCGCTTGCACCGCATCAATGATCTCACTCGGATCGCCGCCACCAGCACAAGATTCTTCCCCAGACATCGCCTTCGCAGTCCATGAACCCAAACGGCGCAACCTTCGCACACTGTTAATGTTTGCAGGAAAGAATTATCACACATCCAATCCAACAAATTCCCCCCAAAGCACCTTTCTGTAACAAAATCGAGCGCTAAATCTACAAGAGATGACTATAAGAAATCCACAGCTTGTTAAATTCAGTGAGAAACATAAGGAAACTTAGGAACAACTACACTAGAGATGCTACAGCGATGCACTAGATATTAGCCACAAATCGAAGCTTAGAAGCGTCATTTCTAGCGGGGCGTGCTCCAAATTTGCGCAGGCAGCTAACGATGCCGTCTGCACAAACGCCTACGGAGAAAAGCCACCCTCAAACTCTGATGTTACCAGGGGGCAACTCCAAGAGAGGGAGAATCCAACCTCGTAATACGACAGCGGGCGGCGGCGGACCGGCGGGATCCGGCCGAAAAGGTGGCTCGGTGGCGGAGGAGACGAGGAGGAGGCGGTGGCGGAGGGGAGCCGAAGTGCGCGGGGACCATCGCCATGAGGAGGCGGCGGCGGCGGCGCGCGTGTGTGTATCAGGAGCAGGCTATCAGCGTATGTTTTGTGTGGCGCCAAAGTAGGTTGGTTGCTGCAGGGCGGGGGAGATGATGATGCGCATACGCCAAGGACGCGTGTGGTTGCCTGCATCCTTTTGCTCGCATCGGGCCAGCAATCGGCTCGTTTGGTTGCCTGAGCTGAGTCGCGTTTTGCACGAACCCCTTCTCAAAGCAGTGTCGGGCCAGACCTTGGAGGAATGCCCGGTTCGGTAGTTTCCAGCGGTGCAGGCAAATCTCCAAGCCCGCTGATGCAAAAGAGAATCTTCGATGCACGGGCGGAGACGAGAATGGAGATGGCGGGAGCTACGACGCGTATCGGCGAAAAGCGAAAAGGGGCGGGAAGGATTCCGTCACCTCCCGCCGCGCCCCATGTCCTATTTCTACCCCCTCCTCCACTGTCCCCCAAATTTCGAGCTCCTCCTCCCGTCGGTAGCGGTGTAAGAGGCGCACGCATCTCCGGCCGGCGACGGCTGCGGCCGCCGCGGTGGCGGCGGCGAGTGCATCTGGGCTGCTTCATCTACTTCGTGGTCCAACGCACCTTCACCTCCGGCGATGAATGTAAACCATCCCGTATCCCCGTACCGCGGTAATATTTAGATCTAGGTTAGGAGTAGTTAGATCTTGCAAGGGTTTGTGCTATTCACCATTGCAATGAATTGCTTGTCTGATTTAGGATGATTGTTAGTATGGTTTGTGCTATTCACAGTTGCAATGAACTGCTTGTCTGATTTAGGATGTACTACGATGTGTGTAGGACTCCTTCGCGATGACTTTAGCCGAGCGCTTGTCTGCGTTGGAGACTCTCGCATCCCTTCGCAAGTTCCCGATTCGCAGCCCACGTATGAGTCCAAGGTCACCACTCGCCCGTGTCCGACCTCGGTGGCTCGGTAGCGGCAGAGGTGGAGGCTAGGTTGGCCACCACTACGAAGAACAAGAACCGCAGGGAAGCGGAGAGGGCCTTGAAGACCGGGCAGAAAAGAAATGCCACCATGAAATGGCTTCCATTCATGTCCAGCTTCGTGTTGAAGAAGATGTGCGACTTGATCCAGAGAGGAGTGAGAACTGACAAAGGATTCAAGAAAGTTCATCTCAATTCTGTGGCGAAGGGCCTTTTTGAGCATTGTGGTGTGTCCGTCTGCTCCACTCAGGTGTACAACCACCTGAGGTAGTGGAGGCAGAGGTGGCTCACCATTAGTAGGCTCCGCGATCTAAGCGGTGCTCAGTGGTGCGAGGACACCAAATGCATCGTCCTTGAGGGGCACTACTGCGGGCACGTCGCGGTGAGCACCTCACTAACTCAGTCATCCTCACTAACTTTTGTGATCAGCCACGAGCAGAACTAACATCATTGTCCCTTCGTATCGTAGGATCACCCAAAGGACGCGGAGTTCCTGAATGTGCCCATCGCCAACTACGACGAGATGCATACATCTTCTCCTTCGGCCTCGCCACCGGCAAGTATGCCATGGGATCCAGTGAGCCCCCGGGCTCGGCTGCAGCAAATCCTGCACCTGAGGATCCTGAAACCCAGGAGCCCGACACGGTCAACCTCAATGCTGACAAGCCCGCTGACGCGCCTGAGAAGCCGACCACCGGCAACAGGAAGAGAGGTGCCTTCGCCGACGACGAGCTGGTGGCCTTCACTAACATGACTGTTGCTGTGAAGGACGTCGCACAGGCCATCAGGGACAACAAGCCCACGAACATGCACCCTGACCTGTACAATGCGGTCATGGTGTTGGCGTCAGAAACCCCCTGGCGGGCAGAGACGGTCAACACGGTAGAGCCGGGAACAACTAGGGCTGCGGCTGGCCCCAGTCCCTCAGAGCGACGGCCCGCAAAGCCTCCTGGTCGCACGCGCCGATGCCAATCGCAAGGGCGTGCCACCCGACCTATACCCGGTCGGAAGGTGTGGATGATGCCTCGCTTAGTTTCCTGCATGGCATACACGTAAACATTAAATTCGAGCCTCGATCGGCTCTCGAGTTATCTTGTGAATCGGCTCAAAGAGCCGATCCACCCATGATCCGGACAAGGTGTCCGAATATATGGTGGTCCCGCTTGATCAAGATGAAGCTAATGAGATCTACGACGATTTAGGGTTTTCACCGCATAATCGGATCATCCTACTCACGATTGGGCCTCGCGCTCGCGCACGGTGACCGTAAGCCGATCCTAGACAGGGCCTAAAAACCAACACGAGGTTGATCCCGGAACATCCTTTCTAGGGCTAGCAAACGCCACCCTACACGCCGCCGGATCCTCCAACCCTTTGTAAGGCCTAACTATTGCGGATGTTAAACTAATCCTTGATGAAACAAGGAGCAATCGTAACGGATCAGATCTACTAAACTATGATCAAGCGGGTGCCGCCCCTACACCTAAGATAGGTGTAAGGGCGGCTAGATGTGCAAGGGTCGCATAACGAAAGCATGTAATTCGAAGAACAATGCTAACCCTAACACATCTAAGATAACTACGTTGCTCGCCATCAAAAAGGCTTCGAGTACGAGCAACGCATGAACAACGTGGGCAGGCTTGGCCGCCTAGATCGCAAGATGCGATCTAGGCAGCATGGTGCTTACCGGAGAAACCCTCGAGACGAAGGAGTTGGCGATGCGCCGAGATTTGTTTGTGGTTGAACGTTGGTTGTTGTTTATTCCATAAACCCTAGATACATATTTATAGTCCGAGCGGACTTTCTAATGTGGGGCGTGCACCAAACCGTGCACGAGTAAGATTCTAACTTCTAAACTAAGATGCGATCTAATATGTTACGTATACACGGGCAATTAAGCCCAACTTGGTATAAAAGGCCGATTCACGTATTTCTTCCATGTATATTCTTCAAGTCCATCTTGATCGCGGCCCACCTCTCGACTCGGTCAAATTCTGGTGATAACACATGCCCCCTGGTTTTGGAAATGACATTTCCAAAATCATTATGCTCTTCTTTCGTCGGGTCATGTCGTGGCGAGAGCGTAACTACCGCAGAATCTTCCATCATTACGCCTCGCCTCCTCGGGCTTCTCCGTATGAATTGACAATTTCGAGCATCACACCCTCGAGAACCGTCATGGCATTAAATCTCCACTTCACTCTCTTTATTTATCTTTGCCAAACGGTTCACCGCTCCATTCCCTTGCTCGCTCTCCGTTCACCAAACCAAAAAACCCTTCTCCCTCGCATCCATGTCTTCCTCTTCCTCCTCCGCTTCGTGCCTCTCTCTCCAACCGTCGCCGAAGAACAAGGAAGAGGACGATCCCCGCTCCGGGCGAACACCATCTCCTCCGACAAGGAGAAGAAAGGAGGAGAAGCGGAGAGGACCAAGGCCTCCCCTCCGCCGGAGCTTCCGCCGAAGAAGCGCTCCCGCATGTGGGCGGACAGCGAGGACGACGATGACGACGAGGAAGAAGAAGATGAGGAGGAGGAAGATGATTCCTCCCCCTCCGCCGGGTATCCTCCAACGAAGCGCTTCCGCAGCCGGGCGGATAGCGAGGATGATGATGATGACGAGGAGGAGGAGGAAGCTCCAGCCGACGGCTGGGGCGGCAGCGGCGAGGAGCTTCGGGGGAGCAGCGCCGACGACCTCGACGACGGCGATGATGAGGACAGCGACGACTAGTAGGGTAGGACTAGCGAGTAGCAGTGCACTAGGCACCGGACCCTCTTTTGAGAGCCATCGGCTCTTCTTGTAAAGCCGCTCCTTTGAATTAATGAGAATTGTTCTTCCAATTTCTCCTTTCATTAATCCAATTTCCATCCTCCCGCTTGCCACACCAAGACCGATAGTAACGAATCGGACTATTATTGTTTCTCTTGACCGTGGCGTTTTGTAGTCCCGCAGCCGATGACCTGTTCATCGGCTAATTTGAGAAACCAGCCTCTTCCTTTTCTTGCAGCACCAAAGACGGTCCAAACCTCGTACTCGGACGACGGCTTTTCCTTCCCGGCTCCTCCCCGAGAAGATCATGATGCAGATGGATGCCGAGGTAACTCCAATCGGCTCTCAATAGAGCATCTACCGTGCCCGTTGCCCCCCGAGTCTCGGCCAAGGCAAAACGAGACGAGGATACGCAAATTAGCCGTATGGACCCGGGCTTGATTATGTCCGAGGGAGCTTCTTATGCGAACCAGCCGATTTGAACATAAATCGGCTTCCCGAAAGCGAGAGCCTCCAAGGTGAGCTGCCCCCCGAGCTTCTTCAGTTCTTCCTGCACCTTGCCAGCTAAATCGGCTCCTTTCCTTTGGCGGATCTAATGCAATCCATCCTTGACCTGATCTGCACGTCCAGGCTGCTCTTGGCATTGTTCTTGAAGAGAGGATCCGAGCCCTTAAACTACTCCATTGAGGAGTTCTTACATTAAAATCTCCCTTCGTGCTCCATTGACCCTCTGATCGTAACAGTTATTCCTCTTGAGTCGATGGCCATGCATCGGCTTTCATATCCTTAAGTCGATGTCTGCTGCATCGGCTGTGCTCAAAAGTTTCGGATTTTTGTAAATTTTTTTTTACGGCCGACTTATGCATCGGCCCCCACACTTCAATACCCATCACCAAAGGATGAGATAATTCTACTGCATATCCTCGTGTTTTATCCACCCGGGTGCCCCCCGAGCCGATTCTCGTCAAGAGAATTGATGGTATCGGCTCTGTTGGATAACATGTTGAACCCAAGCAGAATGGATGGTGAGGATAATTTTGGCCGATTGCTGGGATCGGCCTCCGCGTTGTTTGTTCGATGAAGGCTTTGTAATGTCCCTTCATAAATCTTTTGGGGCCGATCACAAGGATCAGCCTCGCCACGTTTGCTTATTGACGTGCTCTTGCTACTCGTTCAGGCCGGTAGATAAAACCAGCCCGATCTCTGACTTTATCATGTTGGTGCGCTTGCTGTCGTCCACCGTGAGTGCATCATACAATCGTGGAGCACTAAGCTTCGTCGGAAGAACGAGCACCATGTTTGTGCCAGCCGATGTTTCATCATCGGCTTTCCTTTGCTTGGGGCGCCACTCCATTTTCCGTGGACGACCCTCTTCATCCAGGGTTCGCTGAACCTTCGCAGCCGGATCAGGCCTTGCCTTCCTCAATGTATGCAAGTATAACCTCTCGGCTTCTTCCGAGCCGCGCAATCATTGAACCCTGCGTTTCGGGAACGGCCGAGTCCATCGGGGCACCACCTTGGCCGGTGATACTCGTCTTCTTCTTCTCCCTCGTCTTCCGAATCTTCGAGATCTTTCAACCGAGGGGACTCAGCTCGTTTGCTCGGTGGCGGGAGAGGCCCTAAGCGCTCGAACACGGACACGTTGGCTGCCTCCTTCTTCTTCCGGCTGCATTTCGGGCAAGTGCCGATTGTTGGCAATCGGCTCATTCCTGAATCCCAGCAGTGCCTGAAGAAGGGACAATCCCAGTGCCTGTCCTCGTCGTCTCGCTCCCTTGCCTTTTCCTTGGCACGGCGCTCGTGCTCCTCCTCATCATGATCATGCCGACGACGTCTCCTGTCGTCCCTAGCCAGACGATCTTCTTCATCATCGCCGTCGTATCGCCGGCGTTGGTCATACTGACTCACATACTTGTTGAGGAGGTGATCGAGAGAGGTCGTTGATACCTTATGTTTTTCACCTCTCCCTCTGTGACGTAGCGCTTGCCGTCTTGGCGGAGCCGATCGCGTGGAGCGGCTTCCTCTGTATCTTTGCTATGAGAGCAGCTGCCCTCATCTCCGTCCTTGCCAGCGTGGTGTCCAGATCCTACCATGTTGATGCTGAACGAAAACCCTGGCTGGCCACCTTCATGGTAAGAATACTCCACCATGTTAACGGCGGGGAAGGGGTGTGTGTCGACCTTCATGGCGTACTGGTTGAAAATTAACCGTCCGTTTTCTATCGCCATTTGGATCTGCTGCCGCCACACCCTGCAGTCGTTGGTGGTGTGGGTGAACGTGTTATGCCACTTGCAGTATGGCTTTCCGTTCAGCTCTTGCACCGTGGGGATCTTGTGGCCTTCGGGTACCTTTATATGCTTCTCCGTGAGTAAGAGATCAAAAATCTGCTCGTCTTGGTCACGTCGAAGTCGAACCCTTTTGGAGGGCCTTGTGGCTTCACCCATTTGCAGGTCACGGGGCCCGTCGCTCGAGTCCATTCAGCCACTGCTACCTCTCGATCTCCCGCAGCACCTTCATCCTTGTCCGCCTCAACCAGGGTCACCGCACGCTTGAATTTGTCCCGGTAAACATCCGGGTGGCGCCGCTCATATGCCGACGGCCTTCGCACCATGTGCGCCAATGAAGGGTAGTCCGCTTGGGAGGCCACGTCCTTAATCGATGATGAGAGACCCACCACCGCCAACTCGATCGCTTCTTTTTCACTTATATGAGCCGAAAAGCATCGGTTCCTAATGGTCCTGAAGCGCCGGATGTATTCTCGACACTCGTTTCCCCGCGCTTCGTCGTACTTGCGCTAGATCGGCAATACCAACATCGGAAGCCTCCGAGTGATACCGCTCATGGAACCGCTCTTCCAATCGGCTTCCAAGTCCGGATGGAGTTCGGTGGCAGCGATGTGTACCACCCGAAAGCCGATCCCGTGAGGGATTGTGTGAAGAACCTCACGCGCAACTCGTCCGATGCTGAGATCGTGCCCAGCCTGTGCCAAATACCGGCTCACATGCTCGATGGAGCTGGAACCATCCGATCCACTAAACTTTGTGAAGTCCGGGAGCCGATATTTGGGTGGTAGCGGGAACAGCTTCGTAGTCGTTGGGGTACGGCTTGGTGTAGCCGAACGTCTTCCTTTTCGGCATCATGCCGAACCGATCTTTCAGGATTGCACAAATCTGATCCGCCGTGATGGCTGAAGGTGTCGAACCCCGAAGATTCGCCGGGTGGCATACTTAACCAGCCATGCTTGTTTTTCCGGTTCTAAGCCAACCGCAGGAGCTGGGCTTTGGAGGTTTGTCGGAGTGGCGTACTTAGCTAGCCACGATTGCTTCTCGCGATCGGCTCCCGACGTTCCTCCCCGCCGTTCCGGAGGCCCCCGATATTGCAGCTCGGTTCGAGAGTGCCCGGGCGTTGCGGTCCGGTACGTATGCGCACGCGTATCCGTGCGGGATCTCCTTGGGTGCCTCAGGTAGGAATTGGTAGTCACCAGGATCACCACCAATCTTGTAGACAACGTATGCCGATGAGTTCGGCAGTTCCGGTGCTGCCCATGCGAACGGCTGGGGCTGGAGTGGCATCTCTCCCTTGAAAGTCCCCAGAGCTGGTCCCGACGGAGAATACCGGTGGCTCATGATTTCCTGGACGACGCGCAGAGCGACACGCTCCAAAGTGTTCACCAGGCTCTCAGAGTGGTGGTGCAGCGAATGAGCCACCATGTAGTTGATCTCCTGCCGCAGCGACCTGGTGCGTTCTTCTGGACGGGGCGGACAGGTCCACTCCATCGAGTGCGCCTTCGTGTGTGAAACCCTTCCACCCGACGCCATGGGAGCGGGTTCGGTGGAAAGAGCCGATGAGTTCGGCTTCGAGGACCGCCTTGATTTCGTCATGCTTCTTCTTGAGCTCATCAGGCAGATCCTCGTACTTGACCGGAGTGCCTTCCGCCATCTCGGATGTAGATGGCGATGTGGTGGATGTCGAAGGGTGTCCCACCGGGCGTGCCAGAATGTGTTGGCGTCCGAAACCCCCTGGCGGGCAGAGACGGTCAACACGGTAGAGCCGGGAACAACTAGGGCTGCGGCTGGCCCCAGTCCCTCAGAGCGACGGCCCGCAAAGCCTCCTGGTCGCACGCGCCGATGCCAATCGCAAGGGCGTGCCACCCGACCTATACCCGGTCGGGAAGGTGTGGATGATGCCTCGCTTAGTTTCCCGCATGGCATACACGTAAACATTAAATTCGAGCCTCGATCGGCTCTCGAGGTTATCTCCGTGAATCGGCTCAAAGAGCCGATCCACCCATGATCCGGACAAGGTGTCCGAATATATGGTGGTCCCGCTTGATCAAGATGAAGCTAATGAGATCTACGACGATTTAGGGTTTTCACCGCATAATCGGATCATCCTACTCACGATTGGGCCTCGCGCTCGCGCACGGTGACCGTAAGCCGATCCTAGACAGGGCCTAAAAACCAACACGAGGTTGATCCCCGGAACATCCTTTCTAGGGCTAGCAAACGCCACCCTACACGCCGTTGGATCCTCCAACCCTTTGTAAGGCCTAACTATTGCGGATGTTAAACTAATCCTTGATGAAACAAGGAGCAATCGTAACGGATCAGATCTACTAAACTATGATCAAGCGGGTGCCGCCCCTACACCTAAGATAGGTGTAAGGGCGGCTAGATGTGCAAGGGTCGCATAACGAAAGCATGTAATTCGAAGAACAATGCTAACCCTAACACATCTAAGATAACTACGTTGCTCGCCATCAAAAAGGCTTCGATACGAGCAACGCATGAACAACGTGGGTAGAGCTTAGTGCTGCCTAGATCGCAAGATGCGATCTAGGCAGCATGGTGCTTACCGGAGAAACCCTCGAGACAAAGGAGTTGGCGATGCGCCGAGATTTGTTTGTGGTTGAACGTTGGTTGTTGTTTATTCCATAAACCCTAGATACATATTTATAGTCCAGCGGACTTTCTAATGTGGGGCGTGCACCAAACCGTGCACGAGTAAGATTCTAACTTCTAAACTAAGATGCGATCTAATATGTTACAGATACACGGGCAATTAAGCCCAACTTGGTATAAAAGGCCGATTCACGTATTTCTTCCATGTATATTCTTCAAGTCCATCTTGATCGCGGCCCACCTCTGACTCGGTCAAATTCTGGTGATAACACATGGACATGCTTGGCTTCGCCGAGGATGATCTCATGGCCGCCCTCAGCCACCTCGTCGACCAAAAGGCCCAGATTTCCAGCTTCGTTGGCATGATCGAGCCACACCGCATCCTCTGGCTGAGGAACTACCTTGGCAAGTACCACGGCAAAGTGTAGTGGTGCCTTGAGGGGGTTGTTCAGGGATGCATGCATGGAGATGGTGATGATGATGATGATGATGTATATTCTGGCAGTAGCTAGGATGAAAAACATTTGATGGCCCCCTTTTGTAAGTATGATGAGGTGGTATATACTAACCCCTCAGGTGATGGTGAACTTTGCGGTGTTAGGATGAGACACCCACTTTTGTTGTGGTGGTAGGACGACACCATAGTAGTGTAGGATGAACTTCTGATCGACTTTTGGAATGATCATGCATGCACCTGTTAGTTTATCATTTGCTGTCAACATTTGTGTTGTTCTATTGCTCTTTTCTGAATTGCTTCATGGTTGTGATCGCTAACTTCTTCTTATGCTATGCTAGTGGTATGTTGTGTTTCGCGGGCGGGTTCGAGGAATCTACAGCTCATGGAGAGTTTGTCAAGATCAGGTCAATGGCTACATCCAAACCCGTGGGAGGACTTTCTCTTGTTCTCCTACACATAAGCCCATACATCTTCCTCAAAACAGCCACCATACCTACCTACCACAGCATTTCCATAGCTGTTCCGAGATATATTGCCATGCAACTTCCATTTTACATTACATGACTTGTTGTCATTCATCATTTATATATTGCTTTGCGTGATTCTATACGAGCTGATGTGTGGTTTACCCATGTTACGCTAGATCATTGCACATCCTGCTACACTGGCAGAGGCATACAGTTTTATACATCATGTTTTGTTCATTATGAGTTATTTGTACCAAAAAGTGTGTTGTCATATTAGGATGTTGCCCCTAAAGGTGAAAAGAGCCATGGAGGCCATCGAAAAGAGAAACAGAAAAAAAATTGAAAAAAAGGAAAAAATAGAATAAAATAGAATAAAAAAGGGGGCAACATTACTATCTTTTATCCAAACTTGTGCTCATATTTCAGCACCTGCAGTATTCATAGTCATCATTTGTGCTCATGTTTAGCACCTATACTCCATGAGAGAGAGTTTTCATGTTTTACTAGTATAACTATGTGGGGAATTTACACTATAGAACTTGGGTTGTATATTCCAATGATGAGCTTCCTCAAAAGTGCTCTAGGTCTTCGTGAGCAACCAAGTTGGATGCACCCCCACTAGTTCCATTGGAGAGCTTTCATACACATATAGCTCTATGTGCATCCGTTGCATGGCAATTACTACTTTTTACATAGCTTCGATTATAAGACTTCCTCTTGTCTAGTGATCACTTATAGCTTTGTGAGACTTTCTTCCATTGGCCTTCCAAACCCCCATTAATGTTCTTTTTGCCATAACATCCTGGTGCCAATACCAAATGCTTGCGCTCACCGGTTGAGTAGGCTTCGAAACAGTTGATTCATGATGTTCATGTTTATTTTTACTTGACTGAATCCTTCTATGTTGTGAAAATTTACTTGATGCTTGGAATGAAGGATAGAACTCCTACACTGGATACTTAAAACATCTTTAATGAACCTTGTACGGTTTCATGTCTTTAAAGCAATCATTCACGAAAACTTTTAACTTGTTTGACTAACTTGCTTTATTATCTCTTATATCAACTATAGACATTTGCTTTGAATGATTTGATCTCAGTTCACATGCCTTACATCATTATTGGATCAAGATTATGTTAGTAGCATGTCACTTCAGAAATTATTTTCTTTTTATCGTTTACCTACTCGAGGACGAGTAGGAACTAAGCTTGGGGATGCTTGATACGGCTCAAACGTATCTATAATTTCTGATGTTTCATGCTTGTTTTATGTATCATTGTCACATGTTTTGTATGCATTATATATCATTATTATACATTTTCTGGGACTAACCTATTAACAAGATGGCACAGTGCCGCTCTCGTTTTCTCGCTGTTTTTGGTTCCAGAAAAGCTGTTCGGGCAATATTCTCGGAATTCGACGAAACAAAAGCCAAACCTCCTATTTTTCCGAGGGACACACGGAGCCAGAAGGGCAAGCCAGGGGGAGGCCCACGGCCTCCAGACCAAAGGGGGGTGCGGCCAAGAGGGGGGGCGCGCCGCCATATGGGGTGGGCCCCTCGGGCACCCCCTCGCGCCGCCCTTTCGCCTATATATTCCCTCGCGACGCGCCTCCAGAGATCGATCATACTCCAGAGAGACTCCCGGAGCGCCGCCGCCATCGCGAAACCTAGTTTCGGGGGTCAGAAGTTCCTGTTTCGGCACCCTGCCGGGATGGGGATCGACCCCCGGAGCCTGCTCCATCGACGCCACCGCCTCCATCATGCTCCGTGAGTAGTTCCCCCATGGACTACAGGTTCTAGCAGTAGCTAGTTGGTACTCTCTCTCCCATGTACTTCAATACAATGATCTCATGAGTTTCCTTACATGATTGAGACCCATCTGATGTAATCGGTGTTGTGTTTGTTGGGATCCGATGAATTGTAATATTATGATCAGTCTATCTATATAAGTTTGTGAAATTATTGTTGCTGCAACCTTGTTGTGTTTAATGCTTGTCACTAGTGCACGAGTGGCATGATCTTAGATTTGAGCTCTATAATTATTGCTTAGATTGTATCTACAAGTTGTTTGCACATGTCTCTGTCCGGAACCCGAGGCCCCGCAGTGACAAAGAATCGGGATAACCGGAGGGGATGGCTTAGATATGAGGATCACATGTTTTCACCAAGTGTTAATGCTTTGCTCCGGTGCTCTATTAAAAGGAGTACCTTAATTACCAGTAGATTCCCTTGAGGCACGGCTGCCACCGGCTGGTAGGACCAAAGATGTTATGCAAGTTTCTCATTGCGATCACGTATGACTATATATGGAAAACATGCCTACGTATAATTAATAGATTGGATGTTCTGTCTTAATGCTATTTCAATCCTATCAATTGCCCAACTGTAATTTGTTCACCCAACACTTGTTATTGGAGAGTTACCACTAGTGTAGATAGCCGGGAACCCCGGTCCATCCGTCATCATCAAATACTCACTCGGTCCTATATGTCATTGGAAGTAGTATAAACTATTTTCTCGGTGCCATCGCCTCCGTGTTACCATGTATCGCCGCTGTGTTATTGTTACTATTGCTCTCATATTACTGCTGCTTTCACATCACCCCTGTTACTAGTGCTTTTTCAGGTGCAACTGAATTGACAACTCAGTTGTTAAGGCTTATAAGTATTCTTTGTCTCCCCTTGTGTCGAATCAATAAATTTGGGTTTTACTTCCCTCGAAGACTGTTGCGATCCCCTATATTTGTGGGTCATCAAAACTATTTTCTGGCGCCGTTGCCGGGGAGCATAGCTCTACTCATAAGTTCACCTGGGGAGTACACTCTACCTCTCTCTCTGTTTTTATTTTGTTTTGTTTTGCTTAGTTTACTTTTGTCTAGTTTATTTGTGCTTAGTTTATTTCTGTCTAGTATTATTTTGCTTAGTTTACTTTTGTTTAGTTTGTTTTTGTCTTGTTTTATTTTTCTTATATACCCGAAAATCCATAAAAATTTGAAAAACCGAAAAATTAAAAACTGTTGTTATGGAAGAACCCACAACCTGTATGGAGCTTATAGAATTATATATGAATTATAGAGAATCAAGAAAGGGTAAAGTCATGAGTGCCGTGTTAGAAAAATTGAATACAATTGCTAAAATCTTGCTTAAACGCCATGATATAAATTGTTGCTCTGAACAGGATACTAAACATCTTAAATTCCAATGTGGCTTTAGTAAAGAAGTTTTAATTGCGAACTATCATTGGCATAACTATATTCATCTTGGATTTGAAGAAGTAGAACAATTTGTTTTATTTATGGGAGCTTCTGAATAGAATCCTTCATGTCTAAAAATTATGAAACCTGTGTTGCTTGTAATGATCTTAAAGATTATGTCTCTTCTATCCTTGATTATTGCATAGAACA
Organism: Lolium rigidum; assembly: GCF_022539505.1. Classification (NCBI taxonomy): domain Eukaryota; kingdom Viridiplantae; phylum Streptophyta; class Magnoliopsida; order Poales; family Poaceae; genus Lolium; species Lolium rigidum. Next base: position 66,908,312 of record NC_061509.1, read on the forward strand.
TTACAGCAATAATCCTTATATCATTGATTATAAAGAGAGGCTCATTCATGCACAAGAATGCACTCAAAAGTTGCAGGAACTTGTGAAAGAAGAAATTGATGAACCTGAAAGCTCATTGGATGAAAAAAGGGTGGAGAGTGATGAACAAAAGGAGGAAGAATGGATTAGCTACCCATGCCAACCTTCTAATGAGAGTAACTCTTTATCTCTTACACTATTTGATTGCCCTCCATGCCTACCAAAGGAGGATGAATGTTATATTCCTGTGGATTCTCTTGAAATATTCCCTATGAGTAAAACTTGTGAGAATAATTATGCTACTGTTATCTATGATAATCCATGTTATTTTGATAAATCTTATGATAATGCTTTATTTGTGCCTGATATCGAAATGCGTGGTACTAAAGAGTTTTGCTTAGCAAATGTTTATGATAAAGCTCTAGATGATGGTCCGATGTTACTTGATAATATTAATTGTACCACTAATGAAAATGAGATTGGAAAGGTCTTGACTTCATCTAGTAGTCCCATATCTTTTGAGATTGATCAATCATCTTGTTATATTATTGATAAAAGTGGGTTTGAAAGTTTTAATCCCATTATTTTTTAGCTTGATAAAAATTATGTGTTTGTGGATCATGAAAAACATGCTTTATGTGATAGTTATATTGTTGAGTTTATTCATGAAGCTACTGAAAATTATTATGAGAGAGGAAAATATGGTTGTAGAAATTTTCATGGTACTAAAACACCTCTCTATATGCTGAAACTTTTGAAGTTACTCTTGTTTTATCTTCATATGCTTGTCACTTTGTTCTTTTTGAATTAATTTTTGTACAAGATTCCTATGCATAGGAAGTGGGTTAGGATCAAATGTGTTTTGAATTTGCTTCTTGATGCTCCTTTTGCTTCATTTTCTATTTTCATGTGAGCATCATTAAAATCTTCTGCGTCTAGCTGAAAGGAGTTAAAGAAAAGCGCTTATGGAAGACAATCCATTGTTTTATTTCTGTAATTTTTCTTTTATTTGAGTCAAGCAGTTTGCTTACTTCTGTAACTACTCCTTTGTATCTTTATTTTATCGCATTGTTGTACCAAGTAAAGTCTCTAATAGAAAGTTGATACTAGATTTGGATTTCTGCGCAGAAACAGATTTTTAGCTGTCACGAATTTGAGTTGATCTCTCTGTAGGAAACTCGTAAAATGCTGCCAATTTACATGCGTGATCCGCAGATATGTACGCAACTTTCATTAGTTTTGAGATTTTCTGATTTGAGCAACGGAAGTACCTCGAAAAAATTCATGTTTACTGGCTGTTCTGTTTTGACAGATTCGTCTCTCGTTTTTTTGCATTGTCTCTTGTGGACTTTAAGTAAGGCTTTCTAGACGTGGAGAGTTGTAGCTAATGTTTTATTGAGTTCTTGCAATATGTCACTACAGAACTAAAGTGGATTAAAGTTTTTTGAGTACTAACCCCTCTAATGAAGTTTATGAGAAGTTTGGTGTGGCAGAAGTTTTCAAGGGTCAAGAGAGAAGGGTGATATAATGTGATCAAGAAGAGTGAAGAGCCTAAGCTTCGGGATGCCCCCGTGGGTCACCCAAGCATATTTCAAGAAGACTCAAGCGTCTAAGCTTGGGGATGCCCAAGGCATCCCCTTCTTCATCAACAACTTATCAGGTCATCTCTAGTGAAACTATATTTTAATTCTTCCACATCATATGTGCCTTATTTGGAGCGTCTGTGTGCTTTTATTTTTAGTTTGTTATTTTTATTTTTTGATCATATCAATATTGGATCCTAGCATTCTTGTGTGGGAGAGAGACACGCTCCGCTTTTTCATTTGAACACTTGTGTTCTTAATTTATGTATATGGCGAAAGCTGAAAGCCTCATCATTTATGTTTGGAGAGTGATACGTCTCCGACGTATCGATAATTTCTTATGTTCCATGCCACATTATTGATGATATCTACATGTTTTATACACATTATATGTCGTATTTATGCATTTTCCGGCACTAACCTATTAACGAGATGCCGAAGAGCCGCTTGCTCGTTTTCTACTCGTTTTTGGTTTCAGAAATCCTACAAAGGAAATATTCTCGAATTGGACGAAATCAACGCCCGGGGTCCTATTTTTGCACGAAGCTTCCAGAAGACCGAGGGGGAAAGGAAGTGGGGCCACGAGGCGCCGCCACAACAGGGCGGCGCGGCCCAGCCCCTGGCCGCGCGGCCCTGGTGTGTGGGGCCCTCGTGTGGCCCCCTGCGTTGCCCTTCCGCCTACTTAAAGCCTTCGTCGCGAAACCCCCGCACCGAGAGCCACGATACGGAAAACCTTCCGGAGACGCCGCCGCCGCCAATCCCATCTCGGGGGATTCAGGAGATCTCCTCCGGCACCCCGCCGGAGAGGGGAATCATCTCCCGGAGGACTCTTCACCGCCATGGTCGCCTCCGGAGTGATGAGTGAGTAGTTCACCCCTGGACTATGGGTCCATAGCAGTAGCTAGATGGTTGTCTTCTCCTCATGTGCTTCATTGTCGGATCTTGTGAGCTGCCTAACATGATCAAGATCATCTATCCGTAATTCTATATGTTGTGTTTGTCGGGATCCGATGGATAGAGAATACTATGTTATGTTGATTATCAATCTATTACCTATGTGTTGTTTATGATCTTGCATGCTCTCCGTTATTAGTAGAGGCTCGGCCAAGTTTTTGCTCTTAACTCCAAGAGGGAGTATTTATGCTCGATAGTGGGTTCATGCCTCCATTAAATCTGGGACGATGTGACGTAAAGTTCTAAGGTTGTGGATGTGTTGTTGCCACTAGGGATAAAACATTGATGTTATGTCCGAGGATGTAGTTATTGATTACATTACGCACCATACTTAATGCAATTGTCCGTTGTTTTGCAACTTAATACCGGAAGGGGTTCGGATGATAACCTCGAAGGTGGACTTTTTAGGCATAGATGCATGTCGGATAGCGGTCTATGTACTTTGTCGTAATGCCCAATTAAATCTCACAATATTCATCATATCATGTATGTGCATTGTCATGCTCTCTTTATTTGTCAATTGCCCGACCGTAATTTGTTCACCCAACATGCTATTTATCTTATGGGAGAGACACCTCTAGTGAACTCGTGGACCCCGGTCCATTCTTTACATCTGAAATACAATCTACCGCAATACTTGTTCTTTACTCGTTCTCTCGCAAACAATCATCATCCACACTATACATCTAATCCTTTGTTACAGACAAGCCGGTGAGATTGACAACCTCACTCGTTTCGTTGGGGCAAAGTACTTTGGTTGTGTTGTGCAGGTTCCACGTTGGCGCCGGAATCTCCGGTGTTGCGCCGCACTACATCCCGCCGCCATCAACCTTCAACGTGCTTCTTGGCTCCTCCTGGTTCGATAAACCTTGGTTTCTTTCTGAGGGAAAACTTGCCGCCGTACGCATCACACCTTCCTCTTGGGGTTCCCAACGGACGCGTGATGTACGCGTATCAGAGAGTTGCTTTGTTGATGTGTTGGTTCAGAAAATGTTGCATGTGGTAGTGGTATAATGAAAAATTTGCATAATCTTGTAGATCATTGAACATTGATAACCTGATTCTTTGCAAACGTTTTGAGATATTTAGATGGTGAAGCTTACTGGTTAATTAAGTTAAAATCCGTAGTGGATTGTTGTCTTTAAGCTTGTACCGTACTACAAACTCTATAAAATTGTTGAAGGTGTAGTTGGACTTGATAGCTTTCCATGTCTAAAGGTTCATCGTAATAACTAAGTTGTGCTGAAGGTCGAGGGAGCTAGCGGGGTACTTGTTGAAAGGATCGTATGCCGCACCTAGAGGGGGGGTGAATAGGTGCTAACCAATTTTTAGTTCTTTTTCAATTTAGGCTTGACACAAAAGGTAAATTCTCTAGATATGCAACTAAGTGAATTTACCTATATGACAAGGATATCAACTAAGCAAGGTATAGCTACGCAATAGTAGATAGAGTGGGATAGAGGTAACCGAGAGTGGAGCACGCGATGACACGGAGATGATTCCCGTAGTTCCCTTCCTTTGCAATAAGGTACGTCTACGTTTGGAGGAGTGTGGTTGCTACGCAAGCCAAACCAACAGACCACGAAGGCTTCACTCGGATCTCCCGTGAGCAACGCCACGAAGGCCTAGCCCACTTCCACTAAGGGATTTCCTCGAGGCGGAAACCGGGCCTTTACAAAGTTCTTGGGGCACACATCCACAACCAAATTGGAGGCTCCCAAATCTGTAACAATACAACAATCAACAACAACACATCAACAACAAATCAACTAGGGAACCAAATAGGAACACTAGCATGAGATCCCTCAAACAAGAGAGGGGGAAATGAAGAACGCTTCGGTGAGGATGTAGATCGGTGTCTTCTCCTTCGAATCTCCAAAGATCAAGAGCTTTGGTTGGGGGAGGAAGGAGATCTTGCAAATCTTGACTTTCTTGAGGTGGCTCTAATGGAGGTGGCTTGGCAGATTTCTTGTGTAATGATTGAGCAAGCAACCAAGGTAGAAGAAGGGGGGTATTTATACCCCCTCTCAAAAATGAGCCGTTGCAGCTATCGGGGGGGCGGATAATCCGGCCTAAGTAAGGGCCGGATAATCCGCCCCCGGATAATCCGGCCTGCGGAACAAAACCGTGACAAAATCCGGCCAAAAGTCCGGCCCTATGCCAGAGAAGCTTTTCTTCCAGTCCTTAGCCAAATTTGGGGGGGCCGGATATTTCCAAAATATCCGGCCCGGATTATCCGGCCCTGGTACAATACCGGGACAAAATCCGGGCAAAAGTCCGGCCCCCATACAGAGCCGCTTTTCCTCGAAGACTTAGCCAAAAACAGGGGGCCGGATATTTCAACAATATCCGGCCCGGATTATCCGGCCTGGCCAATCTTTTTCTGATAACTTTTTGACAGACGATCAAACCCAACACACATGAATAAATATCTATGTAATCCCTGTACCACTTAATCAAACATTAGTGTAACACATATATTGACATCAAACACACAAAACATAATGTGAGAGATGTTCTTTCAATCTCCCCCTTTTTGGTGTTTGATGACAATATACGGATTTGCAAAGGAATCACAATAGAGACAAACATGATGGCAAAACATAGAGGCACTCCCCCTACATGTGTGCATATAAGTAATTTGCATTTGAATACAAATACACAACACATAGGAGTATGGTGCCTCAACACAAGAGATATCCAACATGAGCTCTAACAAAAGACATTGACACATATGAAGTTGAGATAGGATGCAAGAAATCATACCCATGTGTAGATATATAATGCGGAGATATAGCATCACACATAATGTAATATCCTTGATCTCAACAAATAGAAATCCGAAACCCATAACAATGTCTCACACCACATAGCACATAGTTTTGAACGGCACACAAACAAACCAAATAGTTCAAATAAAGAGGGAACACAAGCATTATAAGAATGATAAACGCATATGCTTGTGCCCAAACCATGCAAATCCCCGAGAATCCTAATAGAACACTTCTCCCCCTTTGGCATCGAGACGCCAAAAAGGGGACAAGCGCGATGCTACACGTCCCATGGGAATCACTCGGAGGCATTATCATCATCGGACTCGTACGCCGCATCCTCTTCTTCCTCATCAGTGTCAGGTGCATCCGGGGAACGGCGAGAGGTGTTGGACCTTTGAAGGCAATCATCAAGATCACTCCATGGAACCTGTGCTGAGTGCCATCCACTGTAACCCTGGTGAGCTGGAGGCTGAGGCGGGGGTCCTTGATCACCACTGAGCTTGTGAAGAATAACCGCCTGAGTATGCTTAATCTCAGAACGCTCTCGGCTAGCTGCATAGTTCTCCTTATGGATCTCAATGTTCATGCAAAGGATGTGGCACTGGAACCAACTAAGTCGGGTCACTTGCTTCCTCATAGCCGGGACATCACGATGACGAGCAGGAGCATAACCACTAGAACGAGCATCACCCATGAAAGAGTCGGGGAGCGGTACAGTCGAAGAGACTGGCTTAACCTTGTAGGCCTTCTTGACATGGTGCTTCACCAAAGGGTACCCACTCAAGTCTTCACCAACCACAGCCACAGTGTTGTTGATGAGAAGCTGAATGTAGGGAGCATAGGGTATGGAGGTCCGGGAGACCATGGCATCATGGATCTCATGGAAGATAAAGTCCATGACATCAAGATTGAAGTTCCGTTCCTCATTCCCATCACGAGCACACTTATAGCCGAGGTGCATAAGGTTCACAAGGACTCCCCGGAGAGCATCATTGTTACCACCACTTGGGCAAATGGTTGCCCGAAAGAACCGAAGCAGCTGATTGTATATGGGAAGCAGCCCCTTAGTAAAACCAATTCTTCCTGCTGAGGTATAGAGATGCACAAGAGCATTCTTATCTGTCTGTTGTGGTCCATGAAGGCGACGACCCCCATCAACAGGAACTCCAAGAAAACCAGCAAATTGGCGCGAGTGGCACCGCGGTGAGTGGAGCCGGTCATCCATTCCATAGTGCGTTCCTCATCTTTCTTGATTGCCAAAGTGGCAAAGAATTGCTTCACCAAAGCTCGGGCTATAGTCACATTGAATCTTCATGATATCATGCAAACCCAACCTTCCGGCTACCCAGATTGCATCTTCAAAGTGATTGTTTTCAGCCGAATGTCCACATCAATAGCTTGCATGGGTCTCGGATTCTTCATGGGCTCATAGATGTCCTTGTAGATGAATTCCTGCTCAATGCACCGAGTATCTCCCTGCCCTCAATCTCTTCATCCCTTGGGACATCTTCATACCAGTTCTTCATGCGAATAGCGGAATAAGACACTGGGTCCATGGCCTTGTAGTTCTCCCTCACTTCCTTGTTCTTCTGCCTTGAAGTGACGGACTTGCGAGGTGCATTGGGTGCAAACTCGTCACTAGATCGATCATGCCTTGAGCGTCTCCGACCACCCCGAGAAGCACTACCTGTGAGAAGCAAAGGCGGGTAGCAAAGGAAAGGTAATGCTCATAAGTCATGTAAGATACGATAATATACTCGAGAAGCATGCTATAAGTCGGTACAAATCTAGACATGATAGATTGAAGCAAAAGCTGCAGCGGCGATGAAGCTCCAGGCCGGATAATCCGGTGTCCCCTGGGGGCGGATAATCCGGCCTGGCCGGATAATCCGGCCGGCTCGAGGGGCGGATAATCCGGCCCAGCGAGATAAGCAGTTTTCCAATCAAAAGCTTGTCTAAGACTAGATCGGCCTCATAGCATGCAAGAGGAGTACACTACAATCGATTTGGAACAACTAGACACCAATTCCACCAAGAAAATAGCACATATAAAACACAACATATAGGGTTAGAGATTGTGAATCATACCCACATCCATTGTGGAAACCGCTTGGAGGAGAAGGTAGCTAGGGAGGAGATGCACCCGATCCACCCAAGAACTCCGAGAGGGGGCGGACGGAGCGTCTCCGGCGAGGAGGAGGAGGTCCGGCGATCTTGAGAGGAGAAAGAGAGAGAGAGGCGCGTGGGGGAGAGGTGTGAACCGTTTCCCCCCCGTGGCCTCGTCCTCAACCCTTTCAAGATTTGCCCAGGCCGGATAATCCGGCCCTAGCTTAGGGCGGATAATCCGGCCGGGCCGGATTATCCGGTGTCTCCTGGGGCCGGATTATCCGGGTCTTTGGAAAATTCCAGAAACACCGGGAATCCGGCCCATCTTTCGTTGGTTATTTGCAAGACCCATATGTGATGCAATAATGTATCACGTCACATATAAGGTGCAAATTTACCAATAAGATGGAGCAACCTAGATCATCCGACCGAACCACCTCAAACTCCAAGTTTTTACCAAACATGACAAATGAGCAAGATGGAAATGGCTTATAGGAGAGAGTAGGCTTAGGTTTTAGAAGATACAAACTGTTAATGGTACATGGTCACTCAAGTTTGCAAGATATGAGCAAATAAGGCCAAACTAGAGTGATTTCCCATAAGAACATGGAGTTGTCAAATAAGAGGCGATAAGATCCAAATAACTCCAACTCTTCACAAAGAAGAGTGTGGTGGCCTAGGCCACCATGTATGAGTGTTGTGGCATGGCACCGCGAAGATATATCTTGGGTCCAAGCCACTACTCATCATTGAAGCTCACATATCAACATATGATATAAAGAGAATGATTTCTTAATGTTGGCATTATGGGGGAGGGATAGCTCAATAATTTAAACCGCACTCCCCCTATTTCCATGCCCACATCTAAACCAAATAAAGTTTTGAGACGAAGGTGTGTTTGCAAGATGGTCAAGCTATACTCCTTGAATCAATGATATTTAGCTCATTCCTCAAATAAGAGAACCTTGCTTCATCAAGAGGCTTCGTGAATATATCGGCAAGTTGATCTTTGGTAGGAACATAGATAAGCTCAATATCACCCCGGGCAACATGATCCCTAATGAAATGATTCCGGATCTCAATATGCTTCGTTCTTGAATGTTGCACCGGATTATAGGCAATCTTGATGGCACTTTCATTGTCACATAATAGAGGCACTTTGTCACAAATGACACCGTATTCCTTTAAAGTTTGCCTCATCCATAACAATTGAGTGCATCCACTTGCGGCGGCAACATATTCGGCTTCGGCGGTGGAGAGAGATATACAATTTTGCTTCTTAGAAGACCAACACACCAAGGACCTACCAAGGAATTGGCAAGCCCCGGAAGTTGATTTCCTATCATCCTTGTCACCCGCCCAATCCGCATCGGTATAACCATTGAGAATAAAACTTGAGCCTTTGGGGTACCAAATACCATATCTTGGGGTATTAACCAAATATCGAAAGATTCTTTTGAGAGCCATCATGTGGCTCTCTTTAGGAGAAGCTTGATACCTTGCACACACACCAACACTCAACACTATGTCCGGTCTAGATGCACAAAGGTAAAGCAAGGATCCAATCATGGAGCGATATACCTTTTGATCCACCTCTTTACCATTGGGATCTAGTGCAAGATGACATTTGGTAACCATAGGAGTGGCCACACCCTTCATCTCGGTCATCTTGAACCTCTTGAGCATGTCTTGGAGATATTTTGCTTGGTTGATGAAGGTTCCTTCCCTCAATTGCTTGATCTCAAAACCAAGGAAGAACTTCATCTCTCCCATCATAGACATCTCAAACCTATCGGTCATAAGCTTTGAGAATTCATCATTAAAAGCTTTGTTAGTAGACCCAAATATAATATCATCAACATATAATTGGCAAACGAAAAGCTCCCCATTGACCCTCTTAGTAAAAAGAGTGGGGTCGATTAGCCCAACATCAAACCCACGGTCTACCAACAATTCCTTAAGGTGCTCGTACCAAGCTCTAGGAGCTTGTTTGAGACCATAAAGTGCTTTATCAAGCTTGTAGACATGGTTAGGAAAGTTGAGATCCTCGAACCCGGGGGTTGCTTAACATAAACCTCTTCATGCAAAGGACCATTAAGAAAAGCACTTTTCACATCCATTTGTTGTAACTTAAAGTTATGATGCGAAGCATAAGCAAGAAGGATACGGATGGACTCAAGGCGAGCCACGGGAGCATAGGTTTCTCCAAAGTCAATACCCTCAACTTGAGAGAACCCTTGAGCCACCAATCTTGCCTTGTTCCTCACAACATTTCCAAACTCATCTTGCTTGTTCTTGAAAATCCATTTAGTGCCTATAACATTGCGGCACTCCTTTGGCTTCTTAACTAAAGTCCATACTTTGTTGCGCTTGAAGTTATTGAGTTCTTCATGCATAGCTTCCAACCAATCCGAATCTTCAAGGGCTTCAAATACTTTCTTGGGTTCCACTAAGGAGATATAAGCATGATGATGGCTAAAGTTCGCCAATTGCCTTCTTGTGGAGACCTTTGCCCTTACATCACCAAGAACCTTGTCATGAGTGTGTCCACGAAGTTCGAGGTTCCTTTCTCTTCTTGCTAGACGACGGGCCTCGATCTCCTCCTTGGTCTTTCTAGGCCTTGGAGGTGTCACTTGATCAACTTGATCATTTGGGTCCCCGTCTTGACCTTGAACTTGAGCTTCCTCAATTGCTTGGGGTTGCTCAATCTCATGTGCTTGATCTTGAACAATGTTCGGAGAAGGGCAAGAGTTGATTGGATCCTCATTGGAGCCATTATGAATGATTGGTTGATCTTGACCTTGATCTTGTCCTTGATCTTGCACATAAGAGGAAGGGTCTTGTTCTTGTTCTTGGGTTGGTGCATCATTTGCTTCACTAGGTAGGGTTTGTTGATGTTGAGAAGATGAGGGCTCCACCGTGGTAGAGCATAGTTCTTCCCGAGACGCCACACCGTGTCCCTCAATGGGGCGGAAAAATCCCACACCCATTCTTACTATGGCATCTTGAGGTATTTCATCACCTGCACAAACATCAACTTGCCCCACTTGGGAGCCATCATTTTCTTCGAACTTCACACTACAAGATTCAATGATAATCTTGGAAGATATATCAAAGATTCTATAAGTGTGAGATTCGGCACCGTAACCAACAAATATACCCTCCAAAGCTTTAGGAGCAAACTTAGATAAACGAACTCCTTTGATTTTGTAGAAACACTTACACCCAAACACCTTGAAGTATGAGATATTAGGCTTGTTCCCGGTGAGTATTTCATATGGAGTCTTGTTCAAGCCCTTGCGGAGATAGAGCCGGTTGGAGGAGTGACAAGCGGTGGAGATGGCTTCGGCCCAAAAGTTATAGCGGGATTTGTACTCCGCTATCATAGACCTTGCCATATCCATGAGAGTCCGGTTCTTCCTCTCCGCAACACCATTTTGTTGAGGGGTGTAAGCAGCGGAATATTGATGACGAATCCCCTCATCACTAAGAAAATCATTGAGTGTGTAGTTCTTGAACTCGGAGCCGTTGTCACTTCTTATTGCCATAATGAGGAGGTTGTGTTGGCGTTGCACCTCGGTAGCAAAGTCAATGAATATTTGTTGAGTCTCATCTTTCGTCTTGAGAAAGTAGACCCAAGTGTATCTTGAGTAGTCATCGACAATCACCAAGCAATGTTTCTTCGCACCAAGACTTGCATGAGTAACGGGACCAAAGAGATCCACATGAAGGAGCTCCAAGATCCTCTTGGAAGAGATAATGGTCTTGCTTGGATGCGGAGAGTCATGCATTTTGCCTTCAACACAAGCCCTACAAACACGATCTTTGGCAAAAGACACATTTTCCATTAGTCCCACGATATGGTTCCCCTTGTGAAGACTTTGCAAAGTTCTCATGTTGACATGGGCTAGGCGGCGATGCCACAACCAACCCACGTCCGCCTTTCCGAATAGGCACATCGCACTTGACGTGGTGGTCCCCGAAAAGTCCACCACATACAAGTTGTGTTCGCGATACCCAACGAATGCGACTTTTAGAGTCTTGCTCCACAAGAGGACCACAATATCATTATCAATAAAGACGGCGAACCCCATCTTGCCAAGGGCGGAAACGGAAAGCAAATTGTAACCAAGGGTTTTGACAAGCATGACATCCACAAGAGTAATGTTGTGTGCAACCACAACCTTGCCAAAACCCAATACCTCGGATGTAGAATTATCGCCAAAGGAGACGGTGATATTATTAATGTTAGGCCTCAACTCCTTGACGAGGTTCTTGCCGCCGGTCATATGACTTGTACATCCACTATCAAGTACCCATTTTGAACCTCCGGCGGCATAGTCCTACATGAGATCAATTCTTGGATTTAGGTACCCATTTCGCAATGGGTCCTCTTTTGTTAGCAACAAGGGTCTTTGGGACCCAAATAGACCAAGCAACATAACCATCATATGGGCCAACATATTTAGTATAAACATCACCATAATAATCTTTAAATAAAACATAGTGAGGGTTAGCAATTCCCGCATCATCATCATTCATGGTTTTGCCCTTGGAGGCTTCACCATTAGTGACGTCTTTCTTCTTCTCTTGTGCGGGCTTGGCCTTTTGCTTGTTTGCCTTCTTTGCCTTGGCATTAAAACCAAGGCCCTCCTTCCCATTGTTTGATCTTTGCTTACTCAAAAGATCATCCAAAGAAAGTTTACTTTGGGGAGAGGAGGCTTTAGCAAGTTCATCCTTCAACCTAGCATTTTCCTCAACAATATTTGCATGATCACATAGAGAGGTAGAGGAACTAGGCACATCATATGAAGCAAGCCTAATTTGAAGTTGCTCATAGGATTTGGATAGGAGAGTGAATTCACTCTTCAAAGCTTTGTGAGCTTTGTCTAGTTCATCTAGATCCTTCACAAGTTTCTCATGATCAACCTCAAATTTGGCCTTATCCTTTTTAAGCACTTTAGACTTAGCCCTAGCAAGATCTCTAGCTTTAGTGAGCTTGTTAATTTTATCTTGCGGCTCTTCAAGAGTTTCTAGCCTCTCCTCAAGAGAAGCTATAGTTTCTTGACTTTCCTCAAGAGCATTTTTAAGAGCATGGATTTCGAGAGAGTCTTCTCTCTCTATTTGCCCCTTTTTCTCAAGCATAGCACTTTGTTGAGCTAAACGAACCATGAGGTTTGAAACATGCTTTTTAGTGTTACCTTGTAGGTTGAGAATGAAATCATCAAAATCTAGCATTTCTTGTTTCACTTTTAGACTAGCATCATCAACCCCTAGATCACTAGATATGTTAGGCATAGAGGGATTAGGAGATGATACCTTGGAGGATTGAGCCATGAGGCAACTTTCTTCCTCCACAAGAATGACCTCATTGGGGGATTCACTTGGTGATGAAGAGTTAGTGGAGAGGGAGGCAAGAGCGACCAATCCATTAGAGGTAGCATCTTCTTCATCATCAACATCATCATCTCCGGAGGTATACTCTTCTTGAGTTGATAGCACAATAGGTGTGTCCAAGGAGGACCTTGCCATGAAGCAATGTGCATTCTTGATAGGAGGGTTCTCATTGGGAGATTCAAAGAGAGATGAAGAGGGTATGTTGGTGGTGACGATGGCGGCCAATTCCTTTGAGCTTTCTTCATCTTCATCACCACTAGAACTTTCAACTTCATCGGATGAATATTCTTCCCTTGTTACTAGCACAACTCTTGAGGGCCTCTTGCCCTTCTTGGTCTTGTTGTTGTAGAACTTCTTGTTGGGGGCTTTTGAATATTTGCCCTTTGTGTCCTTGCTCTTGTCCTTGGGAATGAGCCTCCCATTATGAAGCTCTCTATTTTCATAGGGGCATTCGGCAATGAAGTGGCGCTTGTCATCACAATTGTAGCAAGATCTTGTCTTTGGTCCAAAGCTAGTGAACCCACTTTTGTTGTTCCTCTTGATGTTGTCTTCCTTGGCCTTGGAGGGATCAACCCAAAAGGATTTGGCATGGAAGGCCATGTGATCATGGTAGTGGCATTGCAAATCTTCCGGATAGGACATACTCCAAGATGCCCTATAAGATTCTTGAGGAATCACTTCTTCACCGGAGTTGACCACCAAGGCAAGGTTGGAACCTTTTGCCATCCCAAGAGCACGATTGCGAGAATCATGAGAGGTTTCCTCAAGCACCTTGAGAGCTTGCATCTCGTGCACGACTTGTTGAGCGGTGAGAGAGGAATAGCATTCCCTTCCCACAAGAGTCTTGACATCAATGGGTGCAAATGGCATCATGCATTCAATATACTTCTCCTTGATCCAAGAGTCATTGATGTGGGTGGCACCAATAAGCCGGAAGGCATCGGCAACCGTGACAAGTCTTCCATACATGACTTCATGATCTTCATCCGGTAGCCTCATGAACCCTTCGGCTTTATTCTTAAGAGCATTATACTTGTTCCTCCTTGTGCTCTCACTTCCAATGCAACTAGCGGCCAAGCCGTCCCAAGCTTCCTTGGCGGTGGTGTAGTTCCGGACACGATGTAATTCCGGAGTCCCCACACTAGTTTGAATCATGTGAAGGGCGGTGTTGTTGAGTTGACTATCAATTGCTTCTCTTCTAGTCAACTTGTCGGGGTTGTATGGCTTGAAGCCCTCCAAGATGATTCTCCATAGTTCATTGGAGGCACTACAAACATGAGAGCGGAACTCAAATTTCCAAGTATCGAAATTATCAACGGAAAACTTAGGTGGGTCGCCCGAATGTTCAAATGGGGATGGGGAACCGGTATATCGGGAGATAGGAAAGGTGGAGCTACTCGATTGTAGCTTTCACCTCCACTAGTTCCCCTAGGAGATGCACTTGGTAGATTTGATAGTGTTTAAGTTATCACCTTCCACGGGTTTGGTAGATGAGGGTAAGTCCGAAGCCTCTCCCTCATCTAACGCACCCGTGTCTTTTACCTCTACACTAGGAGCCTTGGGAAGAGCCGGAGCCAAAAGCTCGGCAATCATCTTTTTCATGCTTTCCATTTGGGCTTCCATGGAGGACTTCAACGAAATGAAGTCTTCCACGGAGACCAAATTGGCGGCCCCTTCCGAGGGCTCCTCGTCCGGCATACTCTTAGGCGGTTAAGCCCGAAATAAGAGCCGAGGCTCTGGTACCAATTGAAAGGATCGTATGCCGCACCTAGAGGGGGGGTTGAATAGGTGCTAACCAATTTTTAGTTCTTTTTCAATTTAGGCTTGACACAAAAGGTAAACTCTCTAGATATGCAACTAAGTGAATTTACCTATATGACAAGGATATCAACTAAGCAAGGTATAGCTACGCAATAGTAGATAGAGTGGGATAGAGGTAACCGAGAGTGGAGCACGTGATGACACGGAGATGATTCCCGTAGTTCCCTTCCTTTGCAAGAAGGTACGTCTACGTTTGGACGAGTGTGGTTGCTACGCAAGCCAAACCAACAGCCACGAAGGCTTCACTCAGATCTCCTGTGAGCAACGCCATGAAGGCCTAGCCCACTTCCACTAAGGGATTTCCTCGAGGCGGAAACCGGGCCTTTACAAAGTTCTTGGGGCACACATCCACAACCAAATTGGAGGCTCCCAAATCTGTAACAATACAACAATCAACAACAACACATCAACAACAAATCAACTAGGGAACCAAATAGGAACACTAGCATGAGATCCCTCAAACAAGAGAGGGGGAAATGAAGAACGCTTCGGTGAGGATGTAGATCGGTGTCTTCTCCTTCGAATCTCCAAAGATCAAGAGCTTTGGTTGGGGGAGGAAGGAGATCTTGCAAATCTTGACTTTCTTGAGGTGGCTCTAATGGAGGTGGCTTGGCAGATTTCTTGTGTAATGATTGAGCAAGCAACCAAGGTAGAAGAAGGGGGGTATTTATACCCCCTCTCAAAAATGAGCCGTTGCAGCTACCGGGGGGCGGATAATCCGGCCTAAGTAAGGGCCGGATAATCCGCCCCCGGATAATCCGGCCTGCGGAACAAAACCGTGACAAAATCCGGCCAAAAGTCCGGCCCTATGCCAGAGAAGCTTTTCTTCCAGTCCTTAGCCAAATTTGGGGGGGGGGGCGGATATTTCCAAAATATCCGGCCCGGATTATCCAGCCCTGGTACCATACCGGGACAAAATCCGGGCAAAAGTCCGGCCCCCATACAGAGCCGCTTTTCCTCGAAGACTTAGCCAAAAACAGGGGGCCGGATATTTCAACAATATTCGGCCCGGATTATCCGGCCTCGCCAATCTTTTTCTGATAACTTTTTGACAGACGATCAAATCCAACACACATGAATAAATATCTATGTAATCCCTGTACCACTTAATCAAACATTAGTGTAACACATATATTGACATCAAACACACAAAACATAATGTGAGAGATGTTCTTTCACTTGTGCCGCCGTGAACGGCCCTCCTTGGAGTGAAATTTAATCATGCTCTTAATGTTGAACCTGCTAGTCGTTTGCAATAAGCTTGTGAGTTCTTTTTGACTGATGTTAAGCTACGGTTTTTTGCACTTCCACCATCCAAATTTGCTAGCCTCTTCGGTGTTGTGCATTGCCTTCTGCTCACATTGAGAGTTGTGCATACTTCGCCAGTACATCCAAACCCGTGGGAGGACTTTCTCTTGTTCTCCTACACATAAGCCCATACATCTTCCTCAAAACAGCCACCATACCTACCTACCACAACATTTCCATAGCTGTTCCGAGATATATTGCCATGCAACTTCCATTTTACATTACATGACTTGTTGTCATTCATCATTTATATATTGCTTTGTGTGATTCTATACATCTGATGTGTGGTTTACCCATGTTACGCTAGATCATTGCACATCCTGCTACATTGCGCGAGGCATACAGTTTTATACATCATGTTTTGTTCATTATGAGTTATTTGTACCAAAAAGTGTGTTGTCATATTAGGATGTTGCCCCTAAAGGTGAAAATATCCATGGAGGCCATCGAAAAGAGAAACAGAAAAAAATTGAAAAAAAGGAAAAAAATAGAATAAAAAATAGAATAAAGAAAAAGGGGGCAACATTACTATCTTTTATCCACACTTGTGCTCATGTTTCAGCACCTGCAGTATTCATAGTCATCATTTGTGCTCATGTTTAGCACCTATACTCCATGAGAGAGAGTTTTCATGTTTTACTAGTATAACTATGTGGGGAATTTACACTATAGAACTTGGGTTGTATATTCCAATGACGAGCTTCCTCAAAAGTGCTCTAGGTCTTCGTGAGCAACCAAGTTGGATGCACCCCCACTAGTTCCATTGGAGAGCTTTCATACACATATAGCTCTATGTGCATCCGTTGCATGGCAATCACTACTCCTTACATAGCTTTGATTATAAGACTTCCTCTTGTCTAATGATCACTTATAGCTTTGTGAGACTTTCTTCTATTGTCCTTCCAAACCCCCATTAATGTTCTTTTTGCCATAACATCCTAGTGCCAATACCAAATGCTTGCGCTCACCGGTTGAGTAGGCTTCGAAACAGTTGATTCATGACGTTCATGTTTATTTTTACTTGACTGAATCCTTCTATGTTGTGAAAATTTACTTGATGCTTGGAATGAAGGATAGAACTCCTACACTGGATACTTAAAACATCTTTAATGAACCTTGTACGGTTTCATGTCTTTAAAGCAATCATTCACGAAAACTTTTAACTTGTTTGCCTAACTTGCTTTATTATCTCTTATATCAACTATAGACATTTGCTTTGAATGATTTGATCTCAGTTCACATGCCTTACATCATTATTGGATCAAGATTATGTTAGTACATGTCACTTCAGAAATTATTTTCTTTTTACCGTTTACCTACTCGAGGACGAGTAGGAACTAAGCTTGGGGATGCTTGATACGGCTCAAACGTATCTATAATTTCTGATGTTTCATGCTTGTTTTATGTATCATTGTCACATGTTTTATATGCATTATATATCGTTATTATACATTTTCTGGGACTAACCTATTAACAAGATGCCACAGTGCTAGTTCCTGTTTTCTGCTGTTTTTGGTTCCAGAAAAGTTGTTCGGGCAATATTCTTAGAATTCGACGAAACAAAAGCCAAACCTCCTATTTTTCCGAGGGACACACGGAGCCAGAAGGGCATGCCAGGGGGAGGCCCACGGCCTCCAGACCATAGGGGGGCGCGACCAAGAGGGGGCGCGCCGCCATATGGGGTGGGCCCCTCGGGCACCCCCTCGCGCCGCCCTTTCGCCTATATATTCCCTCGCGATGCAAAAACCCTCCAGAGATCGATCATACTCCAGAAAGACTCCCGGAGCGCCGCCGCCATCGCGAAACCTAGTTTCGGGGGTCAGAAGTTCCTGTTTCGGCACCCTGCCGGGACGGGGATCGACCCCCGGAGCCTTCTCCATCGACGCCACCGCCTCCATCATGGTCCGTGAGTAGTTCCCTCATGGACTACAGGTTCTAGCAGTAGCTAGTTGGTACTCTCTCTCCCATCTACTTCAATACGATGATCTCATGAGCTACCTTACATGATTGAGATCCATCTGATGTAATCGGTGTTGTGTTTGTTGGGATCCGATGAATTGTTACATTATGATCAGTCTATCTATATAAGTTTGTGAAGTTATTGTTGCTGCAACCTTGTTGTGTTTAATGCTTGTCACTAGTGCACGAGTGGCATGATCTTAGATTTGAGCTCTGATGACCCACAAGTATAGGGGGTGTATCGTAGTACTTTCGATAAATAAGAGTGTCGAACCCAACGAGGAGCAGAAGGTGTTGACAAGCAGTTTTGATGAAGGATTCACTGTAAATGCTCACAGACAAGTATTCAGGGGGTTTTGATGTAACAGATGAATAATGTACAAGTAAGTAAAATGCGAGAGAAATAATTGCAGCGAGTGGCCCAATCCTTTTTAGCACAAAGGACAAGCCGGTTTGTTTACTTATAATGACCAAACGTTCTCGAGGACACACGGGATTTTAGTCTAGTGCTTTCGCTACATACAGCTGATTAATCTTCATTGTTTTGATAAGTGTTGTGTGGGTGAACCTATGCTAATGTACCGCCCTTCCTAGGACTAATACATACTTGTGATTATACTCCTTGCAAGCATCCGCAACTACAAGAAAGTAATTAAGATAAATCTAACCACGACCTTAAACTGCGAGATCCTGTGATCCCTCCCGCATCGATATACCAACGGGGGTTTAGGTTTCGTCACTCCGGCAACCCCGCAATTAGCAAACGAGTACAAGATGCATTCCCCTAGGCCCATAAATGGTGAAGTGTCGCGTAGTCGACGTTCACACGACACCACTAGAAGAATAACACCACAACTTAAATATCATAACATTGAATATTACTCAACCATAATTCACTACTAACATTTAGACTTCACCCATGTCCTCAAGAACTAAACGAACTACTCACGAGACATCAGATGGAACATGATCAGAGGTGATATGATGATGAATAACAATCTGAACATAAACCTTGGTTCAATGGTTTCACTCAATAGCATCAATAACAAGTAGAAATCAATACCGGGAGAGTTTCCCCTATCAAACAATCAAGATCAAACCCAAATTGCTACAGCGGTGACGATGTCCAGCGGTGGAGATGGCGGTGATGATGGTGGAGATGATGATGATGGTGATGGAGATGATGTCCAGCTCGATGGCGGTGACGATGGCGTCGATTTCCCCCTCCGGGAGGGAATTTCCCCGGCGGATTCCTGCCCGCCCGAGAGCTCTTTTCTCTCTGGTGTTCTCCGCCCCGCAGAGGCGGCTGTAACCCTTCGCGAGGATTCCTCTGTGGCTTCGGTCTTCGGGACGAAGGGTTTCGCGAAGAAAAGGAGGCGAAAGGGGCTCTGGGGGCCCCACACCACATGGTGGCGCGGCCAGGCCATGGGCCGCGCCGCCCTATGGTGTGGGCCCACCTTGGTTCCAGCTGGCTCCCCCTTCTGGCTTCCTTCGTCATCTGGAAAAATAGGATTTTTGGTAAAATTTCCTTCCACGAGTTGATCTTCCGAAATATTGCATCCCGACGGTGCTTTTTCCAGCGGAATCCCGGCTCCGGTGCGCGATCTCCAAATAATCATGAAACATGCAAAATAGATGAAATAACATAAGTATTGTGTCCCAATATGAAATATATCAATGAATAACGAGCAAATTATGATATAAAATAGTGATGCAAATTGGACGTATCAACTCCCCCAAGTTTAGACTTCGCTTGTCCCCAAGCGAAGCCGAACTCGGTAAACAGGACCACATGTTTATGGAGTGAAGAGTCGATAAATAAAATACGGACAAGAAGCATCATATTCATTCACACAAGACATTATAGTAAACAACTTCCTCATATAACTCAACTCGAAACAAGTATAAGATAATCACAAATAAAGGTGCATAAGGAATCATAATTGGTGATGGCAAACTTTGTTCTTGGTCAGAGAACAGTTAACAATTTATACTTATCTATTGAGCAGCGCTCTCATATTAAAAACTTATGGTGAACTTGCATACTCAATCATATTAATCACTGATGACTTTCAAAGCTATATTCATTCAGGTAAAACTTGTACTAAACAAGAAAGAGTAAAGACATGATGAAGCAAATCACAATATAATAGTTTGATCACAACAACTCAAATGCTTGCTTGAGATGGAGGGAAATAGGTTTACTGACTCGAGCATAAAGTAAAAGACGAGGCCCTTCGCAGAGGGAAGCGAGGGATTAAATCATGTGCTAGAGCTTTTTCAGTTTTGAAATCATATAAAGAGAGTAAAAGTAAAGTTTTGAGAGGTGTTTGTTGTTGTCAACGACTCGGTAGCGGGTACTCTAACCCCCTTGCCAAACGAGACCTCCAAAGAGCGGCTCCCATGAAAGACGTTATCTCTACCAGCAAGGTAGATCATCCCTCTTCTCTTTTGTTTACACATGTACTTTAGTTTATTTAAGGATGACACTCCCCCAACCTTTGCTTACACAAGCCATGGCTAACCGAATCCTCGGGTGCCTTCCAACAATCTCATACCATGGAGGAGTGTCTATTGCAAAATTAAGTTGCTTACTCGAAGAATCGGGGCAAAACATGTGAAGAGAATTATTAATGAAAGTTGATTAATTGGGGTCTGGGAACCCCGTTGCCAGCTCTTATTGCAAAATTATAGGATAAGTGGATGAAGCCACTGATCCATTAGTGGAGGCTGCCTAACAAGACTGAAAGATAAAACACCACATACTTCCTCATGAGCTATAAAACATTGACACAAATAAAGAGTAATAAGTTTTGAATTGTTTAAAGGTAGCACATGAAGTATTTACTTGTAATGGCAGAAAATACCATGCAGTAGGTAGATATGGTGGACACAAATGGCATAGGTTTGGGTTCGGGTTTGGATGCACGAGAAGTATTCCCTCTCAGCACAGGTCTTTGGCTAGCAAGGTTAAATAGCAAACATAGGAGTTGAGGGAAACAAACAAATATACATGTGATAGAAACAATCATGCATCTTACTTGTAAGCACAAACAGTTTTAACTTTAGAATACTAAGCTAAGAACTGATAAGAAAGATAATAACATCTTCTACATGTATTTCCTCTATTCTACTTGAACTCAAAGTGTTGTTGCTATTGACCATTGCTAAGTTTGCCAAAACCAAATAGATTTACTCAATGCTCCCAAAGTGGTACCAATACCAAAATCAAGATCAATCATATAGTAGAAATTGCAAACTAAAATAAGGTGTGCAATATGTAAATGATAAGACTTCTCATTAATAATCCATAATGATAACTCACACCAAGGGATACATAGACAAACTAAAGGAGAGATACTTCCATACTGCAACCCATCTTATACGATAACTTCCCTACTCATGATATGACACTACTTGATAGTAAAAAGTAAAAGGTAGTGATAATGTGATACCGCGGCACTCCCCAAGCTTGGAACAAACCAAGGGGATGCCAATACCGATGATGAATTACTCCTTTGGCGATGGTGGTGATGAATTCCTCACAAGCTTCTCCACAAGTTCCTGAAGCTCGTCAATCTTGTACATGAGGTTGCGGATCATCTCCGAATTGTGCTCGACGCGATTAAGAAGTATGTCCGACGGCGAGTCCCAATTCTTGGAGTTATTTCCCCAACCTTCAGCTTCAGGCTCCGTCCTTCCTGCAGTGTTAGAACGATCTATATCCCAATTGCTAGGCAATGCTGCCTTGGGAGTCCTTTCAATTTGATTATTGTAGATTAGATTGCGGAAGGGATGGTAAGTGCCTGAAGAAGATGTCCTTGGAGCTAGGTAGTGTCGTGGAAATCCTCCTCCGGTTCTAATCCGTGCGCTCTTCTTGGCGTTGAACGGGTTTGACACCACTCCGATGCTTGCAATGGTGGTACGCGGGCGTACTTGCGGAACTTCTTCCACCTCTTCTTCATCCTCTTCCTTGACGCTCTTGTCCTCCTCTTTCCACTCAGGGTCTTGATCATCTTCATCCGGAAGCTCCTTGCCCTTGTTCTTGGAGACCATGGTGCTTCTAAACTGAAAACAGATCCTGGCAGAAACAGCTCGAAACAAAACACGTCGAGAAAACGATATACGGACCTCCAGGGGTCCGGGGGATTTTATAATAAAAATTTTCGGAACAAACGGAAAGTACCGGAGTCGAACTAGAGTCGGAAAGGGGCGACGAGGCGGTGCCACCATAGGGCGGCGCGGGCCCAGGTCAGGCCGCGCCGGCCTGTGGTGGCACGCCCTCGTGCGTCTTTTCCACTCCGTTTCGATCTCGTAATTTTTCATATTTTCCAAAAACAGCAAAAATATGGTTCGGAAAGTAAATTGCGAACTTTTCATTACCATCATTGTTACCTATTCAAAGTCGAGTTCGGCAGGTCGTCAATTTGTCCTTTGATGAAAGCCTCCGGTGTTTCCACTTGAATAATATCAACATCAACATTATAAGAATCACCCGAGATATAATGCTTGAGTCTTTGTCCATTTACCACTTGCGTAGCATTGCCTTGGAGAGAGCTAATTTTAATTGCTCCTGAACGATACACCTCCTCAACAACATATGGTCCTTCCCATTTCGAGAGTAATTTCCCTGCAAAGAATCTGAGACGAGACCGATACAATAGGACTTTATCCCCAATATTAAACTCTCTTTTGATGATCCTTCTATCATGCCATTTCTTAACTTTCTCTTTAAAGAGTTTAGCATTTTCATAAGCTTCACTTCTCCATTCATCTAGAGAACTTAATTGTAGCAACCTCTTATTACCGACAAGTTTAGGATCTTTATTTAATTCTCTAACAGCCCAATAAGCTTTGTGTTCTAATTCTAAAGGTAAATGACAAGCTTTTCCGTAAACCATTTTATAAGGTGACATTCCCATGGGGTTTTTATAAGCAGTTCTATAAGCCCATAGTGCTTCTTTCAATTTACCAGCCCAATTCTTTCTAGATTTATTAACGGTCTTTCCCAAAATAGATTTAATCTCTCTATTCGATAATTCTACTTGACCACTAGTTTGAGGGTGATAAGCGGAAGCAATTCTATGATTAATACCATACCTAGCAAGAGTTTTTCTAAAACCTCCATGAATAAAATGAGAACCTCCATCAGTCATAATATATCTAGGTACTCCAAATCTAGGAAAAATAATATCTAAAAGCATTTTTAACGATGTCTCACCGTCGACACTTTTTGTAGGTATGGCTTCCACCCATTTAGTAACATAATCAACGAGCAACAAGTATATGAGTGTTACCTTCTGAAGAGGGAAAAGGTCCCATGAAGTCAAATCCCCAACAATCAAACGGTTCAATAACAAGAGTATAATTCATAGGAATTTCATTGCGTCTGGAGATATTACCAACCCTTTGACATTGTTGCGGTCAGAAACCCACCGGCGGGCAGCGACGGGCAACACCGTAGAGCCGGGAATCTCCCAGGACTGCGGCTGGCCCTGGTCCCTCCGAGCGACGGCCCGCAAAGCCTTCTGCACACACGTCCGATGCTGATGCAAGGGCGTGCTACCCGACCTATACCCGGTCGGGAAGGTGTTGGATGATGCCTCGCTTAGTTTCCTGCATGGCATACACGTAAACGTTAAATACGAGCCTCGATCGGCTCTCGGGTTGTCTCGTGAATCGGCTCAAAGAGCCGATCCACCCATGATACGTACGAGGTGTACGATCGGATGATGGTCCTGCTTGATCAAGATAAAGCTAAAGCGACCTACTACGATTTGGGGTTTTCACCGCACAATCGGAACATCCTACTCGTGATCGAGCTCGGCGGCCACGCACGGTGATCGTAAACCGACCCTCGACAAGGCCTAAAAACCAACATGAAGTTGATCCTCGGAACATCCTGTCCAGGGCTAGCAAACTACACCCTACGCGCCATCTGGATCCTTCGACCCGTTTGTAAGGCCTAACAATGCGGATATTAAACTAATCCTTGAAGAACAAGGAGCAATCATAACGGATCGGATCTACTAAACAATGATCAAGGGGTGCCGCCCTTACACCCGTGACGAGCGTAAGGGCGGCTAGATGCCTAAGGGTTGCACGACGATAGCATATGATACGAAGAACAATGCTAACCCTAAAACACCTATGATAACTACGTTGCTCGCCATCAAAAAGGCTTCAGTACGAGCAACGCATGAACGGCGAATAAACGTGTGATGCGATCTAGGCAGCATGGTGCTTACCCGGAAGAAACCCTCGAGACGGGGGAGTTGGCGATGCGCCGAGATTGGTTTGTGTTGAACGTTGGTTGTTGTTTATTTCATAAACCCTAGATACATATTTATAGTCCGGGGACTTTCTAATTCAGGCGTGCACCTAACCGTGCACGGGTTAAACTCTAACTTCTAACCGACACGTATCCTACTATGGTACAGATACACGGGCAATTAGCCCAAACTTGGTACACAAGGCCGATTCATATATTCCTTCTATGTATATTCTTCAAACCCATCTTCAATCGCGGCCCACCTCTGATCCGGTCAAATTCTGGTGATAACACATGCCCCCTGGTTTTGGAAATGACATTTCCAAAATCATTATGCTTTTCTTTCGTCGGGTCATGTCGTGGCAGAGCAGAACTGCCACAGAATCTTCCATCATTTCGCCTCGCCTCCTGGGCTTCTCTGCACGAATTGATAATTTCGGCATCACGTCCTCGAGAACCGTCATGGCATTAAATCTCCACTACACCCCCTTTATTTATCCGTGCCGAACGGTTCGCCACTTCATCCCCCTGCTCTGTTCTGTCCACCAGCGCCCAAAAAACCCTCTTCCCCTGTAGCAATGTCTTCCTCTTCCTCTTCCTCCTCAGGCCTCCCCCTCCAATCTTCGCCGAAGAGCAAGAACGAAGACGACCTCCACTCCGGGGCGAACCCCATCTCCTCCGACAAGGAGGAGAAAGAAGAAGAAGCAGAGAAGACAGAGGCCTCCCCCTCCGCCAGGCACCCGCCGAAGAAGCGCTCCCGCATGTGGGCGGACAGCGAGGACGAGGATGATGACGAGGAAGGAGAAGAGGAGGAGGAGGAGGATTCCTCCTCTTCTGCTGGGTACCCGCCGACAAAGCGCTTCCGCGCTTGGGCGGACAGCGAGGATGATGATGATGATGACGAGGAAGAAGAAGCTCCGGCCAAAGGCTGGGGCAGCAGCGACGAGGAGTTCTCCGGCAGTAGCGCCGACGGCAACTCCGACGCCGACGATGATGCTAGCGAGGATTAGCAATGTAGGATTAGTAGTCCCTGAGCAATCGGCTCTTCTTTTGTTCTTCCTCGCTTGAGCAATCGGCTCTTCATTGTAAAAAATCCTCTCTTATTAATGAAGAAGACCTTTCCTTAACTTGATTTTGCCGATTTCCTTTCGTACTGATTCTGCCGATTATCAGTTTGACCAACGCTCAATGAGCCGATGGCAACGCATCAGCCTCTTTACGATAAATTTTGAGATAGACGAATTTAGCCACCTCCTCAAACGGTAACCTGCGAACCTTGCTCAAACTCAGATCCCCAATCTTCCAACCGAACAGGTCCAAACCGCGGCCATTGAGCGCAGCGTTAGATTTAACGGCAAAACTTCTGAAATAACGTCTGGTCTCATCATTAAGCTTAGGTTTCCAGACGTTCTCCTGCCGAATCCTTCTTTTCCAAATCCCTTTTGCCTTCGGGAGAGCTCTAGGACCATTGCTGAATCAACCCGGAGGCCGGAGCTGATACTTCTGCAGGACAGGCATCACTTATCCACAAATTTTCTTTCGATAATCTATAGCGATGTTCGAAATCCTGCTCTGTTTTCCCGCAGTGACCATTCCTCAAAAAGGTTGAGATGCAGAGCCAGCCGATTTCAACCAAATCGGCTTCCTATAGCAAAGGGTCCTTCAGGGCAAGCTGCCCCCCGAGCTTCAATCAAGGCGAGAGAAGAGGTAAGCCAACCAAATGTGCCACCATCGGCTTCCAAATTTCAATACAGAGCCAGCCGATTTAAACAAAATCGGCTCCCCAAAGGAGAGAACCTTCAGGGTGAGCTGCCCCCCGAGCTTCCCCAGTTCAATTCTTGCGTCTTGCTGATCAGATCGGCTCCTTACCTTTGGCGGGTTGATGCAACCCATCCTTAACCTGCTCTGCACGTCCATGCTGTTCTTGAATACTTGCAAAAAGAATTTGGAGGTTCTTGAAGAGAGGATCTGAGCCACCAAACCATTCCATTGAGGAGTTCTTCCAGTAGAGCCTCTCCATGTAACTCGATACCTGTTCCATTGGGCTTCTGTTTATAAACAGTTGTACCTCCCGAGTCGATGGCTTTCTATCCTTAAGTCGATGTCTGCGCATCGGTTGTGCTTAAAAAATTAAATTTTTTACGGCCGATTTATGTATCGGCCCCCATACTTCAATACCCATCATCAAAGAATATCTTGGGCTGCTGGGCATTTGAAAGATACTTCCGCTTCGTATCCTCGTGTTTTATCCATCTAGGTGCCCCCCGAGCCGATTCTTTCAAGTAATTGAGGGTATCGGCTCTTCAGGTATTCCCTGTTGGATCAAATGCTGAACCCGAGCAGAATGTATGGTGAGGATAATTTTGGCCGATTGCTGGAATCGGCCTCCATGTTGCTTGCTCGATGAAGGTTTTGCAATGTTCCTCCATAAATCCTTGGGGCCGATCACCTGGATCGGCATCGCCACGTTTGTCCATCGATGTTGTTTTTGTTACACGGTCAGGCTGGTGGATAAAACCAGCCTAACCCCATCCTTTGTCACGTTGATGCGTTCGCGTGGCTTCTCAAAGATGACCGGCCGTGGGCCGCAGTCAAGTTGTTCCACAGGTGCTTCGTCTAATCCTGGAGCACTAAACTCCGTTGGAAGGATGAAGACCATGTTTGTGCCAGCCGATGTCTCATCATCGGCTTTCTTTTGTGCGGGCGCCACTCTTTCCTTTGTGGCCGACCTTCTTCGTCCGGGGTTCGCTGAATTTTAGTGGCCGGATCAGGCCGCGCCTTCCTCAACGTGTGCAGGTATAACCTTTCGGCTTCCTCCAACCCACGCGGACGCTGAACCCTTCGTTTCGGGAACGGCCGAGCCCATCGGGGCACCACCTTGGCCGATGATACTTGTCTTCTTCTTCATCATCGTCCTCTAGTTCCTCGAGATCTTCCACCCGAACGGACTCAAGCATGCTTGTTCCGAGGCGGGAGAGGCCCTAGACGTTTGAACACGGACACGTTAGCCGCATCCTTCTTCTTTTGTTTACATTACAGGCGGTTGCCGATTGCGGGCAATCGGCTCATTCCTGAATCCCAGCGAGTGTACGAAGAAGGAGCGGTCCCGGTGCCTATCCTCGTCGTCTTGCTCTCTCGACTTTTCCTTGGCGTGGCGCTCATATCGCTCCTCGTCGCGATCATGCCGACGACGTCTCCTGTCGTCCCTAGCCAGACGATCTTTTTCATCATCGTCGTTGTGTCGCCGGCGTTGGTCGTATTGACCCACATACTTGTTGAGGAGGTGATCAGAGAGAGGTCGTTGATATCTTACGTTTTTCACTTCTCCCTCTGTGATGTAGCGCTTGCCATCGTGGCGGAGCCGATCGCGTGGAGCAGCTTCCTCTGTGTCCTTGTTATGAGAGCAGCTGCCCTCATCTCCGTCCTTACCAGAGTGGTGCCCAGGTCCTACCATGTTGATATTGCACGAGAAATCAGGCTGGCACCCTCCATGGTAAGTATACTCCACCATGTTAACGGCGGGGAAGGGGTGTGTGTCGACCTTCATGGCGTACTGGCTGAAAATTAGCCGCCCTTGTACTATCGCCATTTGGACCTATTGACGCCACACCCTGCAGTCGTTGGTGGCGTGGGTGAACGTGTTATGCCATTTGCAGTATGGCTTTCCGTTCAGCTCTTGCACCGTGGGGATCTTGTGGCCTTCGGGTAACTTTAGCTGCTTCTCCTTGAGCAAGAGGTCGAAAATCTGCTCAGCTTTGGTCACGTCGAAGTCAAACCCTTTTGGAGGACCTTGTGGCTTAACCACTTACAGGACACGGGGCTTGCCCCCCCGAGTCCATTCAGCCACTGCTACCTCTTGATCTCCCGCAGCACCTTCATCTTCATCTGCCTCAACCAGGACCACCGCACGCTTGAATTTATCCTGGTAAACATCTGGGTGGCGCTGTTCATATGCTGGCAGCTTCGCACCATGTGCGCCGGTGAAGGGTAGTCCGCTTGGGAGGCCACGTCCTTGATCGATGATGAGAGACCCACCACCGCCAACTCGACTGCTTCTTTTCACTTACATGAACCGAATAGCATCGGTTCCTAACGGTCCTGAAGCGGCTGGACGTATTCTGCCACTGTTTCCCGCGCTTCGTCGTACTTGTGCTAGATCGGCAATGCCAGCCTCGGAAGCCTCGAGTGATACCGCACGTGGAACCTGTTCTTCCAACCGCTTCCAAGTCCGGATTGAGTTTGGTGGCAGCGATGTGTACCACCCGAAAGCCGATCCTGTGAGGGATTGTGCGAAGAACCTCACACGCAGCTCGTCCGATGCTGAGATCGTGCCCAAGCTGTGCCAAATATCGGCTCACATGCTCGATGGAGCTGGAACCATCTGATCCATTAAACTTTGTGAAATCAGGGAGCCGATATTTGGGTGGTAGCGGGATCAATTCGTACTCGTTGGGGTACGGCTTGGAATAGCCGATTGTCCTCCTTTTCGGCATCATGCCGAACTGGTCTTTCAGAATTGTACAAATCTGATCCGCGGTGATGGCTGCAGGCGTCGAACTCTGAAGGTTCGCCGGGGTGGCATACTTAGCCAGCCATGCTTGCTTTTCCAACTCCGAGCCAAGCTGCGGGAGCTGAGCTGCGGAGGTTTGTCGGATTGGCGTACTTAGCTAGCCACGTACCGCTTCTCAAGATCTGTTCCCGACGTTCCTCCTGCTGTTCCGAAGTCCCTCGCTTGTTGCAGCCTGGTTCGAGAGTGCCCGATTCTTGCGGTCCAGCACGTATGCGCACGTGTATCCGTGGGGGATCTCCTTGGGCGCCTCATGTAAGAATTGGTAGTCACTAGGGTCACCACCAATCTTGTAGACGACGTATGCCGATGAATTCGGCACCTGCGAGTGCTGCCAACGCGAACGGCATCGGCGGACGGGACTGGAGTGGCATCTCTCCTTGGTAAGTCCCCGAGCTGGTCCCGACGGAGAATACGATGGCTCATGATTTCCTGGATCACGCGCGAGCGACACGCTCTAAAGTGTTCACCGAGGCTCTCGGAATGGCGGTGCAGCGAATGAGCCACCATGAAGTTGATCTCCTGACGCAGGCGACCTGGTGCGTTCTTCGACGGGGAGGACAGGTCCACTCCATCGAGCGCGCCTTCGGGTGAGAACCCTTTCCACCCGATGCCATATGAGCGGGTTCGTGGAAAGAGCCGATGAGGTCGGCTTCGAGGACTGCTTTAATCTCGTCATGCTTCTTCTTGAGCTCCTCGGTCGGATCCTCGTACTTGACCGGAGTGCCTTCCGCCATCTCGGATGTAGATGGCGATGCGGTGGATGTCGAAGATTGTCCCACCGGGCGTGCCGAGAATGTGTTGCGGTCAGAAACCCACCGGCGGGCAGCGACGGGCAACACCGTAGAGCCGGGAATCTCCCGGGACTGCGGCTGGCCCTGGTCCCTCCGAGCGACGGCCCGCAAAGCCTTCGCACACACGTCCGATGCTGATGCAAGGGCGTGCCACACTGACCTATACCTGGTCGGGAAGGTGTTGGATGATGCCTCGCTTAGTTTCTGCATGGCATACACGTAAACGTTAAATACGAGCCTCGATCGGCTCTCGAGGTTGTCCTGTGAATCGGCTCAAAGAGCCGATCCACCCATGATACGTACGAGGTGTACGATCGGATGGTGGTCCTGCTTGATCAAGATAAAGCTAAAGCGACCTACTACGATTTGGGGTTTGCACCGCACAATCGGAACATCCTACTCGTGATCGAGCCTGGCGGCCACGCACGGTGATCGTAAACCGACCCTAGACAAGGCCTAAAAACCAACATGAAGTTGATCCTCGGAACATCCTGTCCAGGGCTAGCAAACTACACCCTACGCGCCACTGGATCCCTCGACCCGTTTGTAAGGCCTAACAATGCAGATATTAAACTAATCCTTGAAGAACAAGGAGCAATCATAACAGATCGGATCTACTAAACAATGATCAAGCGGGGTGCCGCCCTTACACCCGTGACAGGCGTAAGGGCGGCTAGATGCCTAAGGGTTGCACGACGATAGCATATGATACGAAGAACAATGCTAACCCTAAAACACCTATGATAACTACGTTGCTCGCCATCAAAAAGGCTTCGATACGAGCAACGCATGAACGGCGAATAAACGTGTGCTGCCTAGATCGCAAGATGCGATCTAGGCAGCATGGTGCTTACCCGGAAGAAACCCTCGAGACGGGGGAGTTGGCGATTCGCCGAGATTGGTTTGTGTTGAACGTTGGTTGTTGTTTATTTCATAAACCCTAGATACATATTTATAGTCCGGGGGACTTTCTAATTCGGGCGTGCACCTAACCGTGCACGGGTTAAACTCTAACTTCTAACCGACACGTATCCTACTATGGTACAGATACACGGGCAATTAGCCCAAACTTGGTACACAAGGCCGATTCATGTATTCCTTCTATGTATATTCTTCAAGCCCATCTTCAATCGCGGCCCACCTCTGATCCGGTCAAATTCTGGTGATAACAGACATTCATCACAAGATAAAATAAACTTCCTTGCATCCTTGAAGAGAGTTGGCCAATAAAAACCTGATTGTAGAACCTTTTGCGCGGTTCTATCTCCGGCGTGATGTCCTCCATAAGCACTACCATGAAATTTACTCAATATCTCTTGTTGTTCATATTCGGGAACACATCTTCGCAGAATACCATCCACTCCTTCTTTATATAAGTGTGGGTCATCCCAAAAATAATGCCTCAAGTCATAAAAGAATTTCCTCCTCTCGTTGAGCTGAAAAGGTTGGAGGCAAGTACTTGGAAACAATAAAGTTAGCATAATCGAGCATACCAAGGACTGTCTCGCGAGCTCACCTTTATTACAGCCAATTGTTCATTTGGAAAATTATCATTAACAGGAACAGGATCATAAGCAATATTTTCCAATCTAGACAAATTATCGACAACAGGATTATCAGCACCTTTCCTATCTACAATATGTAAATAAAATTCTTGCAAAAGAAGTACCCATCTAATAAACCTCGGCTTAGCATCTTTCTTTGTCATAAGGTATCTAATTGCAGCATGATCAGTATGAATCGTAACTTTCGAATCAACAATATAAGATCTAAATTTATCACAAGCAAAGACTACGACTAACAATTCTTTTTCGGTAGTAGCATAATTTCTTTGAGCAGCATCAAGAGTTTTACTAGCATAATGAATAACATTTAATTTTTTATCTACTCGCTGTCCAAGAACAGCGCCTACCAGCAAAATCACTAGCATCACACATAATTTCAAATGGTAAATTCCAATCAGAAGGTTCAACTATAGGAGCAGTTGTTAAGGCTTTCTTTAGAGTTTCAAAAGCTTCCTTACAATCATCATCAAAAACAAAAGGTACATCTTTTTGAAGAAGATTAGTAAGAGGCTTTGAAATCTTGAAGAAATCTTTAATAAATCTCCTATAAAACCCAAGCATGACCAAGAACACTACGAATACCTTTAACATCCCTCGGATAGGGCATCTTCTCAATGGCTTCAACTTTAGCTCTATCAACTTCAATACCTTTCTCAGAAATTTTATGTCCCAATACAATTCCTTCATTAACCATAAAGTGGCATTTCTCCCAATTAAGAACAAGGTTAGTTTCTTCACATCTCTGCAAAACTTTATCAAGGTTTCGCAAGCAACTATCAAAAGAATTCCCATAGACAGAAAAATCATCCATGAATACTTCCACAATACTCTCACAAAAGCCATGAAAAATAAGCAGACATGCATCTTTGAAAAGTAGCAGGAGCATTACATAAACCAAAAGGCATACGCCTATAAGCATAAGTTCCATAGGGACAAGTAAAAGTGGTTTTCTCTTGATCTTTAGTTTTAACAGCAATTTGTGAAAACCCAGAATAACCATCAAGAAAGCAAAAATGAGTATTTTTAGATAACCTTTCTAACATTTGATCAATAAATGGCAAAGGGTAATGATCTTTTTAGTAACTTTATTAACTTTTCGATAATCAATGCACATTCTATACCCTACAACTACTCTTTGAGGTATGAGCTCATCATTATCATTAGGCACAACAGTTATTCCTCCTTTCTTAGGAACGCAATGCACAGGACTAACCCATCTACTATCAGCAATAGGATATATAATACCAGCTTCAAGAAAGTCGTAATACCTCATTTCTTACCACATCCTTCATCTTAGGAATTAGACGACGGTGAGGTTCAACAACAGGCTTCGCATCATCTTCCATATTAATGGCGTGTTGGCAAACAGAGGGAGAAATCCCCTTCAAGTCATCAAGAGTATAGCCAATAGCACCTCGGTGTTTCTTCAATATTTGCAATAATCTTTCTTCTTCAAACTCTGTAAGCTTAGAACTAATAATAACAGGATATATTTTCTTATCATCAATATGAGCGTATTTAAGATTATCAGGCAAAGGCTTTAAATCAAAAACAGGATCTTCCTTTGGTGGCGGTGTTGTACCCAAATCTTCCACCGGTAAATCATGCTTGAGAATAGGTTGGCGAAGAAAAATCTCCTCAAGCTCATCTCTTTCTTTCCTAAAAACTTCACTCTCGCTATCCTCCAAATGTTGCTGCAAGGGATTATTAGGAACAAGAACAATAGATGCACACTTGCTCCATTTTAAAATCATTACTAGGCAAATCAGCTTTATAAGGAGTTTTGGTAAATTTAGAGAAGTTAAACTCATAAGATTCACCAGCAAATTTAGTCAAAATTTTCTCTTTCTTGCAATCTATAATAGCTCCACAAGTATTTAGAAAAGGTCTACCAAAAATGATAGGACAATAATCACTAGAAGCAGAACCAAGTACCAAAAAGTCAGCAGGATATTTAATCTTACCACATAGAACTTCCACATCTCGAACAATACCAATTGGAGAAATAGTTTCTCTATTAGCCAGCTGAATAACCACATCAATATCTTCAAGTTCACAAGAATCAATTTCGTGCATAATCTCCGTGTAAAGCTCATAAGGTATAGCACTAACACTTGCACCAATATCACATAAACCATAATAGCAATGATCACCAATTCTAACGAGATAGCATAGGAACACTAGCTTGTTTGGGTTTATTAGGATGTGAAACAATATTAGAAGCATCTTCACGTGAAAATAATATGACCATCCTCCACATTTTCAGTCACAAGATCTTTAACTATTGCAACAACAGAGTCCAACTTTTATTTGTTCTTCGGGTTCTATAGGTTTCTTTTCACTTTTATGAACCGCACTATTTATAACGAGTACTTCTTCATTTTAGCGGGGAAAGGAGTTTTTTCAATATAAGCTTCGGGAATAACATGATCAGCCAGCTTCAACTACAACACACTTATTAATAGATGAATCAATTTTATCTTTATACTGGTTCATGATACTTATCAAAATTCTTCTTAGGCAATTCATAATGAGAGGCAAAAGCTTTATAAAGATTTGCGAGCAACTTGAGAATCAAGACCATATGTAGCACTCATATTACGAAATGTATCGAGTATCCATAAAAGCTTCAATGCATTTATAATCATAAATTATACCCGATTCTCTATCCTTGTCGTTCTCCCAACCTTCGATATTTTCTTGGATCCGATCAAGAAGGTCCCTTTTAAACTCTTCTTTGTTGCGTGTAAATGATCCAGAACAAGAAGTATCCAGCAAAGTCTTGTCTTGAAAAGAAAGTCTTGCATAGAAATTATCAATAATAACATTACCAGGAAGCTCATGAATGGGGCATTTGAGCATTAAAGACTTCAATATCCCCCAAGCTTGGGCAATACTCTCTCCATCATGAGGCCAGAAATTATATATGCGGTTCCGATCTTTGTGAATTTCACTTGGAGGATAAAATTTGGAATAAAATAAAGGCACAATGTCCTCCCAATCAAGAGAATCACCATTCTTCAGCAATTTATACCAATGCGCCGCTTTACCGGACAGCGATATAGAGAATAGTTTCTTTCTAACTTCATTCATAGCAATACCCGCACATTTGAATAACCCGCATAATTCATGCAAAAAGTAAATGATCACCAGGATGGACAGTTCCATCCCCTTCATAGCGGTTATCCATAACATGTTCAATAATTTTCGTAGGTATTTTATATGGTATTACTTCCTCACCTGGCGCCTCATCCACTACCGTTGCAGTAGTAGTAGATTTCCCAAATAGAAATTGAAGAGGAGATCTCTCCATAATGACTTATAGCAACGAGCAGAAATAAAATCAGCACAAACAAGTAAAGGTTTTCCTTACCAATTCCACTTACCAATAGCGCTTCAGTCCCGGCAACGGCGCCGGAAAATAGTCTTGATGACCCACAAGTATAGGGGGTGTATCGTAGTACTTTCGATAAATAAGAGTGTCGAACCCAACGAGGAGCGGAAGGTGTTGACAAGCAGTTTTGATGAAGGATTCACCGTAAATGCTCACGGACAAGTATTCGGGGGTTTTGATGTAACGAGATGAATAAAGTACAAGTAAGTAAAATGCGAGAGAAATAATTGCAGCAAGTGGCCCAATCCTTTTTAGCACAAAGGACAAGCCGGTTTGTTTACTTATAATGACCAAACGTTCTCGAGGACACACGGGATTTTAGTCTAGTGCTTTCGCTACATACAGCTAATTAATCTTCATTGTTTTGATAAGTGTTGTGTGGGTGAACCTATGCTAATGTACCGCCCTTCCTAGGACTAATACATACTTGTGATTATACCCCTTGCAAGCATCCGCAACTACAAGAAAGTAATTAAGATAAATCTAACCACAGACCTTAAACTGCGAGATCCTCGCGATCCCTCCCGCATCGATATACCAACGGGGGTTTAGGTTTCGTCACTCCGGCAACCCCGCAATTAGCAAATGAGTACAAGATGCATTCCCCTAGGCCCATAAATGGTGAAGTGTCGTGTAGTCGACGTTCACACGACACCACTAGAAGAATAACACCACAACTTAAATATCATAACATTGAATATTACTCAACCATAATTCACTACTAACATTTAGACTTCACCCATGTCCTCAAGAACTAAACGAACTACTCACGAGACATCATATGGAACATGATCAGAGGTGATATGATGATGAATAACAATCTGAACATAAACCTTGGTTCAATGGTTTCACTCAATAGCATCAATAACAAGTAGAAATCAATACCGGGAGAGTTTCCCCTATCAAACAATCAAGATCAAACCCAAATTGCTACAGCGGTGAAGATGTCCAGCGGTGGAGATGGCGGCGATGATGGTGGAGATGATGATGATGGTGATGGAGATGATGTCCAGCTCGATGGCGGTGACGATGGCGTCGATTTCCCCTCCGGGAGGGAATTTCCCCGGCGGATTCCCGCCCGCCGGAGAGCTCTTTCTCTCTCGGTGTTCTCCGCCCCGCGAGGCGGGCCGTAACCCTTCGTGAGGATTCCTCTTGTGGCTTCGGTCTTCGGGACGAAGGGTTTCGCGAAGAAAAGGAGGCGAAAGGGGCTCTGGGGGCCCCACACATGGTGGCGCGGCCAGGCCATGGGCCGCGCCGCCCTGTGGTGTGGGCCCACCTTGGGTCCAGCTGGCTCCCCCTTCTGGCTTCCTTCGTCATCTGGAAAAATAGGATTTTTGGTAAAATTTCCTTCCACAGTTGATCTTCCGAAATATTGCATCCTGACGGTGCTTTTTCCAGCAGAATCCTGGCTCCGGTGCGCGATCTCCAAATAATCATGAAACATGCAAAATAGATGAAATAACATAAGTATTGTGTCCCAATATGAAATATATCAATGAATAACATCAAATTATATATAAAATAGTGATGCAAATTGGACGTATCAAGCTCTATAATTATTGCTTAGATTGTATCTACAAGTTGTTTGCACATGTCTCTGTCCGGAACCCGAGGCCCCAGAGTGACAAAGAATCGGGATAAGCTGGAGGGGATGGCTTAGATATGAGGATCACATGTTTTCACCAAGTGTTAATGCTTTGCTCCGGTGCTCTATTAAAAGGAGTACCTTAATTACCAGTAGATTCCCTTGAGGCCCGGCTGCCACCGGCTGGTAGGACAAAAGATGTTATGCAAGTTTCTCATTGCGATCACATATGACTATATATGGAAAACATGCCTACGTATAATTAATAGATTGGATGTTCTGTCTTAATGCTATTTCAATCCTATCAATTTCCCAACTGTAATTTGTTCACCCAACACTTGTTATTGGAGAGTTACCATTAGTGTAGATAGCTAGGAACCCCGGTCCATCTGTCATCATCAAATACTCACTCGGTCCTATATGTCATTGGAAGTAGTATCAACTATTTTCTGGTGCCATCACCTCTGTGTTACTGTTACTGCTGCTGTGTTACTGTTACTATTGCTCTCATATTACTGCTGCTTTCACATCACCCCTGTTACTAGTGCTTTTCCAGGTGCAGCTGAATTGAAAACTCAGTTGTTAAGGCTTATAAGTATTCTTTGTCTCCCCTTGTGTCGAATCAATAAATTTGGGTTTTACTTCCCTCGAAGACTGTTGCGATCCCCTATACTTGTGGGTCATCAAAACTATTTTCTGGCGCCGTTGTCGGGGAGCATAGCTCTACTCATAAGTTCACCTGGGGAGTACACTCTACCTCTCTCTGTTTTTATTTTATTTTGTTTTGCTTAGTTTACTTTTGTCTAGTTTATTTGTGCTTAGTTTATTTCTGTCTAGTATTATTTTGCTTAGTTTACTTTTGTCTAGTTTGTTTTTGTCTTGTTATATTTTTCTTATATACCCGAAAATCCATAAAAATTTGAAAAACCGAAAAATTAAAAACTGTTGTTATGGAAGAACCCACAACCTGTATGGAGCTTATAGAATTATATATGAATTATAGAGAATCAAGAAAGGGTAAAGTCATGAGTGCCGTGTTAGAAAAATTGAATACAATTGCTAAAATCTTGCTTAAACGCCATGATATAAATTGTTGCTCTGAACAGGATACTAAACATCTTAAATTCCAATGTGGCTTTAGTAAAGAAGTTTTAATTGCGAACTATCATTGGCATAACTATATTCATCTTGGATTTGAAGAAGTATAACAATTTGTTTTATTTATGGGAGCTTCTGAAATAGAATCCTTCATGTCTAAAAATTATGAAACCTGTGTTGCTTGTAATGATCTTAAAGATTATGTCTCTTCTATCCTTGATTATTGCATCGAACATTACAGCAATAATCCTTATATCATTGATTATAAAGAGAGGCTCATTCATGCACAAGAATGCACTCAAAATTTGCAGGAACCTGTGAAAGAAGAAATTGATGAACCTGAAAGCTCATTGGATGAAAAAGAGGAGGAGAGTGATAAACAAAAGGAGGAAGAATGGATTAGCTACCCATGCCAACCTTCTAATGAGAGTAACTCTTTATCTCTTACACTATTTGATTGCCCTCCATGCCTACCAAAGGAGGATGAATGTTATATTCCTGTGGATTCTCTTGAAATATTCCCTATGAGTAAAACTTGTGAGAATAATTATGCTACTGTTATCTATGATAATCCATGTTATTTTGATAAATCTTATGATAATGCTTTATTTGTGCCTGATATCGAAATGCATGGTACTAAAGAGTTTTGCTTAGCAAATGTTTATGATAAAGCTCTAGATGATGGTCCTATGTTACTTGATAATATTAATTGTACCACTAATGAAAATGGGATTGGAAAGGTCTTGGCTTCATCTAGTAGTCCCATATCTTTTGAGATTGATCAATCATCTTGTTATATTATTGATAAAAGTGGGTTTGAAAGTTTTAATCCCATTATTTTTGAGCTTGATAAAAATTATGTGTTTGTGGATCATGAAAAACATGCTTTACGTGATAGTTATATTGTTGAGTTTATTCATGAAGCTACTGAAAATTATTATGAGAGAGGAAAATATGGTTGTAGAAATTTTCATGGTACTAAAACACCTCTCTATATGCTGAAACTTTTGAACTTACTCTTGTTTTATCTTCATATGCTTGTCACTTTGTTCTTTTTGAATTTATTTGTGTACAAGATTCCTATGCATAGGAAGTGGGTTAGGCTCAAATGTGTTTTGAATTTGCTTCTTGATGCTCCTTTTGCTTCATTTTCTATTTTCATGTGAGCATCATTAAAATCTTCTGCGTCTAGCTGAAAGGAGTTAAAGAAAAGCGCTTATGGGAGACAACCCATTGTTTTATTTCTGTAATTTTTCTTTTATTTGAGTCAAGGAGTTTGCTTACTTCTGTAACTACTCCTTTGTATCTTTATTTTATCGCATTGTTGTGCCAAGTAAAGTCTCTAATAGAAAGTTGATACTAGATTTGGATTTCTGCGCAGAAACACATTTTTAGCTGTCACGAATTTGAGTTGATCTCTCTGTAGGAAAATCGTAAAATCCTGAAAAAATTTATGTGTTATCCCCAGATATGTACGCAACTTTCATTAGTTTTGAGTTTTCTGATTTGAGGAACGGAAGTACCTCGAACAAATTCATGTTTACTGGCTGTTCTGTTTTGACAGATTCTGTCTCTGTTTTTTGCATTGTCTCTTGTGGACTTTAAGTAAGGCTTTCTAGACGTGGCTAATGTTTTATTGAGTTCTTGCAATATGTCACTACAGAACTAAAGTGGATTAAAGTTTTTTGAGTACTAACCCCTCTAATGAAGTTTATGAGAAGTTTGGTGTGGCAGAAGTTTTCAAGGGTCAAGAGAGAAGGGTGATATAATGTGATCAAGAAGAGTGAAGAGCCTAAGCTTGGGGATGCCCCCGTGGGTCACCCAAGCATATTTCAAGAAGACTCAAGCGTCTAAGCTTGGGGATGCCCAAGGCATCCCCTTCTTCATTAATAACTTATCAGGTCATCTCTAGTGTAACTATATTTTAATTCTTCCACATCATATGTGCCTTAGTTGGAGCGTCTGTGTATTTTTAGTTTGCTATTTTTATTTTTTGATCATATCAATATTGGATCCTAGCATTCTTGTGTGGGAGAGAGACACGCTCCGCTTTTTCATTTGAACACTTGTGTTCTTAATTTATGTATATGGTGAAAGCTGAAAGCCTCAGCATTTATGTTTGGAGAGTGATACGTCCCAAACGTATCTATAATTTCTTATGTTCCATGCTACTTCTATGATGATACTCACATGTTTTATACACATTATATGTCATTATTATGCATTTTCCGGCACTAACCTATTGACGAGATGCCGAAGAGCCAGCTTGTTGTTTTCTCGTTGTTTTTGGTTTCAGAAATCCTAGTAAGGAAATATTCTCGGAATTAGACGAAATCAACGCCCAGGGGCCTATTTTTGCACGAAGCTTCCAGAAGACCGGAGGGAAGACGAAGTGGGGCCACGGGGCGGGCGGCGCGGCCTAAGGGGGGCCCGCGCGGCCCTAGCGTGTGGGGCCCCCGTGACTCTCCCGACTCCGCCCTTCCGCCTACTTAAAGCCTCTGTCGCGAAACCCCCAGTACCGAGAGCCACGATACAGAAAACCTTACTGAGACGCCGCCGCCGCCAATCCCATCTCGGGGGATTCAGGAGATCGCTCCCGGCACCCTGCCGGAGAGGGGAATCGTCTCCCGGAGGTCTCTTCATCGCCATGATAGCCTCCGGATCGATGTGTGAGTAGTTCACCCCTGGACTATGGGTCCATAGCGGTAGCTAGATGGT
>NC_061509.1:66948323-66991058 GCF_022539505.1 Lolium rigidum
GCCAAAACTCACCGGCGAGCGGTGGTTAAGCAACACGAAGAGCCGGGAGGCTCCCAAGGCCGCTTAGTGGACCCCGGCACCTCGCGTCGTCCCGCAAGTTTCCGCACACGTCCCGGCGGTTGCAAGGGCGTGCCACCTGACCTAGACCCGATCGGAGAAGGTGTTAGATTGCTTCCATTGTTCCTGCATGGTAGACACGTAAACATTAAATACGAGCCCTATCGGCTCTCGGGTTGCCACTGTGGATCGGCTCAAAGAGCCGATCGCCTCATGGTTCATGTTGGATTTGCAATGACATGGGGACCCTGCTTGATCAACACAAAGCTAAACCAATCTACGACAGTTTAGGGTTTTCACCGCATAACCGGAACGTCCTACGCGTAGTTGGGCCTAGCAGATACGAAAGATGATGAAAACTATCCCTAGAAGAGGCCTAGAAACCAACATTACGTTAATTCCTGGAACATCCCTTCTAGGAGCGGTAAACAGCACCTAGCGCACTACCGGATCCTCCAACCCCAGCATAAGGCCTAATCATGCGGATATTAAACTAATCCTTGCAGAACAAGGAGCAACTATAACAGATCGGATCTACTAAGTATCGAACAAGCAAGATGCTGCCCTTACGCCCAGAGAGGCGTAAGGGCAGCTAGGTGTCAAGGGACGGCATTGCTAAGCAGATATGAATAAGAAAAGCATCAATGCAAGCCCCAAAACACCTAAGATAAGTAGTGCTACTCGCCATCAACAACGCTTCAGCACGAGCAGCACAAGGTAGACGAATAAACGTGTACTGCCTAGATCGCAAGATGCGATCTAGGCAGCATGATGCTTACCCGGAAGGAAACCCTCGAAGAAGGGGTGGCGATGCGCCTGGTTTGTGTTTGTTGTGAACGATGATTGTTGTTTATTTCATAAACCCTAGATACATATTTATAGTCCGGGGGACTTTCTAATTCAGGCGTGCACCGAACCGTGCACGGGTTAAACTCTAACTTCTAAACTAAGATGCGATCTACTATAATACAGATACACGGGCAACTTAGCCCAAATTCTCGTGCAAGGCCGCTTCAGAGATCCTTCACGCGTATATCCTTCAAGCCCATCTCTCTTACGGCATGTCTCCTGATTTGGCCAAAATCTGGTGATAACACATGCCCCCCTGGTTTTGGTAATGGTAATTTCAAAACCACTCTGTTTTTCCTTCGAAGGGTCATGTCGTGGCAGAGCAGAACCGTCGCAGTATTTTTCATCATGACGACTTGCCTTCCCAACTTCTCTGCACGATTTGACAGTTTTGGCACCACGCCCTCGAGAACTGCTCGAACATTAAATCTTCACTCCATCTCCTTTTATTTAACCGCATCGAACAGTTCTCCTCTTCATCCCCTTCGCATTAGCACTCCAAAAGCCCTCCTCTGCCACCATGTCTTCTTCTTCTTCCGCCTCATCGGGTCTTTCCATCGCGTCCTCCTCCTCCCGCGAGCCGACGCCGGAGTGGAACCCGGTGGAGGCCCACGCGGCCAACATCCGCCGTGCCATCGAAGCCGGGGATGAGCCGAGTCACGATTTCTCCATCTAGTCAGAGGGCGACAAGTCCTCGACCGATGGGGAAAGCGACCTCCGCTTCCTCGTCGACGGGGAGACGGAGGAGGAGAGCGATGACGATCGCCTCTCCTGCGAGGACTTCACCTTCTCCGAGGAGGAGGAGGAGGAGGAGGAGGAAGAGGAGGAGGAAGAGGAGGAGGAGGAGGAGGACGACACCTCCTCCGACGAACCGCCGGCCAAGCGCTTCTGCCCCTGGCCCGGGAACCTCAGCGACTTCGACAGCGACGACGACAACACTGACGAGGAGGACGAGGACAACGAGGGTCCTGCCGGCGGCCGCTACGGCGAGCGACGACGAGCCGGCCGGGAGCAGCGCCGGCAAGCGGCGACGACGACGACGATGACGAGGGCAGCAACGGCCCCTAGATAGGATCTTTAGCATAGGGCCAGTAGTAGTAGATGGGGCAATGTATCCCCTAGTAATTCCTTTTGAGATCAATCGGCTCCTTATGTAAGAAATCTCGTTTATCAATGAAGAATTTCCCCAATTTGATTTTGCTGATTTCTTTCATGCTAATGCCCAATGAGCCGATGGCAACGCATCGGTCCCTCATAATCCGCCCTTCATCTTTTCGACTAAGGAGTGACCGTAAACTTGGTCAATGTCCCATAAGCCGATGTTAACGCATCAGTCCTTCATTTCTTCGACCGATGCCCTTGAGTTACGGTGGACAATGTGGAAGACCAACGCCTCTAAGAGAGCCCCGAAGCCGCTGCTGAAACGACTTGACGGCTGAAGCCGATACTTCGGAGAACAGATGTCACCTGCTCGCAAATCTCCTCAGTGATATTCTTTAACCCTGCTCAATCCCTTTGAAGAAGATTATGATGGAGGGCCAGCCGATGAAATCTCAATCGGCTTCTTAAGAACAGAATATCTACGCGATCAGTTGCCCCCGAGCCTCAATCAAGGCGAGAACAGCAGTGAGCCAACCAAATGTGCCACCATCGGCTTCCAAGTCATAATGCAGAGCCAGCCGATTTCAACAAAATCGGCTCCCCAGAGCAGAGAACCTTCAGGGTGAGCTGTCCCCCCGAGCTTTTCCAGTTCACTTCTTGCGTCTTGCTGATCAGATCGGCTCCTTACCTTTGGCGGATTGATGCAACCCATCCTTAACCTGATCTGTACGTCCATGCTGTTCTTGTTGTTGGTCAGGGTTGTGATCCCTCAAACCTGCCCCAGCTGATATTGCGGACTCGAATACTTGCAAAAAGAAGTTGGAGGTTCTTGAAGAGAGGATCTGAGTCACCAAACAATTCCATTTAGGAGTTCATCCAGTAGAGCCTCACCTTGTAACTCGCCAACTGCTTCATTGAGTCGATGGCCATGCATCGGATTTCTATCCTTAAGTCGATGTCTGCGCATCGGCTGTGCTTAAATTTTTTTCAATTTTTTACGGCCGATTTATGTATCGGCCCCCATACTTCAATACCCATCATCGAAGAATATCTTGGGCTGCTGGGCGTTTGAAAGCCACTTCAACTTCATATCCTCGTGTTTTATCCACCTAGGTGCCCCCCGAGCCGATTCTTTCAAGTAATTGAGGGTATCGGCTCTTCAGGTATTCCCTGTTAGATCAATGCTGAACCCGAGGCAGAATGTATGGTGAGGATAATTTTGGCCGATTGCTAGAAACGGCCTCCTTCTTCATGTGCAATGCTTAGTGAAGCTTTACTATGTCTTGATTTCTTACTGTAGCTACGTGGCATGCTTGAGATGAAA
Organism: Lolium rigidum; assembly: GCF_022539505.1. Lineage (NCBI taxonomy): Eukaryota > Viridiplantae > Streptophyta > Magnoliopsida > Poales > Poaceae > Lolium > Lolium rigidum. Next base: position 66,951,655 of record NC_061509.1, read on the forward strand.
TTTTTTGCTTTCCATTTTTTGGGGCCGATCGCAGGGATCAGCCTCGCCACGTACGTCCATTGTCTTGGACCTTGCTACTCCGTCAGGCCGGTAGATAAGACCAGCCTCACCCCATTTCTAGAAGCTTCGATGCGCTCACAGCCTTCCAAACTGATTCCCGAGAGCGGCTCTTGGTCATCTGCCTCCCAAATATTCATGACAGCTAGTGATATCTCGATTGAGTCATCTGCCTGAACGACCTCCACTTCATCTCCATCCCACTGTATGATGCATTGGTGCATTGTGGATGGAATGCAACGATTAGCGTGAATCCAATCCCTTCCTAGCGGGACAGCGTAATTGCTTTTCTTTGTCGACGATGAAGAACGCGGTAGGTATGGTTTTCCGGCCTACGAGTAAGATCTACATTCGGAACACCTTTTGCCTCGATGCTTGGCCGTTGAAATCACTTAATGTGACGTTGGTCTTGATCGGATCATCATTGGAGTGTCCCAAACGTCGTAGCATGGAATACGGCATTATGTTGACTGCCGCTCCGGTGTCAACCAACATCTTGCTGACAGGCTGCCCATTGATATAACCCCTCAGGTATAGGGCCTTCAAATGTCTGTAGCTTCTATCCCGTGGCTTCTCAAAGATAATTGGTCGTGGACCGCAGTCGAGCTGAGCCACCGATACTTCCTCGTCGTTTGGGGCACGAAACTCTGATGGGAGTACGAACACCATGTTTGTATCAGCCGATGCCTCTGCATCGGCTTTTGTCTGTTTAGGGCGCCACACTTTCTTCGGCGGGCGCGCCACCGTCTCCAATGTTTGCTGAATTTTCACGGCCAGATCGGGCCGTGCTTTCCTCAACGTGTACAGGTACTGTGCCTTGGCTTCCTCCAGGTTTCGTAGCCGCTGCACCCTACGCTTCGAGAATGGCTGAGTCCATCGGGGCACCACCTTGGCCGGTGATACCTATCTTCTTCACCATCCGACTCCTCAAAGTCTTCTTCTTGAGATGACTCAGCTCGCTTGTTCGGAGGTGGGAGAGGCCCTAGACGCTTGAACACTGAAACCTCGTTTGTCCTCTTCCTTTGCTGTCTGCATTCTGGGCAATTCTCGATTGTTGGCAATCGGCTCATTCCTGAGTCCCAGCAATGTTTAAAGAAAGGACAGTCCCAATGCCTATCCATGTCATCTGGCTCCCTTGACCTCCCTCTAGCGTGAAGCTCGTACCCGTTGTTGTTTCTGTCATGCCGACGATACCTCCCGACCTCTTCATCAGACCGACGATGTCTCTCATCATCTACGTCGTAGCGCCGACGTCGGTCATACTGCTGTTCATATTTGTTAAGGAGGTGCGCGGAGAGTGGACGTTGATACCGCATGCTTCTCACTTCCTCCTCGGTCAGGTACCGTCTATCATCATCATGGGGCCGGTCGAGTGGATCGGCCTCCTCTTTATCCTTGCCATGGGAGTGGCTGCTCTCTGCTTTATCTTCGCCATGGCGGCTCACAAGCCCTGCCATGTTGACACTAAAAGAGAACCCTGGCTCGCACCTTATGGAGTGGCTAAGATCCACCATGTTGATGCCAGGAAACGGACGTGTGTCTCCTTTGACCCTGATGTCGTGTGAACGGGTCTTCTCAAAGGAGCCGATGAGTTCGGCTTCACAGATGGCCTTCAGCTCATCGTATTTCTTCTTGTGCTCCGCAGGGAGATCTTCGTACTTGATCGGTTCGTCCGCCATCTCGGACGCAGGTGTTGACGTGGATGTTGTCGAAGATTGTCCCACCGGGCGTGCCAGAATGTGTTGCCTGCCAAAACTCACCGGGGAGCAGTGGTTAAGCAACACGAAGAGCCGGGAGGCTCCCAAGGCCGCTTAGTGGACCCCGGCACCTCGCGTCGTCCCGCAAGTTTCCTGCACACGTCCCGGCGGTTGCAAGGGCGTGCCACCCGACCTAGACCCGATCGGGAAGGTGTTAGATTGCTTCGATTGTTCTGCATGGTAGACACGTAAACATTAAATACGAGCCCTATCGGCTCTCAGGTTGCCCTGTGGATCGGCTCAAAGAGCCGATCGCCCCATGGTTCATGTTGGATTTGCAATGACATGGGGACCCTGCTTGATCAACACAAAGCTAAACCAATCTACGACAGTTTAGGGTTTTCACCGCATAACCGGAACGTCCTACGCGTAGTTGGGCCTAGCAGATACGAAAGATGATGAAAACTATCCCTAGAAGAGGCCTAGAAACCAACATTACGTTAATTCCCGGAACATCCCTTCTAGGAGCGGTAAACAACACCTAGCGCACTACCGGATCCTCCAACCCCAGCATAAGGCCTAATCATGCGAATATTAAACTAATCCTTGCAGAACAAGGAGCAACTATAACAGATCGGATCTACTAAGTATCGAACAAGCAAGATGCTGCCCTTACGCCCAGAGAGGCGTAAGGGCAGCTAGGTGTCAAGGGACGGCATTGCTAAGCGGATATGCATAAGAAAAGCATCAATGCAAGCCCCAAAACACCTAAGATAAGTAGTGCTACTCGCCATCAACAACGCTTCGGCACGAGCAGCACAAGGTAGACGAATAAACGTGTCTTGCCTAGATCGCAAGATGCGATCTAGCCGGCATGATGCTTACCGGAAGGAAACCCTCGAAGAAGGGGTGGCGATGCTCCTGGTTTGTGTTTGTTGTGAACGATGATTGTTGTTTATTTCATAAACCCTAGATACATATTTATAGTCCGGGGGACTTTCTAATTCAGGCGTGCACCGAACCGTGCATGGGTTAAACTCTAACTTCTAAACTAAGATGCGATCTACTATAATACAGATACACGGGCAACTTAGCCCAAATTCTCGTGCAAGGCCGCTTCAGAGATCCTTCACGCGTATATCCTTCAAGCCCATCTCTCTTACGGCCTGTCTCCTGATTTGGCCAAAATCTGGTGATAACAGATTTCTGAAAAGAAATCAGATGGCGGGAAGGAGAATCCGCGCTCCACTAGCGCCTTCGTCACCACCATCTCTCCGTCTTCGGGAGCTGGAGTGGGGGCGCCCGGAAGTGTCCGCCAGGATCCGGGTTTAATGAAGCCCTCCGCCTCGAGGTTGGAGAGCTCCGTGTCGGTGGTGGTGCAGGGCCACCATTTTCCCTTAGACTCGTTGTCTCGTTGACGAGCCTTGGATTTCTTGGCCGCCTCCTCCGCTTTCTTTTCCATTCGTTCTGCGCCCGCGATGTCTTCCGGGTTAGCAGAGGTGCCCTCGATATTCTTGCCGGAATCCTTTGTGGACTCCAGCTGAACTGGGACGAGTGGAGGAGGGGCGGAGGAGATAGGCGTCGCCATGATTGGCTCAGAGGATGGAGGCGGAGTCGCAGAAGACATATGAAGAAAAGAAGAGCGGTGGCGGAAAACGTAATGTTAGCCGGATCCATTTCATCTTCCTAAGCGTCATCTCTATCAACTACGGCAAAAGACTGAAGCTCGAGAACTCACCGTAATGGATTCCGCAGTGGTCGGAGTCGCCGGCGGCGAGGATTTCGCGCGGTGGCTCGCCGAAGTTAAGAACTCGATGAACTGCATGGTGGTGAAATCACTCCGGCGAAACTCCGGCGAGTTTTCCGGCAGACTCCGGCACGGCGGAGGAAGAGCTCGTGGGCGGCGCTTCGCTGAGAGGTGAAAGAGGGGGTGAATGGGAAGGTTAGGGTTGACAGTGGATATTTATAGGCCACGGGGAGGAGATTCGTGCTCCGTATCCTGTGGTCGGAACGCAAGCGTCGCACCGTTGGATGCGTGACACGTGTCCAAACCCTAAGCGGTAAAAATGGCTAAGGATAAATTACCGCTCAAATCGTGCGAAAATGGCGCCAGAATTGGCGGAACCATTTGATGCTCTTAAGATTCCGGGTAAACAACGCGAAGATAAGAAGTTCTCATTCGAAGCAGGGGGAAACCCGGAAACGTGTTCAAATCGTCGATGGATGAAGTCCCGCAAAATGGGAGCATTTTCCGACTAAAAGTTGGGAAAGAAGAAAATGTGAAGTTGGAGTTCTACAAGTTTCTCCGTGTTACCAACGTTGCCGGAAGTCATGAGGCGCTAGCAAGGCGGAAACGAAGGTGAAACTCGGAGAACTGCGGGGGCTACTTGTTGTGGGTATACTTCATGGGTGTACCATCGACGAGTGCCTAGATCCGGCAAGCCCGGGTGGCCCACGAGATGGTGATGAGGCGTATGGCCCATCGGGCGGCCCGGTTCTTGTTGATCCTGACGGAAGATGTCCGGCCCGGGAGCGAGGGAGCCGGATCCGACCGACCTTAGGTGGGACCCGGATCCATGAAGGCCCAGTAGGAACCCGGATCTGGGACGACGTACAGAGGAAGGCGGATCCTTGGCGTGCACGACAAGACATAGTATCGTAGTTAGGCAAACCTGTAATTCGGCTAGGATTCTCCATGTAAACCCTAGATCCGTGCGCCTTTATAAGCCGGATCCTGGGAGCCCTAGAGGCACAACCACAACTCATTGTAACAACGCGAAAGCGCCTAGATAATTCCAGACAAGCAGCAGTAGGCCCTGTCATCGTGCAGGTGTTCCGAAGCTGGGTAAATCGCGTACCACCGTCCCGTGTGCACTCCGCCCTATGGCCCCTAATTTTTCTCCCCCTCGTGAGGATCCCACCTCCGAGGTACCGTCGATTAGGCAACGACACATACTTTATTTTTTTGTGTTTGTTTTCAAGTAAAAAGAAGTAAACTAAGAACAAAAGGCAAACTAATATTTTTGAATTTTTTATTAAAAACAATAAGAAACTACTAACAAGTAATAACTAAAATAAAGAATAGACTAATTAACAAAATCTCTACTGACCGCACCAGGGATAACAACTGCTTCCACGTAACGATGCCATGAAAAGGGTTGATATCTTTGATCCACCGTTATCGGATTGTAGTATTCTTCGATCCGCAGCAATGCACGCTCGTTGATCGATTGGTGCTCGTAGTGTTTCGTTGCCCTTATTGAAGTTTTCTGCTACGTCGTGTGTGTTGCTTCATTTCTACGCAAAACCGCCATGATGAGCCTTTCTGTGCTAATATGGTGGGTCGTAATGCATGTTCTCTTATCCTGGCACAATGTGACATATATGATCTGCTAAAAAAAGATAGATATGCCACGTGCTTTGATCATGCACATTAGGGACTCTCCTAAATCTCAGCCGACTGCATAACCTGTTGGATAATTAGGCACAATTCCCATGATTAATTCCAGAATATAAAACATGATGACAACAACTACTAACATGTGAAACTCGAACATACTAGATGCATTAATCAACATGAGTAGCAGCAGCACAAACCGTAAAGCATCCATCGCTAAAAAGATCGAGATATGTCGCACGTACCGATCTGGTGGAGGTGGCGGCGGAGGTGTAGCAGATGATGTCGCAGCAGTAACGTTGTTGATGACAACGTTGTTGACGACAGGGGATGACGGGTCGAAGTAGACGGCGTTGAAGACGACGGTAGGCAGCACCGCCCGACTTGGACGGAAGGCGACCCGTGATGAAGAGCTTGAGCGGTCGCACGAGCGCTTCCCAAAAACCTAATTCGCCCTCTCCCGTACAGGATCGCAAGGACGAGTGGTTCCGGAGACCTGCTCTCCCGTTCGCCGATGCACGTCGGCGCGCGGGATGGAGTAAGCTACGATGGCGGCGCAAGCAGAGAGAGGTGGAAACCCTAACTCGTGTATTCAGTATGTTTCTGCGTAGCCGGGCAAGAGATTATATAGGCTCGGGAAACCCTAGGCAACGTGGGCCACGCCCACGTCGCACGAACGTTTCGAGTCGGTTACAGATAGCCCACGATCCGGGAGCGACCCGAACCGACTAACTGCGACGCGTCCGTCTAGGACTCTGTTCGTTTTCCTGAGCTGCAAAAAGTAAGGAAAGTCTCCACTCACCACGAGCGCGGCGCGCGCGTCGTGACGTGTCGAGTCGAGACGAGCGAGCGAGGAGGAGGAGCGCGCGCGTGTAGCACTCCTATTCTCACTCACTTACTAGTGGTGGAACAACCCACCTTATAAGGTGGTCTAACTTCCTCCCAACTTTCCATGTGGGACTAAACTTCCCACCTCTTGCCACTTCCTAGTGAGCTGCCACCAACTTGGGCTCAAACTCACAAGGCTGCCACTATGTGGGCTTTGAGATTTATAGGAAAAACTGAAATCTAATTTGGGCCACTAAAAATGGGCCCAATATTTCAACAATCCCCCACCGGATCTCAAATCCCCATTTAGAGATTTACCAATACTCACTTGCTTGTTTATATACCGAGTGTTTCGGCGGAGACTCGTTAAGTTGAACTTCCGCCTAGAACCTTAAGCTACATCCATTCACACTTGAACAATGGACTAAGCCTTGAATTGCAAGTTTTGCGTGAACAGGGTTTCACTCAAAGTCATGACCAGTACATGGCTGCCAGAAGCCTACCCCGCGGGTGAAGCATATGCGTCATACTTCGTGGTCCCTTCATGAGTTTACTAGAGATCACCCAAATCTCATAGATTGCGACGTTTAACAATCGGACTCATATAGGTGTGTTATTTCAAGAATGCTCTGTAGGACAGCATCTTTGCTAATATAGCCAACATAAACACATTAAGGCTTGTTGCCAACCTGCCTTACAACAATTGAGAGTTGTGCATCTTCACATAGAGAGGGTTACATAATACTCTCCTCAATTAAACCACTAGTTTGTTCTTCCCAGGTCCTAATTCACGGGATCTCCGATCACAAAGGTTGGGTTACCACTATGGTGTAACATCAACGGGTCTCAAACCCATCTCCCTCGATGCACTTTCTATCACATTACGTGATAGTCCCTTTGCCAGGTTTTTGTCTGTTTGAATATATGTAACAGTTATTACTCCGGAGTTTCGCAATTTCCTGACAGACTTCAAACGTCTCTTGACGTGTCTTGATGACTTCGCGTTATCCTTAGAATTGTTCACTTTGACAATTACGGTTTGATTGTCACAATTCAAAAGGATTGCCGGAACAGGTTTTTCAACCACGAGGCAAGTCCATCAAGAGCTCACGCAACCATTCCGATTCAACGGTGGTTGTGTCTAAAGCGATAAGTTCTGCTTCCATAGTTGACCTCGTCAATATGGTTTGCTTGCAAGATCTCCATGATACTGCGCCACCTCCAAAAGTAAATACATACCCACTTGTGGCGTACAGATCAGCTACATCTGAGATCCCCAATTCGAATCACTATATCCTTCAAGCACAGCTGGGTGCCCTGAATAGTGAATCCCATAACTCATTGTACCACATAGGTAGCGCATGACCCTATCAAGTGCATGCCAATGATCAGTACCCGGGTTTGACATGAACCTACTCAACTTGCTAACGAGCAAAAGAGATATCGGGTCTAGTCGCGCTCGCTAAGTACATGAGTGAGCCAACGATCTGAGAATATCTCAATTGATCTATGGCAATCCTCCGGTTCTTGCGTAGTGTCACACTGGGATCATAAGGTGTTGGAGAAGACTTGCTATCAATATAGCCGAACCGGCTCAAGATCTTCTCAACATAATGGGATTGTGTTAGAGTAATCCCACTCTCGTTCTTAATAAGCTTGATGTTCAGAATCACATCCGCTTCTCCCGGATCTTTCATATCAAAGCACTTTGACAAGAAAGACTTGACCTCGTGTATTACTTTCATGTTTGTACCAAATATCAGAATATCATCCACATACAAACACAGTATAACACCTTCGCCCCCACCATGACGATAGTAAACGCACTTGTCAGCCTCATCGACAACAAAGCCTACAGAAGTCAAAGTTCTGTCAAACTTCTCATGCCATTGCTTAGGTGCTTGTTTCAGGCCATATAAAGATTTCAGCAACTTGCACACCTTTCTTTCTTCACCTTTTACTACAAACCCATCGAGGCTGATCCATATAGATTTCCTCTTCCAACTCTCCATTAAGAAAAGCTGTCTTTACGTCCATTTGATGAACGATAAGACCATAGGAGGCAGCCATGGACGGTAGTACTCGAATGGTGGTAAGTCTAGCGACAGGTGAATAGGTATCGAAGTAATCTTCGCCTTCTCTCGTGTGTAGCCTTTAGCTACAAGCCGCGCCTTGTACTTCTCAATAGTACCATCGGGTCTTAGCTTCTTCTTGAACACCCATTTGCAGCCCACGGCCTTGCATCCATGGGGTCATTCGATAGCTCCCAAGTTCCATTAGAAAGAATCGAGTCCATCTCATTATGGACAACTTCTTTCCGAGTCATCCGCATCCGGAGATGCATATGCCTCTGCAATGGACGTGGGAGTATCATCCACAAGGTACACAATGAAATCATCACCAAAGGATTTTTCAATCCTTCGTCTCTTGCTCCGTTTAGGAGCTTCATTGTCATCCTTCTCGATAAGATTCTCATGTGATTGTTCAAAATACTCATTAGATGTACTAGACTCAGGAATTATCTCGGTAGAAATTCTAGCAATGCTATGCATATCTTTCATAGGAAACATATTCTCAAAAAATGTTGCATCACGAGATTCCATAATAGTATCAACATGCATATCGAGTACTTCGGATTGAACTACTAAAAATCTATATCCTACACTCCGAGGAGCATAACCTAGAAAGATACAATCCACTGTCTTTGGTCCAAGTTTGCGCTTCTTAGTAATTGGAATATTGACTTCGCCAAACATCCCCATATGCGCAAATACGAAAGTGATGGTTTTCTTCCAGCCCACTCCTCGTAAGGGGTTTTATCTTTATTCTTGTTAGGAACTCTATTCAGGACATGACATGAAGTCAATAAAGCCTCCCCCACCATGCCTTAGATAAACCAGCGGTGGCTAACATGGAATTCACCAAGTCAGTCAGCGTGCGGTTTTTCCTCTCGGCAACCCCGTTTGATTGGGGTGAATAGGGAGGCGTCCTCTCATGAATAATACCATGTTCCTCACAGAATTCATCAAAGATTTTAGGAAACTATTCGCCACCACGATCCGACCTAAGATGCTTGATCTTTCTCTCTAGTTGATTTTCAACTTCGGCCTTATAAATTTTAAAGTAGTCTAAAGCTTCATCTTTAGTTCGCAACAAATAAACATAGCAAAATCTAGTCGCATCATCAATCAATGTCATGAAATATCTCTTTCCACCTTTTGTCAACACACCATTCATCTCGCATAGATCGGAATGTATGAGTTCTAGAGGTGCCAAGTTTCTCTCCTCGGCCGCCTTGTGAGGCTTCCGAGGTTGCTTTGATTGCACACAACTATGGCACTTAGAACCTTTGGCAATGGTGAAATTCGGAATTAAACTTAAACTGGATAGCCGAGACATTAAACCAAAATTGATGTGACATAAACGAGAATGCCAAACACTGGTATCATCACTAACATTGCCACAAATATGGTTCACGGACTTATTACTGAAATCGAAGCGAAAAGCGGAACAAGCCTCCGCACTCATAGCCTTTACCAATAAATTGTCCAAACTTGGAACCAACTACTTTATTCGACTCTAAAACAACCTTAAACCCATCTCTGCATAGAAGGGAGCCGCTAACGAGATTCTTGTTCATAGTAGGGACATGCTTGCACGTTCCTCGACTCGCACGATCTTCCCCGAAGTGAACTTCGGATCTACCGTGCCAACACCACGAACGAAGCATGTGACCCATTCCCCATCAAGACGGAAGAATCCCGGGCGACCTGGTAAGAAGTGAACATGGATATGTCAGCACACACATGAACATTAGCACCTGTATCAATCCACCAACATGGAGATTGAAATACCGAAAGAACGATAAAGAGATTACCGTACCCATCAGCATTGCTAGCGGTCACCGTGTTGACTTGCCTCGCCTTTTTCTTGCGGTCTGCCCTCTCTGGACAGTCCTTAGAAAAGTGGCCAGTCTCTCCACACGTAAATCAGCTCAGATCTGCTTTGTTTATCATCTTCTTCTTCTTCTTGAAGGTTGTAGTCTTCATAGGCTTATTGAAGGAGGGCTTGTTATTCCCTTTGTTCTTGCTGTAGGGTTTCTTCTGCACCATTGATACGTCTCCAACGTATCGATAATTTCTTATGTTCCATGCCACATTATTGATGATATCTACATGTTTTATGCACACTTTATGTCATATTCGTGCATTTTCTGGAACTAACCTATTAACAAGATGCCGAAGAGCCGATTCTTTGTTCTCGCTGTTTTTGGTTTCGAAATCCTAGTAACGAAATATTCTCGGAATTGGACGAAATCAAAACCCTGGGTCCTATTTTGCCACGAAGCTTCCGGAAGACCGAAGAGGAGTCGAAGTGGGGCCACGAGGGGCCGCCACCATAGGGCGGCGCGGCCCAGGTCTTGGCCGCACCGACCTGTGGTGTGGGGCCCTCGTGTGGCCCCCCACGTTGCCCTTCCGCCTACATAAAGCCTCCGTCGCGAAACCCCTGATGCGAAGAACCACGATACGGAAAACCTTACTGAGACGCCGCCGCCGCCAATCCCATCTCGGGGGATTCGGAGATCTCCTCCGGCACCCCGCCGGAGAGGGGATTCATCTCCCGGAGGACTCTTCACCGCCATGGTCGCCTCCGGAGTGATGAGTGAGTAGTTCACCCCTGGACTATGGGTCCATAGCGGTAGCTAGATGGTTGTCTTCTCCTCATTGTGCTTCATTGTTGGATCTTGTGAGCTGCCTAACATGATCAAGATCATCTATACGTAATGCTATATGTTGTGTTTGTCGGGATCCGATGGATAGAGAATACCATGTTATGTTAATTATCAAGTTATTACCTATGTGTTGTTTATGATCTTGCATGCTCTCCGTTATTAGTAGAGGCTCCGGCCAAGTTGATGCTAGTAACTCCAAGAGGGAGTATTTATGCTCGATAGTGGGTTCATGCTCGCATTGACACCGGGGGAGTGACGAAAGCCCTAAGGTTGTGTTGTCTTGTTGCCACTAGGGATAAAACATTTATGCTATGTCCGAGGATGTAGTTATTGATTACATTACGCACCATACTTAATGCAATTGTCTCGTTGTTAGCAACTTAATACTTGGAGGGGTTCGGATGATAACTCTGAAGGTGGACTTTTTAGGCATAGATGCGGTTGGATGGCGGTCTATGTACTTTGTCGTAATGCCCAATTAAATCTCACTGTACTTATCATGACATGTATGTGCATTGTTATGCCTCTCTCTATTTGTCAATTGCCCGACTGTAATTTGTTCACCCAACATGCTTTTATCTTATGGGAGAGACACCTCTAGTGAGCTGTGGACCCCGGTCCATTCTTTTATACTGAAATACAAATCTGCTGCAATACTTGTTTTTACTTGTTTTCTCTGCAAACAATCATCTTCCACACAATACGGTTAATCCTTTGTTACAGCAAGCCGGTGAGATTGACAACCTCATCTGTTTCGTTGGGGCAAAGTACTTTGGTTGTGTTGTGCGAGGTTCCACGTTGGCGCCGGAATCTCCGGTGTTGCGCCGCACTACATCCCGCCGCCATCAACCTTCAACGTGCTTCTTGGCTCCTCCTGGTTCGATATACCTTGGTTTCTTTCTCGAGGGAAAACTTGCTGTCTGTGCGCATCATACCTTCCTCTTGGGGTTCCCAACGAACGTGTGAAATACACGCCATCAAGCATATTTTCTGGCGCCGCTGCCGGGGAGATCAAGACACGCTGCAAGGGGAGTCTCCACTTCCCAATCTCTTTACTTTGTTTTTGTCTTGGTTTATTTTATTTACTATTTTGTTTGCTGCATTATATCAAAACACAAAAAAATTAGTTGCTAGCTTTACTTAATTTACTATCTTGTTTGCTATATCAAAAACACAAAAAATTAGTTACTTGCATTTATTTTATCTAGTTTGCTTAATTTACTACTGTTAAAATGAGTAATCCTGAAGTTGAAGTTCGTTCATTTAAGCAACAATGGGGAGAATGTTTAAAAGATGCTTGGTATAGAATTAGTGATGCCCATAATAGGTGCACTAAGAAACACTCCACCACTATCCTACTCAGGAATTTTTATGTTGGTATCTCTAGCTGGAATAGATATGTTCTTGATTGTCTCGCGGGAGGTAATTTCCTAGGCGCTCCCGCTTTAGAAGCTAGTTGCATTATTGAGAGTTTATTTGGAACACCACCTGTTAATGAAACTAAAATTGAAACCTCCCTTGAGGATGTTATGAAAAAATTGGAAACCATAGAGAAATTTTTTAGTGTTGAAACTAAGTTGGAGATGTTACTTGATAAAACTGATGAACTTGATAAATCCTTAGGAGGAATTGATGAAAGAATTAGTGTCCTAGGAACTTGTGTTGACCATGATAATCAAATTAATAGGATTGGCGAACTTGAAAAAGCTATGGGAACCTTGGGTTCAACCTTTTCATCTTTACAAGTTTAGAGAGAAAGCTTATGTGGGAAAGGAGCAAAAGTTTATGTATGTCTCTAAAGTGCCTAAACCAAAGAAATATTATTATAGGCCTAAAATTGACAAAGCCCTTAGTACCACCTGACAGATGGGGGAGCTTATGATATCAATGCTCCATCTCGTGATAATAATTGATACACACTTTACTTGCGCCTAGCTGAAAGGCGTTAAAGAAAAGCGCTTATGGGAGACAACCCATGTTTTTACTCCAGTATTTTTGGTTTTATATTTGAGTCTTGGAAGTTGTTTACTACTGTAGCAACCTCTCCTTATCTTAGTTTTGAGTTTTTTTGTGCCAAGTAAAGTCTTTGATAGTAAAGTAAATACTAGATTTGGATTACTGCGCAGAAACAGATTTCTTTGGTGTCACGAATCTGGGTCTAATTCTCTGTAGGTAAATCAGAAAATTAAGCCAATTTACGTGAGTGATCCTCAGATATGTACGCAACTTTCATTCAATTTGGGCATTTTCATTTGAGCAAGTCTGGTGCCCTAATAAAATCCATCTTTACGGACTGTTCTGTTTTGACAGATTCTGCCTTTTATTTCGCATTGCCTCTTTTGCTATGTTGGATGAATTTCTTTGATCCATTAATGTCTAGTAGCTTTATGCAATGTCCAGAAGTGTTAAGAATGATTGTGTCACCTCTGAACATGTTAATTTTTATTGTGCACTAACCCTCTAATGAGTTGTTTCGAGTTTGGTGTGGAGGAAGTTTTCAAGGATCAAGAGAGGAGTATGATACAATATGATCAAGGAGAGTGAAAGCTCTAAGCTTGGGGATGCCCCGGTGGTTCACCCCTGCATATTCTAAGAAGACTCAAGCGTCTAAGCTTGGGGATGCCCAAGGCATCCCCTTCTTCATCGACAACATTATCGAGTTCCTCCCCTGAAACTATATTTTTATTCAGTCACATCTTATGCACTTTGCTTGGAGCGTCGGTTTGTTTTTGTTTTTGTTTTGTTTGAATGAAATGGATCCTAGCATTCACTTTGTGGGAGAGAGACACGCTCCGCTGTAGCATATGGACAAGTATGTCCTTAGGCTCTACTCATAGTATTCATGGCGAAGTTTCTTCTTCGTTAAATTGTTATATGGTTGGAATTGGAAAATGCTACATGTAGTAATTCCAAAATGTCTTGGATAATTTGATACTTGGAAATTGTTGTGCTCATGTTTAAGCTCTTGCATCATATACTTTGCACCCATTAATGAAGAAACACTTAGAGCTTGCTAATTTGGTTTGCATATTTTGTTTCTCTAGAGTCTAGATAACATCTAGTATTGAGTTTTGAACAACAAGGAAGACGGTGTAGAGTCTTATGATGTTTACAATATGTCTTTTATGTGAGTTTTGCTGCACCGTTCATCCTTGTGTTTGTTTCAAATAACCTTGCTAGCCTAAACATTGTATCGAGAGGGAACACTTCTCATGCATCCAAAATCCTTGAGCCAACCACTATGCCATTTGTGTCCACCATACCTACCTACTACATGGTATTTATCCGCCATTCAAAAGTAAATTGCTTGAGTGCTACCTTTAAAATTCCATCATTCACCTTTGCAATATATAGCTCATGGGACAAATAGCTTAAAAACTATTGTGGTATTGAATATGTACTTATGCACTTTATCTCTTATTAAGTTGCTTGTTGTGCGATAACCATGCTTCAGGGGACGCCATCAACTATTCTTTGTTGAATATCATGTGAGTTGCTATGCATGTCCGTCTTGTCCAAGTAAGAGAGATCTACCACCTTAATGGTTGGAGCATACATATTGTTAGAGAAGAGCATTGGGCCGCTAACTAAAGCCATGATTCATGGTGGAAGTTTCAGTTTTGGACATATATCCTCAATCTCATATGAGAATAATAATTGTTGCCACATGCTTATGCATTAAAGAGGAGTCCATTATCTGTTGTCCATGTTGTCCCGGTATGGATGTCTAAGTTGAGAATAATCAAAAGCGAGAAATCCAAAATGCGAGCTTCCTCCTTAGACCTTTGTACAGGCGGCATGGAGGTACCCCATTGTGACACTTGGTTAAAACATGTGCATTGCAATGATTCGGTAGTCCAAGCTAATTAGGACAAGGTGCGGGCACTATTAGTATACTATGCATGAGGCTTGCAACTTGTAAGATATAATTTACATAACTCATATGCTTTATTACTACCGTTGACAAAATTGTTTCATGTTTTCAAAATAAAAGCTCTAGCACAAATATAGCAATCGATGCTTTCCTCTTTGAAGGACCATTCTTTTTACTTTTATGTTGAGTCGGTTCACCTATCTCTCTCCATCTCAAGAAGCAAACACTTGTGTGAACTGTGCATTGATTCCTACATACTTGCATATTGCACTTGTTATATTACTCTATGTTGACAATTATCCATGAGATATACATGTTACAAGTTGAAAGCAACCGCTGAAACTTAATCTTCCTTTGTGTTGCTTCAATACCTTTACTTTGATTTATTGCTTTATGAGTTAACTCTTATGCAAGACTTATTGATGCTTGTCTTGAAGTACTATTCATGAAAAGTCTTTGCTTTATGATTCACTTGTTTACTCATGTCATTACCATTGTTTTGATCGCTGCATTCATTACATATATTTACAAATAGTATGATCAAGGTTATGTTGGCATGTCACTTCAGAAATTATCTTTGTTATCGTTTTACCTGCTCGGGACGAGCAGAACTAAGCTTGGGGATGCTGATACGTCTCCAACATATCGATAATTTCTTATGTTCCATGCCACATTATTGATGATATCTACATGTTTTATGCACACTTTATGTCATATTCGTGCATTTTCTGGAACTAACCTATTAACAAGATGCCGAAGAGCCGATTCTGTCGTTTTACTGCTGTTTTTGGTTTCAGAAATCCTAGTAACGAAATATTCTCGGAATTGGACGAAATCAAAACCCGGGGTCCTATTTTGCCACGAAGCTTCCGGAAGACCGAAGAGGAGTCGAAGTGGGGCCACGAGGGGCCGCCACCATAGGGCGGCGCGGCCCAGGTCTTGGCCGCGCCGACCTGTGGTGTGGGGCCCTCGTGTGGCCCCCACGTTGCCCTTCCACCTACTTAAAGCCTCCGTCTCGAAACCCCTGATGCGAAGAACCACGATACGGAAAACCTTACTGAGACGCCGCCGCCGCCTATCCCATCTCGGGGGATTCTGGAGATCTCCTCCGGCACCCTGCCGGAGAGGGGATTCATCTCCCGGAGGACTCTTCACCGCCATGGTCGCCTCCGGAGTGATGAGTGAGTAGTTCACCCCTGGACTATGGGTCCATAGCGAGTAGCTAGATGGTTGTCTTCTCCTCATTGTGCTTCATTGTTGGATCTTGTGAGCTGCCTAACATGATCAAGATCATCTATCTGTAATGCTATATGTTGTGTTTGTCGGGATCCGATGGATAGAGAATACCATGTTATGTTAATTATCAAGTTATTACCTATGTGTTGTTTATGATCTTGCATGCTCTCCGTTATTAGTAGAGGCTCTGGCCAAGTTGATGCTAGTAACTCCAAGAGGGAGTATTTATGCTCGATAGTGGGTTCATGCCTGCATTGACACTTGGGGGAGTGACAGAAACCCCTAAGGTTGTGTTGTGCTGTTGCCACTAGGGATAAAACATTTATGCTATGTCCGAGGATGTAGTTATTGATTACATTACGCACCATACTTAATGCAATTGTCTGTTGTTAGCAACTTAATACTGGCAGGGGTTCGGATGATAACTTCGAAGGTGGACTTTTTAGGCATAGATGCGGTTGGATGGCGGTCTATGTATTTTGTCGTAATGCCCAATTAAATCTCACTGTACTTATCATGACATGTATGTGCATTGTTATGCCCTCTCTATTTGTCAATTGCCCGACTGTAATTTGTTCACCCAACATGCTTTTATCTTATGGGAGAGACACCTCTAGTGAGCTGTGGACCCCGGTCCATTCTTTTATACTTGAAATACAAATCTGCTGCAATACTTGTTTTTACTTGTTTTCTCTGCAAACAATCATCTTCCACACAATACGGTTAATCCTTTGTTACAGCAAGCCGGTGAGATTGACAACCTCACTTGTTTCGTTGGGGCAAAGTACTTTGGTTGTGTTGTGCGGGTTCCACGTTGGCGCCGGAATCTCCGGTGTTGCGCCGCACTACATCCCGCCGCCATCAACCTTCAACGTGCTTCTTGGCTCCTCCTGGTTCGATAAACCTTGGTTTCTTTCTGAGGGAAAACTTGCTGCTGTGCGCATCATACCTTCCTCTTGGGGTTCCCAACGAACGTGTGAAATACACGCCATCAACCATGTTGGCGCTAGACTGACCCTCTCCTTTCTCAGTATTATCCTTAGCCCGAGCTTTCTCCTCAACATCAAGAGATGCTATCAGATTTTCAACTGATATCTCCTGTCTCTTGTGTTTGAGAGTTGTGGAAAAGTTCCTCCATGAAGGGGGCAACTTAGCGATGATGCATCCAGCCACAAACTTGTCGGGTAAGGCACACTTAAGGAGTTCAAGCTCTTTCGCAATGCCTTGTATCTCATGAGCTTGTTCGACTACGAACGGTTGTTAACCATCCCGATGTCATGGAAGCTCTCCATGATGTACAGTTCTTCGCTCGCATCGGTTGCACCGAACTTAGCATTCGATGCATCCCGGATCTCTTTACCATCTGCTAAGTGCATGTACACATCACACGGACGATCGGCAAGAATACTTAGAACGCATCCGACGAAGAGAGTATTGTTTTCCTTGAACTTGTTCTGATCTTGGTCGAGATATAGTTCCTTCAGGTAAACCATCAGTAACTTCGAACACTTTCAGATGAGTAAGCCAGAGCATGGCCTTATACTACCACCTCTTAAAGTGCACACCGGTAAACTTATCCGGCCTCAGTGCATCGGAAAAACCAGCCATTGTTAACTCAGGAAATTGCCTACAATTAGGTTTTTGGATTGTTGGATAATTAGGCACAATTTCCATGATTAATTCCAGAATATAAAACATGATGACAACAACTACTAACATGTGAAACTCGAACATAGTAGATGCATTAATCAACATGAGTAGCAGCAGCACAAACCGTAAAGCATCCATCGCTAAACAGATCGAGATATGTCACACGTACCGATCTGGTGGAGGTGGCGGCGGAGGTGTAGCAGATGATGTCGCAGCAGTAACGTTGTTGATGACAACGTTGTTGACGACAGGGATGACGGGTCGAAGTAGACGGCGTTGAAGACGACGGTAGGCAGCACCGCCCGACTTGGACGGAAGGCGACCCGTGATGAAGAGCTTGAGCGAGTCGCGCGGGCGCTTCCCAAAAACCTAATTCGCCCTCTCCCGTACGGGATCGCAAGGACGAGCGGTTCCGGAGACCTGCTCTCCCGTTCGCCGATGCACGTCGGCGCGCGGGATGGAGTAAGCTACGATGGCGGCGCAAGCGAGAGAGGTGGAAACCCTAACTCGTGTATTCGGTATGTTTCTGCGGTAGCCGGGCAAGAGATTATATAGGCTCGGGAAACCCTAGGCAACGTGGGCCACGCCCACGTCGCACGAACGTTTCGAGTCGGTTACAGATAGCCCACGATCCGGGAGCGAGCCGAACCGACTAACTGCGACGCGTCCGTCTAGGACTCGTAAGGAAAGTCTCGGCTCGAGGCTCAATCCACTCACCACGAGCGCGGCGCGCGCGTCGTGACGTGTCGAGTCGAGTCGAGTCGAGACAAGCGAGCGAGGAGGAGGAGGAGGAGCGCGCGCGTGTAGCACTCCTATTCTCACTCACTTACTAGTGGTGGAACAACCCACCTTATAAGGTGGTCTAACTTCCTCCCAACTTTCCATGTGGGACTAAACTTCCCACCTCTTGCCACTCCCTAGTGAGCTGCCACCAACTTGGGCTCAAACTCACAAGGCTGCCACTATGTGGGCTTTGAGATTTATAGAAAAAACTGAAATCTAATTTGGGCCACTAAAAATGGGCCTAATATTTCAACATAACCGTCTGATCTTGGAGGTCTAAGATTTAGTGTCATGCTTTGTAGTTTGTCTCATCGCTAATGATGTCTGATGTGTATGAGAGGAGGTAGGCATATTTTCGCGGGCCTTACGGATGTGTTTCCTTATTCTACCATAATGTGCATTGTTTGCATGTATATGGGATTTACTTGCATTTCTTTTTTGTCTGTTAAGTTGGGCCCTTTTGTATGTGTGTGGGGTTTCGATAATTTTCTTGTGCTTACAATGCATATATTCGTTTCTTTTATAGCAAAAATCCGCGACTTTCAGTAAGTTCCATTCATGATTTTCAGAACTCTAGCTAAGATTTCTCACTTGCATATGAGTTGTAACTATGTTTTTCCTAGTGACACATAACTTGCAACATAGATTTCTCCAGTTCAACTGAGATGTTTTCATTTGTACATGAGTTGCAGCGGAGGTTTTCCTTTTACCAATTGCACATTGGTCACAACTAATATTTTTCCGGTTGCACATGGGTTGCGATTGACATTTCTTTAGTTACACATAGGTTACAACTGAAAACTAAATCTACAAACTATTGAATTTGTGTTGCCATGGGAGTTACAGTGTGTTGCAACATGTATTTTGTTAGTTGTACGTGGTTGCAACTAAGCTTTTTTTTTCCAGTTAGACATGGTTGCAACGGAGGGTTTTCATTTTTGTAGTTGCACATGAGTTGCAACTGACATTTTTTCAGTAGCATCTAGGTTGCAACCAAGATTTTTTCAATTATACATGAGAATATTTTTCTAGTTACACATGTGTTATTACCGAGAAAAAATGGCCCCAACATTAAATCTTGTTGTAATTTTGTGTTGCAAAGTTGCACCAATAGTGTAAGGTGTTTAGTTGCATGCCATGTACACCCGGTGCATGAGTTGCACATGAAGTCCAAACGATAAAAAAAAGTAGTTAAATATGTTTTTTTCTTCATTTTTATGGATATTAGTTCTGTTGCGGGCCATCAGAAGAAGTGCTAGTCGTGAGAGGAGAATGCGCTGTGAGCAAAAAGAGCGATTTGTTGTCACATATCCTATAGGGACCTATGAGAGCAGTATACGTGATTTTTTTTTTTCGAAATGGGGGAAATATCGCCCCATCTTCTACATCCAAAGGATGCACACGGCTTTTTTTATTAGATTATTCACAACACCTTACAAGAGCAATACAAAAGATCAAACTCGAAGCCACCTCGCTAAACCTACAGAGAGATGAAGGGGGTGACAATTCACCAACTCACATCAACCAAAAACTAAATGCCTTCCCAGACCGCTCAATAGCAGATGAGAAGTACATCCAGTCAAGCAGACTCCCAGCATACGCCAACGCCTACGCCATAGAAGTTGCTACCGCCGTCTTCCTCGACTCCATCTTCAAGAGAGATCATCGCATTGACCATGCCAGGCCTGCCATCGATGCCGCCACGGCGCCAGACGACTCCACCATCCTGCGCGAGTCCATCACACTGCATCCGTCCCGAGATACCACTGCAGCATGCCGCGGCGACTCGACGACGTCGACACATCGAAAGCACACCGCTCCACCTCAGCACCATGATGACCCACAAGTATAGGGGGTGTATCGTAGTATCTTCGATAAGTAAGAATGTCGATCCCAACGAGGAGCAGAAGGTGTTGACAAGCAGTTTCGATGAAGGATTCACTGTAAATGCTCACAGACAAGTATTCAGGGGGTTTTGATGTAATAGATGAATAAAATACGAGTAAGTAAAGTGCGAGAGTAATAATTGCAGCGAGTGGCCCAATCCTTTTTAGCACAAAGGACAAGCCGGTTTGTTTACTTATAATGACCAAACGTTCTCGAGGACACACGGGATTTTAGTCTAGTGCTTTCGCTACATTCATTGTTTTGATAAGTGTTGTGTGGGTGAACCTATGCTAATGTACCGCCCTTCTTAGGACTAATACATACTTGTGATTATACCCCTTGCAAGCATCCGCAACTACAAGAAAGTAATTAAGATAAATCTAACCACAGCCTTAAACTCTGAGATCCTGCTATCCCTCATGCATCGATATACCAACGGGGGATCAGGTTTCTGTCACTCCGGCAACCCCGCAATTGGCAAACGAGTACAAGATGCATTCCCCTAGGCCCATAAAGGTGAAGTGTCGTGTAGTCGACGTTCACACGACACCACTAGAAGAATAACACCATAACTTAAATATCATAACATTGAATATTACTCAACCATACTTCACTACTAACATTTAGACTTCACCCATGTCCTCAAGAACTAAACGAACTACTCACGAGACATCATATGGAACATGATCAGAGGTGATATGATGATGAATAACAATCTGAACATAAACCTTGGTTCAACGGTTTCACTCAATAGCATCAATAACAAGTAGAAATCGACACCGGGAGAGTTTCCCCTATCAAACAATCAAGATCAAACCCAAATTGTTACAGCGGTGACGGCGTGCAGCGGTGGAGACGGCGGTGATGATGATGAAGATGATGATGATGGTGATGGAGATGATGTCCAGCTCGATGACGGTGACGATGGCGTCGATTTCCCTCTCGGGAGGGAATTTCCCCGGCGGATCTCAGCCTGCTCGGAGAGCTCTTTTCTCTCTCGGTGTTCTCCGCCCCGCGAGAGGCGGCTGTGGCTCTTCGCGATGTACCCCCGGAGCTTAGGTTTTCGGGACGAAGGCGTACGTGAAGAAAAGGAGGCGAGAGGGGGCTGTGGGCCCCCTCCTCACGAGGCGGCGCGGCCGGGCCTTGGGCCGCCCGGCCTATGGGGTGGGCCCACCTCGGGTCCCCTCGGCTCCCCTTCCGGCTCCCTTCGTCTTCCGGAAAAATAGGATTTTTCATATAATTTCCGTCAACCGTTGATCTTCCGAAATATTGCATTCGACGGCGCTTTTTCCAGCGAGAATCCCGACTCCGGTGCGCGATCCTCCAATAATCATGAAACATGCAAAATAGATGAAATAACATAAGTATTATCTCCAAATATGAAATATATCAATGAATAACAGCAAGTTATGATATAAAATAGTGATGCAAATTGGACGTATCAACTCCCCCCAAGCTTAGACTTCGCTTGTCCCCAAGCGAAACCGAACTCGGTAAACGGGACCACATGTTTATGGAGTGAAGAGTCGATAAATCAAATACGGACAAGAAGCATCATATTCATTCACACAAGACATTCTAGTAAACAACTTCCTCATATAACTCAACTTGAAACAAGTATAAGGTAATCACAAATAAAGGTGCATAAGAAATCATAGTTGGTGATGGCAAACTTTGTTCTTGGTCGAGAGAACAATTAACGAGGTTATTCTTATCTATCGAGCAGCGCTCTCATGTTAAAGTTTATATGGCTCATCTTGCATACTCAATCATAATGATCATTGATAACTTTCAAAGCTATATTCATTCGAGATAAAACTTGTACTAAACAAGGAAGAGTAAAAGACATGATGAAGCAAATCACAATATAATGGTTTGATCACAACAACTCAAATGCTTGCTTGAGATGGAGGGAAATAGGTTTACTAACTCAACATAAAGTAAAAGACGGGCCCTTCGCAGAGGAAGCAGGGATTAAATCATGTGCTAGAGCTTTTTCAGTTTTGAAATCATATAAAGAGAATAAAAGTAATATTTTGAGAGGTGTTTGTTGTTGTCAACGACCGGTAGCGGGTACTCTAACCCCCTTGCCGGACAAACTCTCGAAGAGCGGCTCCCATAAAGTTTTATTTCGGCACTCCTTCCAACCTTGCTTTCACACACCATGGCTAACCGAATCCTCGGGTGCTCGCCAACAATCTCATACCACGAAGGAGTGCCTTTTATTTTAGTTTTATTTAGATGACACTCCTCCCCTCCTTTGCTTTCTCAAGCCATGGCTAACCGAATCCTTCGGGTGCCGTCCAACAATCACATACCATGGAGGAGTGTCTATTTAGGTTAATTAATTTGGGACTGGGAATCCCATTGCCGGCTCTTTTTGCAAAATTATTGGATAAGTGGATGAAGCCACTAGTCCATTGGTGAAAGTTGCCCAACAAGATTGAAAGATAAAACACCACATACTTCCTCATGAGCTATAAAACATTGACACAAATAAGAAATAGTGAATTTTGAATTATTTAAAGGTAGCACACGAAGTATTTACTAGGAATGGCAGGAAATACCATGTAGTAGGTAGATATGGTGGACACAAATGGCATAGGTTTGGGTTGAGGTTTGGATGCACGAGAAGCATTCCCTCTCAGTACAGGTCTTTGGCTAGCAAGGTTAATTAGCAAGCACAAAAGTTGAGGGAAACAAACGAATATACATGTGATAGAAACAATCATGCATCTTTCTTGTAAGCACAAACAATTTTAACTTCGGAATAATAAGCTATGAGCTAACAAGAAAGGAAGACAATGAAACAACTATATGTATTTCTCTTTTCTACTTAAACCTCAAGGTGTTGTTGCTATTGACCAATGCTAAGTTTGCCAAAACCAAATAGATTTACTCAATGCTCCCAAAGTGGTACCAATACTAAAATCAAGATCAATCATATAATAGAGATTGCAAACTAAAATAAGGTGTGCAATATGTAAATGATAAGACTTCTCATTAATATTTCATAACGATAACTCACACCAAGGGATACATAGACAACCAACTAAAGGAGAGATACTTCCACATTGCAACCCATCTTATATGATAACTTCCCTACTCATGATATGACACTACTTGATAGTAAAAAGTAAAAGGTAGTGATGATGTGATACCGCGGCACTCCCCCAAGCTTGGAACAAACCAAGGGGATGCCAATACCGATGATGAATTACTCCTTCGGCGATGGTGATGATGAATTCCCATCATCAGACTTCCAAGGAAGAGGCTCTCCATCAACAAACGACATCTTGGTCTCGGGAATCCTGAAACTAGCAGCATGGCTTATGTGTTTAAACATGTTTTCATACTCACGGTTCGATTACGAACGTCATAGAGTTGAGCTTGGAGTTTGTTGGTGGTGTCGTGAAGTGAGAGGATGTCGCCCCATAGCTTTGCAGTTTCCTTCTCGTGTTCAAGCAATGAGTTCGGACACAATCTTGTGGAAGATATCCACCTCACGCTCAGCCATCTTCTTGTAGTTGAAGACCTCTTGTTCTAGCTTCTCCATCCTCGTCTTCCGAGCTTCCTTCTCCTTTAGGACCCTGGACATCTTTGATCTGCAGCTCCCCATCAACGAGCAACAACTCCTTGGGATGCATCCTCGGCTCGTTCATGTACAAGTTGTCAACGTCCTTGCGGGAGCTGTCCTTCGGAGTTTCGACGAAGACATGATACCTCTAGATCCGAAGCAAATCCTGGCGAAACAACTCGAAACAAAACGCGTCGAGAAAACGATATACGGACCTCCAGGGGTCCGAGGGATTATATAGCAGGAATTTGTATGTCATAAGGAAAGTACCAGGTCGAACCAGAGTCGGAAAGAAGCGACGAGGCGGCTAGCTCATAGGGCGGCGCGGGCCAAGCCCTGACCGCACCGGCCTATGGGGGCACGCCCTCGCGCGTCTCCTCCACTCCGTTTTGATCTCGTAATTTTTCATATTTTCCAAAAACAACAAAAATATTGTTCGGAAAGTAAATCGCGAACTTTTTATTACCTTTACTGTTACCTATTCAAAGTCGAGTTCTGGTGGACTGTCGATTTGACCTTTGATGAAAGCCTCCGGTGTTTCCACTCGAATAATATCAACATCTACATTATAAGAATCACCTGAGATATAATGCTTGAGTCTTTGTCCATTCACCACTTGCGTGGCATCGCCTTGGAGAGAGCTAATTTTAATTGCTCCTGAACGATACACCTCCTCAACAACATATGGTCCTTCCCATTTCGAGAGTAATTTCCCCGCAAAGAATCCGAGACGAGACCGATACAATAGGACTTTATCCCCAATATTAAACTCTCTTTTGATAATCCTTCTATCATGCCATTTCTTAACTTTCTCTTTAAAGAGTTTAGCATTTTCATAAGCTTCACTTCTCCATTCATCTAGAGAACTTAATTGCAGCAACCTCTTATTACCGGCTAGTTTAGGATCTTTATTTAATTCTCTAACAGCCCAATAAGCCTTGTGCTCTAGTTCTAAAGGTAAATGACAAGCTTTCCCATAAACCACTTTATAAGGTGACATTCCCATGGGATTTTTATAAGCAGTTCTATAAGCCCATAGTGCTTCCTTCAATTTACTAGCCCAATTCTTTCTAGTTTTATTAACAGTCTTTTGCAAGATAGATTTAATCTCTCTATTTGATAGTTCTACTTGCCCACTAGTTTGAGGATGATAAGCGGAAGCAATTCTATGATTAATACCATATTTAGCAAGAGTTTTTCTAAAACCACCATGAATAAAATGAGAACCTCCATCTGTCATAATATATCTAGGAACTCCAAATCTAGGAAAAATAATGTCTAAAAGCATTCTTAAAGAGGTCTCACCATCAGCACTTTTTGTAGGTATGGCTTCCACCCATTTAGTAACATAATCAACAGCAACAAGTATATGAGTGTTACCTTCTGAAGAGGGAAAAGGTCCCATGAAGACAAATCCCCAACAATCAAACGGTTCAATAACAGGAGTATAATTCATAGGCACTTCATTGCGTCTGGAGATATTACCAACCCTTTGACATTCATCACAAGATAAAATAAACTTCCTTGCATCTTTGAAGAGAGTTGGCCAATAAAAACCTGATTGTAGAACCTTTTGCGCGGTTCTATCTCCGGCGTGATGTCCTCCTGATACGTCTCCGACGTATCGATAATTTCTTATGTTCCATGCCACATTATTGATGATATCTACATGTTTCATACACATTATATGTCGTATTTATGCATTTTCCGGCACTAACCTATTAACGAGATGCCGAAGAGCCGATTCTTGTTTTACTGCTGTTTTTGGTTTCAGAAATCGTACAAAGGAAATATTCTCGGAATTGGACGAAATCAACGCCCGGGGTCCTATTTTGCCACGAAGCTTCCGGAAGACCGAAGAGAAGACGAAGTGGGGCCACGGGCGCCGCCACACTAGGGCGGCGCGGCCCGAGAGGGGCCCACGCGGCCCCGTCGTGTGGGGCCCCCGTGACCCCTCCGACTCCGCCCTTCCGCCTACTTAAGGTCTTCGTCGCGAAACCCCCGAGTACCGAGAGCCACGATACGGAAAACCTTCCGCAGACGCCGCCGCCGCCAATCCCATCTCGGGGGATTCGGGAGATCGCCTCCGGCACCCCTGCCGGAGAGGGGAATCATCTCCCGGAGGACTCTTCACCGCCATGGTCGCCTCCGGAGTGATGAGTGAGTAGTTCACCCCTGGACTATGGGTCCATAGCAGTAGCTAGATGGTTCTCTTCTCCTCATGTGCTTCATTGTCGGATCTTGTGAGCTGCCTAACATGATCAAGATCATCTATCCGTAATTCTATATGTTGTGTTTGTCGGGATCCGATGGATAGAGAATACTATGTTATGTTGATTATCAATCTATTACCTATGTGTTGTTTATGATCTTGCATGCTCTCCGTTATTAGTAGAGGCTCTGGCCAAGTTTTTACTCTTAACTCCAAGAGGGAGTATTTATGCTCGATAGTGGGTTCATGCCTCCATTAAATCTGGGACAGTGACAAAAAGTTCTAAGGTTGTGGATGTGCTGTTGCCACTAGGGATAAAACATTGATGCTATGTCCGAGGATGTAGTTATTGATTACATTACGTACCATACTTAATGCAATTGTCTGTTGTTTTGCAACTTAATACTGGAAGGGGTTCGGATGATAACCTGGAAGGTGGACTTTTTAGGCATAGATGCATGCTGGATAGCGGTCTATGTACTTTGTCGTAATGCCCAATTAAATCTCACAATATTCATCATATCATGTATGTGCATTGTCATGCTCTCTTTATTTGTCAATTGCTCGATCGTAATTTGTTCACCCAACATGCTATTTATCTTATGGGAGAGACACCTCTAGTGAACTGTGGACCCCGGTCCATTCTTTTACATCGAATACAATCTATCGCAATACTTGTTTTACTTGTTTTCCGCAAACAATCATCATCCACACTATACATCTAATCCTTTGTTACAACAAGCCGGTGAGATTGACAACCTCACTCGTTTCGTTGGGGCAAAGTACTTTGGTTGTGTTGTGCAGGTTCCACGTTGGCGCCGCAATCCCTGGTGTTGCGCCGCACTACATCTCGCCGCCATCAACCTTCAACGTGCTTCTTGGCTCCTCCTGGTTCGATAAACCTTGGTTTCTTTCTGAGGGAAAATTTGCCGCCATACGCATCACACCTTCCTCTTGGGGTTCCCAACGGACGCGTGCTGTACGCGTATCAAGCTCTTTTTCTGGCGCCGTTGCCGGGGAGATCAAGACACGCCGCAAGGGGAGTCTCCACAGTCCAATGTCTTTACTTTGTTTTTGTCTTGCTTTATTTTTATTTACTACTTTGTTTGCTGCATTATATCAAAACACAAAAAAAATTAGTTGCTAGCTTTACTTTATTTACTGTCTTGCACTCCATATCAAAAACACAAAAAAATTAGTTACTTGCATTTATTTTATCTAGTTTGCTTTATTTACTACTGCTAAAATGGCCACTCCTGAAAATACTAAGTTGTGTGACTTCACAACCACAAATAATAATGATTTCTTATGCACACCTATTGCTCCACCTCGCTACTACAGCAGAATTCTTTGAAATTAAACCTGCTTTACTTGAATCTTGTTATGCGAGAGCAATTTTCCAGTGTTAGTTCCGATGATGCTCGCTGCCCATCTCAATAATTTTGTTGAATTGTGTGAAATGCAAAAGTATAAAGATGTAGATGGTGACATTATAAAATTAAAATTGTTTCCTTTCTCATTACGAGCAAGAGCTAAAGATTGGTTGCTATCTCTCGCCTAAGAATAGTATTGATTCATGGACTAAATGCAAGGATGCTTTTATTGGTAGATATTATCCCCCTGCTAAAATTATATCTTTGAGGAGTAGCATAATGAATTTTAAACAATTGGATAATGAGCATGTTGCACAAGCTTGGGAAAGAATGAAATCTTTGGTTAAAAATTGCCCAACCCATGGATCGACTACTTGGATGATCATCCAAACCTTTTATGCAGGACTAAACTTTTCTTCGCGGAACCTATTGGATTCAGCTGCTGGAGGTACCTTTATGTCCATCACTCTTGGTGAAGCAACAAAGCTCCTTGATAATATGATGATTAATTACTCTGAATGGCACACGAAAAGAGCTCCACAAGGTAAGAAGGTAAATTCCGTCGAAGAAACCTCTTCCTTGAGTGATAAGATTGATGCTATTATGTCTATGCTTGTGAATGATAGGACTAATGTTGATCCTAATAATGTTCCGTTAGCTTCATTGGTTGCTCAAGAAGAACATGTTGATGTAAACTTCATTAAAAATAATAATTTCAACAACAATGCTTATCGGAACAATTCTAGTAATAACTATAGGCCATATCCTTATAATAATGGTAACGGTTATGGTAATTCATATGGGAATTCTTACAACAATAATAGGAACACACCCCTGGACTTGAAGCTATGCTTAAAGAATTTATTAGTACACAAACTGCTTTTAACAAATCCGTTGAGGAAAAGCTCAATAAAATTGTTATTCTCGCTTCTAAGGTTGATAGTCTTGCCTCTGATGTTGATCTTTTGAAATCGAAAGTTATGCCTAATAAGGATATTGAAAATAAAATTGTTACTACAGCAAATGCCATCCAAGTT
Source organism: Lolium rigidum (assembly GCF_022539505.1). Taxonomy (NCBI): domain Eukaryota; kingdom Viridiplantae; phylum Streptophyta; class Magnoliopsida; order Poales; family Poaceae; genus Lolium; species Lolium rigidum. The sequence continues at coordinate 66,979,995 of NC_061509.1, forward strand.
AGAATTAATGATAATATAAGATTGATGGCCGAATTGCATGCTAGGTGGGAAAGAGAAGAAAATGAGAAACTAGCTAAAGAGAATAATGTAGCTAAAGTTTGGACTATTACCACCACTAGTAATGTTAATGATTCACATGTTGCTGCACCTCCTAGTATTAATGGTAAAATAATTGGTGTTGGCAATATTACTACTCCTAGTGCAAAGCGTGCAAAATTGCCTGAAACTGCTAAAACTGCTGAAACTGCCTGTGATAAAACTGCTGAAATTTTTTCCAACATTGGGGATGATGATCCCATTGCTTTAGATTATAATGGTTTGGATTTTGATGATTGCCACATCTCTGAAGTTATAAAGTTCTTACAAAAACTTGCTAAGAGTCCTAATGCTAGTGCTATAAACTTGGCTTTCACAAAACATATTACAAATGCTCTCATAAAAGCTAGAGAAGAGAAACTAAAACGTGAAGCTTCTATTCCTAGAAAGCTAGAGGATGGTTGGGAGCCCATCATTAAGATGAAGGTCAATAACTTTGATTGTAATGCTTTATGTGATCTTGGTGCAAGTATTTCCGTTATGCCTAAGAAAATTTATAATATGCTTGACTTGCCACCATTGAAAAATTGTTATTTGGATGTTAATCTTGTTGATAATGCTATAAAGAAACCTTTGGGGATAGTTGATAATGTTCGCATTACCGTTAACAATAACCTTGTCCCCGTTGATTTTGTTGTCTTGGATATTGAATGCAATGCATCTTGTCCCATTATATAGGGAAGACCTTTTCTTCGAACTGTTGGAGCTATCATTGATATGAAGGAAGGTAATGTTAAATATCAATTTCCTCTCAAGAAAGGTATGGAACACTTCCCTAGAAAGAGAATGAAGTTACCTTTTGATTCTATTATTAGAACAAGTTATGATGTTGATACTTCGTCTCTTGATAACACTTGATATACACTTTCTGCGCCTAGCTGAAAGGCGTTAAAGAAAATCGCTTATGGGAGACAACCCATGTTTTTACTACAGTATTTTTGTTTTATATTTGAGTCTTGGAAGTTGTTTACTACTGTGGCAACCTCTCCTTATCTTAGTTTTGTGCATTGTTGTGCCAAGTAAAGTCGTTGATAGTAAGGTTCATACTAGATTTGGATTACTGCGCGGTAACAGATTTCTTTGCTGTCACGAATTTCGACCTGCCTCTCTGTAGGTAGCTCAGAAAAATATGCCAATTTACGTGCGTGATCCACAGATATGTACGCAACTTTCATTCAATTTGGGCATTTTTATTTGAGCAAGTCTGGTGCCTCAATAAAATCCATCTTTACGGACTGTTCTGTTTTGACAGATTCTGCCTTTTATTTCGCATTGCCTCTTTTGCTATGGTGGATGAATTTCTTTGTTCCATTAATGTCCAGTAGCTTTGAGAAATGTCCAGAAGTGTTAAGAATGATTATGTCACCTCTGAACATGTTAATTTTATTGTGCACTAACCCTCTAATGAGTTGTTTCGAGTTTGGTGTGGAGGAAGTTTTCAAGGATCAAGAGAGGAGGATGATACAATATGATTAAGGAGAGTGAAAGCTCTAAGCTTGGGGATGCCCCGGTGGTTCACCCCCGCATATTTTAAGAAGACTCAAGCGTCTAAGCTTGGGGATGCCCAAGGCATCCCCTTCTTCATCGACAACATTATCGGGTTCCTCCCTGAAACTATATTTTTATTCCATCACATCTTATGTACTTTGCTTGGAGCGTCGGTTTGTTTTTGTTTTTTGTTTTGTTTGAATAAAATGGATCCTAGCATTCATTGTGTGGGAGAGAGACACGCTCGCTGTTGCATATGGACAAATATGTCCTTAGGCTTTACTCATAGTATTCATGGCGAAGGTTGAATCTTCTTCGTTAAATTGTTATATGGTTGGAATCGGGAAATGCTACATGTAGTAATTCTAAAATGTCTTGAATAATTTGATACTTGGCAATTGTTGTGCTCATGTTTAAGCTCTTGCATCATATACTTTGCAACCATTAATGAAGAAACACTTAGAGCTTGTTAAATTTGGTTTGCATATTTGGTCTCTCTAAAGTCTAGATAATTTCTAGTATTGAGTTTTGAACAACAAGGAAGACGGTGTCGAGTCTTATAATGTTTACAATATGTCTTTTATGTGAGTTTTGTTGCACCGGTTCATCCTTGTGTTTGTTTCAAATAACCTTGCTAGCCTAAACCTTGTATCGAGAGGGAATACTTCTCATGCATCCAAAATCCTTGAGCCAACCACTATGCCATTTGTGTCCACCATACCTACCTACTACATGGTATTTCTCCGCCATTCCAAAGTAAATTGCTTGAGTGCTACCTTTAAAATTTCCATTCTTTACCTTTGCAATATATAGCTCATGGGACAAATAGCTTAAAAAACTATTGTGGTATTGAATATGTACTTATGCACTTTATCTCTTATTAAGTTGCTTGTTGTGCGATAACCATGTTTTCTGGGGACGCCATCAACTACTCTTTGTTGAATATCATGTGAGTTGCTATGCATGTCCGTCTTGTCTAAAGTAAGGGAGATTTACCACTTTATTGGTTAGAGCATGCATATTGTTAGAGAAGAACATTGGGCCGCTGACTAAAGCCATGAATCATGGTGGAAGTTTCAGTTTTGGACATATATCCTCAATCTCATATGAGAACACTAATTGTTGCTACATGCTTATGCATTAAAGAGGAGTCCATTATCTGTTGTCTATGTTGTCCCGGTATGGATGTCTAAGTTGAGAATAATCAAAAGCGAGAAATCCAAAATGCGAGCTTTCTCCTTAGACCTTTGTACAGGCGGCATAGTGGTACCCCTTTGTGACACTTGGTTAAAACATGTGTATTGCGATGATCCCGGTAATCCGAGCTAATTAGGACAAGGTGCGGGCACTATTAGTATACTATTGTTGCGGTCAGAAACCCACCGGCGAGCAGCGACGGGCAACACAGTAGAGCCGGGAAGCTCCCAGGACTGCGGCTGGCCCTGGTCCCTCGAGAGACGGCCCGCAAAGACTCGGCACGCACGTCCGATGCTGGTGCAAGGGCGTGCCACCTGACCTATACCTGATCAGGAAGGTGATGGATTTGCTTCGCTTAGTTTCCTGCATGGCATACACGTAAACATTAAATACGAGCCTCGATCGGCTCTCGAGTTGTCCTGTGAATCGGCTCAAGGAGCCGATCCACCCATGATTCGTACGAGGTGTACGATCACATGGTGGTCCCGCTTGATCAATATAAAGCTAAAACGACCTACGACGATTTAGGGTTTTCACCACATAATCGGAACATCCTACGCGTGATTGAGCCTGGCGGCCACGCACGGTGATAATAAACCGACCCTAGACAAGGCCTAAAAACCAACATGAAGTTGATCCCCGGAACATCTTATCTAGGGCTAGCAAACCACACCCTACGTGCCACTGGATCCTTCAACCCGTTTGTAAGGCCTAACTATGCAGATATTAAACTAATCCTTGAAGACCAATCATAACGGATCGGATCTACTAAATAATGATCAAGCGAGGTGCCGCCCTTACACCTAAGATAGGTGTAAGGGCGGCTAGACGTCTAAGGGTTGCACGGACGAAAGCATATGATACGATGAAACAATGCTAACCCTAACACATCTATGATAACTACGTTGCTCGCCATCAACAAGGCTTCAGCACGAGCAACGCATGAACAACGAATAAACATGTACTGCCTAGATCGCAAGATGATCTAGGCAGCATGATGCTTACCCGGAAGAAACCCTCGGAACAAGGGAGTTGGCGATGCGCCTAGATTGGTTTGTGGTGAACGTGATTGTTGTCTTTCTCAATAACCCTAGATACATATTTATAGTCCGTAGACTTTCTAACGTGGGAATAATCCCAACCGTGCACGAGCCAAATTCTATCTAACCGACACGTATCCTACTATATTTACAGATACACGGGCACACTAGCCCAAACTTTGTATACAAGGCCGATTCATGTATTCCTTCCATGTATATTCTTCAAGCCCATCTTTAATCGCGGCCCACCTCTGATCCGGTCAAATTCTGGTGATAACACATGCCCCCTGGTTTTGGAAATGACAATTCCAAAATCACTCTGCTTTTCTTCGTCGGGTCATGTCGTGGCAGAGCAGAACCGTCGCAGTATCCTTCATCATGATGCCTTGCCTCCTCCACTTCTCCGCGTGACCTGGCCAATTTTTTCTTTGGGCACCACTTCCACGGAAATTGCTGTGGCATTGAATCTCCACCATATCCCTTTTATTTTTTGGGGCCGATCACAAGGATCGGCCTTGCCACGTTCGTCCATAGATTTTGCTCTTGTTACACTGTCAGGCCGGTGGATAAGACCAGCCTCACTCCGTCCTTCGTCACGTCGATGCGCTCGCAGTCGTCCAAAGTGATGCCTGAGAGTGGCTCTTGGCCTGTCGTCTCCCAAACGTTCATGCCAGCCGTGGAAATCTCGGCTGAGTCATCTGCGTGGACGACCTCTATTTCATCTCCATCCCACTGTATTAAGCATTGGTGCATCGTGGATGGAATACAACAGTTGGCGTGGATCCAATCTCTCCCTAGCAGGACAGCATAGGTGCTCTTGCTATCGACAATAAAGAACGTCGTAGGGATGGTTTTTCTCCCTACGGTCAAATCCACGTTCAGAACACCTTGTGCTTCAGATGCTTGGCCGTTGAAATCGCTCAGTGTAACGTTGGTCTTGATCAGATCCGAGCTAGAGCGTCCCAACCGACGTAGCATGGAGTATGGCATAATGTTGATCTGCCGCTCCGGTGTCCACCGAGCATCTTGTTGACGGGCTGCCCATTGATATAACCTCGCAAATACGGGGCCTTCGAGTGTCCGTAGCTTCTTTCTCGTGGCTTCTCAAAGATAACCGGTCGTGGGCCGCGGTCAAGTTGTGCCACGGGTGCTTCGTCTAATCCTCGGAGCACTAAACTCCGTCGGAAGGATGAACACCATGTTTGTGCCGGCCCGATGTCTCATCATCGGCTTTCTTTTGTCCGGGGCGCCACTCTTTCTTCTCGTGGCCGACCTTCTTCGTCCGGGTTCGCTGAATTTTCGCGGCCGGATCAGGCCGCGCCTTCCTTAACGTGTGCGGTATAACCTTTCGGCTTCCTCCAAACCACGTAGTCGCTGAACCCTACGCTTTTGGGAACGGCTGAGTCCATCAGGGCACCACCTCGGCCGGTGGTACTTATCTTCTTCCTCTTCATCATCGTCCTCTAGTTCCTCGAGGTCTTCCACCCGAGAGGACTCATCGTGCTTGTCCCGAGGCGGGAGAGGCCCTAGACGTTTGAACACGGACACCTTAGCTGCATCCTTCTTCTTCTGTTTACATTCTGGGCAGTTGCCGATTGTAGGCAATCGGCTCATTCCTGAATCCCAGCAGTGTTTGAAGAAGGGACAATCCCAGTGCCTATCCACGTCGTCTTGCTCTCTTGACTTTTCCTTGGCGTGGCGCTCATATCTCTCCTCGTCGCGATCATGCCGACGATGTCTCCTGGCGTCCCTAGCCAGACGATCTTTTTCGTCATCGTTGACGTATCGTCGGCGTTGGTCGTATTGACTCACGTATTTGTTGAGGAGGTGATCAGAGAGAGGTCGCTGATATCTCACATTCTTTACTTCTCCCTCTGTGATGTAGCGCTTGCCATCGTGCCGGAGCCGATCGCATGGAACGGCTTCCTCTTCGTCCTTGTTATGAGAGCAGCTGCCCTCGTCTCTGTCCTTACCAGGGTGGTGCCCAGGTCCTACCATGTTGATGTTGAACGAGAAACCTGGCTGGCACCTCCCAGGGTAAGTGCACTCCACCATGTTAACGGCGGGGAAGGGGTGTGTGTCGACTTTCATGGCGTACTGGCTGAAAATTAGACGCCCTTGTTCTATCGCCATTTGGATCTGCTGACGCCACACCCTGCAGTCGTTGGTGGTATGGGTGAACGTGTTATGCCATTTGCAGTATGGCTTTCCGTTCAGCTCCTGCGCCGTGGGGATTCTGTGGCCTTCGGGTACCTTTAGCTGCTTCTCCTTAAGTAAGAGGTCGAAAATTTGCTCAGCCTTGGTCACGTCGAAGTCAAACCCTCTTGGAGGATCTTGTGGCTTAACCCATTTGCAGGACACGGGGCTTGCCCCCCGAGTCCATTCAGCCACTGCTACCTCTTGATCTCCCGCAGAGCCTTCATCTTCATCTGCCTCAACCATGACCACCGCACGCTTGAATTTATCCTGGTACACCTCTGGGTGGTGCTGTTCATATAACGACAGCTTCTGCACCATATGCGCCAGCGAAGGGTAGTCTGCTTGGGAGGCCACATCCTTGATCGGTGATGCGAGACCCACCACCGCCAACTCGACTGCTTCTTTTTCAGTCACACGAGCCGAATAGCATCGGTTCCTAACGGTCTGAAGCGTCGGATGTATTCCGACACTTGTTTCTCCGCGCTCCTGTCGTACTGTGCTAGATCGGCAATGCCGGCCTCGGAAGCCTCGAGTGATACTGCATGTGGAACTGTTCTTCCAACTGCTTCCAAGTCCGGATTGAGTCTGGTGGAAGCGATGTGTACCACCCGAAAGCCGATCCTGTGAGGGACTGTGCGAAGAACCTCACACGTAGCTCATCTGATGTTGAGATCGTGCCCAGCTGTGCCAAATATCGGCTTACATGCTCGATTGAGCTGGAGCCATCTGATCCACTGAACTTGGAGAATTCAGGGAGCCGATATTTGGGTGGTAGTGGGATCAAATCGTACTCGTTGGGGTACGGCTTGGAATAGCCGATTGCCCTCCTTTTCGGCACCATGCCGAACCTGGTCTCTCAAGATTGTACTGATCCGATCCGCGGTGCTTGGCTGCAGGAGTCGAACTCTGAAGATTCGCTGGAGTGGCATACTTAGCCAGCCACGCTTGCTTCTCAAGCTCTGAGCCAACTTCAGGAGTTGAGCTCTGGAGGTTCGTCGGAGTGGCATACTTAGCTAGCCACGTCTGCTTCTCAAGATCTGTTCCCGAAGTCCTTCCTGCTGTTCCAGAAGTCCCTGCTGTTGCAGTCTGGTTCGTGAGTGCCCGATTCTTGCGGTCGGCACGTATGTGCACGTGTATCCGTGAGGCATCTCCTTAGGCGCCTCATACAAGAACTGGTAATCACTAGGGTCACCCCCGATCTTGTAGACGACGTATGCCGGTGAACTCGGCACTTCTGGTGCTACCAACGCGAACGGCAGCGGTGGTCGGGACTGGAGTGGTGTCTCTCCTTGGTGAGTCCCTAGAGCTGGTCCTGACGGAGAGTGCTGATGCCTCATGATTTCCTGGATCACCCGAAGGGCGACACGCTCCAAAGTGTTCACCAGGCTCTCAGAATGGCGATGCAGTGAATGAGCCACCATGAAATTAATCTCCTGACGCAGAGACCTAGTGCGTTCTTCTGACGGGGCAGACAGGTCCACTCCATCGAGCGCGCCTTCAGGTGAGAACCCTTTCCACCTGATGCCGTGTGAGCGGGTTCTCCGGAAAGAGCCGATGAGGTCGGCTTCGAGGATCGCTTTGACCTCGTCATACTTCTTCTTGAGCTCCTCGGTCGGATCTTCGTACGTGATCGGAGGTACCTTCCGCCATCTCGGATGTAGATGGCGATGCGGTTGATGTCGAAGACTGTCCCACCGAGCGTGCCGAGAATGTGTTGCGGTCGAAACCCACCGGCGAGCAGCGACGGGCAACACGAGAGAGCCGGGAGGCTCCCGGGACTGCGGCTGGCCCTGGTCCCTCGAGCGACGGCCCGCAAAGACTCGGCACGCACGTCCGATGCTTGGTGCAAGGGCGTGCCACCTGACCTATACCTGATCAGGAAGGTGATGGATTTGCTTCGCTTAGTTTCCTGCATGGCATACACGTAAACATTAAATACGAGCCTCGATCGGCTCTCAGGTTGTCATGTGAATCGGCTCAAGGAGCCGATCCACCCATGATTCGTACGAGGTGTACGATCACATGGTGGTCCTGCTTGATCAATATAAAGCTAAAACGACCTACGACGATTTAGGGTTTTCACCACATAATCGGAACATCCTACGCGTGATTGAGCCTGGCGGCCACGCACGGTGATAATAAACCGACCCTAGACAAGGCCTAAAAACCAACATGAAGTTGATCCCCGGAACATCTTATCTAGGGCTAGCAAATCACACCCTACGTGCCACTGGATCCTTCAACCCGTTTGTAAGGCCTAACTATGCAGATATTAAACTAATCCTTGAAGAACAAGGAGCAATCATAATGGATCGGATCTACTAAATAATGATCAAGCAAGGTGCCGCCCTTACACCTAAGATAGGTGTAAGGGCGGCTAGACGTCTAAGGGTTGCACGGACGAAAGCATATGATACGATGAAACAATGCTAACCCTAACACATCTATGATAACTACGTTGCTCGCCATCAACAAGGCTTCGAGCACGAGCAACGCATGAACAGCGAATGACAACTGTATCGCCTAGATCGCAAGATGCGATCTAGGCAGCATGATGCTTACCCGGAAGAAACCCTCGAACAAGGGAGTTGGCGATGCGCCTAGATTGGTTTGTGGTGAACGTGATTGTTGTCTTTCTCAATAACCCTAGATACATATTTATAGTCCGTAGACTTTCTAATGTGGGAATAATCCCAACCGTGCACGAGCCAAATTCTATCTAACCGACACATATCCTACTATATTTACAGATACACGGGCACACTAGCCCAAACTTTGTATACAAGGCCGATTCATGTATTCCTTCCATGTATATTCTTCAAGCCCATCTTTAATCGCGGCCCACCTCTGATCCGGTCAAATTCTTGCAACTTGTAAGATATAATTTACATGATACATATGTTTTATTACTACCGTTGAAATTTTTTTTTCTTGTTTTCAAAATAAAAGCTCTAGCACAAATATAGCAATCGATGCTTTCCTCTTTGAAGGACTTTTCTTTTACTTTTATGTTGAGTCAGTTCACCTATCTCTCTCCACCTCAAGAAGCAAACACTTGTGTGAACTGTGCATTGATTTCTACATACTTGCATATTGCACTTGTTATATTACTCTATGTTGACAATATCCATGAGATATACATGTTATAAGTTGAAAGCAACCGCTGAAACTTAATCTTCCTTTGTGTTGCTTCAATACCTTTACTTTGATTTATTGCTTTATGAGTTAACTCTTATGCAAGACTTATTGATGCTTGTCTTGAAGTACTACATGAAAAGTCTTTGCTTTATGATTCATTTGTTTACTCATGTCATTACCATTGTTTTGATCGCTGCATTCATTACATATGCTTACAATAGTATGATCAAGGTTATGATGGCATGTCACTCCAGAAATTATCTTTGTTATCGTTTACCTCCTCGGGACGAGCAGGAACTAAGCTTGGGGATGCTGATACGTCTCCGACGTATCGATAATTTCTTATGTTCCATGCCACATTATTGATGATATCTACATGTTTCATACACATTATATGTCGTATTTATGCATTTTCCGGCACTAACCTATTAACGAGATGCCGAAGAGCCAGTTGTTGTTTCTGCTGTTTTTGGTTTCAGAAATCCTACAAAGGAAATATTCTCGGAATTGGACGAAATCAACGCCCAGGGTCCTATTTTGCCACGAAGCTTCCAGAAGACCGAAGAGAAGACGAAGTGGGGCCACGGGGCGCCGCCACACTAGGGCGGCGCGGCCCGGAGTTGCCCGCGCGGCCTCGCGTGTGGGGCCCCCGTGACCCCTCCGACTCCGCCCTTCCGCCTACTTAAGGTCTTCGTCGCGAAACCCCCAGCACCGAGAGCCACGATACGGAAAACCTTCCGAGAGACGCCGCCGCCGCCAATCCCATCTCGGGGGATTCTGGAGATCCCCTCCGGCACCCTGCCGGAGAGGGGAATCATCTCCCGGAGGACTCTTCACCGCCATGGTCGCCTCCGGAGTGATGAGTGAGTAGTTCACCCCTGGACTATGGGTCCATAGCAGTAGCTAGATGGTTGTCTTCTCCTCATGTGCTTCATTGTCGGATCTTGTGAGCTCCCTAACATGATCAAGATCATCTATCCGTAATTCTATATGTTGTGTTTGTCGGGATCCGATGGATAGAGAATACTATGTTATGTTGATTATCAATCTATTACCTATGTGTTGTTTATGATCTTGCATGCTCTCCGTTATTAGTAGAGGCTCGGCCAAGTTTTTACTCTTAACTCCAAGAGGGAGTATTTATGCTCGATAGTGGGTTCATGCCTCCATTAAATCTGGGACGATGATGAGAAAGTTCTAAGGTTGTGGATGTGTTGTTGCCACTAGGGATAAAACATTGATGCTATGTCCGAGGATGTAGTTATTGATTACATTACGCACCATACTTAATGAAATTGTCCGTTGTTTTGCAACTTAATACCGGAAGGGGTTCGGATGATAACTCGAAGGTGGACTTTTTAGGCATAGATGCATGCTGGATAGCGGTCTATGTACTTTGTCGTAATGCCCAATTAAATCTCACAATATTCATGATATCATGTATGTGCATTGTCATGCTCTCTTTATTTGTCAATTGCCCGACTGTAATTTGTTCACCCAACATGCTATTTATCTTATGGGAGAGACACCTCTAGTGAACTGTGGACCTCGGTCCATTCTTTTACATCGAATACAATCTCATCGCAATACTTGTTTTATTGTTTTCTCGCAAACAATCATCATCCACACTATACATATAATCCTTTGTTACATCAAGCCGGTGAGATTGACAACCTCATCGTTTCGTTGGGGCAAAGTACTTTGGTTGTGTTGTGCGGGTTCCACGTTGGCGCCGGAATCCCGGTGTTGCGCCGCACTATATCTCGCCGCCATCAACCTTCAACGTGCTTCTTGGCTCCTCCCGGTTCGATAAACCTTGGTTTCTTCTCGAGGGAAAACTTGCCGTCATACGCATCACACCTTCCTCTTGGGGTTCCCAACGACGCGTGCGTACGCGTATCACCTC
>NC_061509.1:66991158-67013614 GCF_022539505.1 Lolium rigidum
TTGTGCTTCCGTTCAGTTGTGTTATCTTGTCCCACGTGTGTAAAGGTGACTAGTGTGTGCACCGTGTGGGTCTCTTAGGCTATATTTCACGAGAATACTTATTCACTGTTATGAATGGCATAGTGAAGTGCTTATTTATATCTCTTTATGATTGCAATGTGTTTTGTATCACAATTTATCTATGTGCTACTCTAGTGATGTTATTAAAGTAGTTTATTCCTCCTGCATGGTGTAAAGGTGACTAGTGTGTGCACCGTGTGGTTCTTGTCGTAGGCTATGATCATGATCCCTTGTAGATTGTGAAGTTAACTATTACTGTGATGGTATTGATGTGATCTATTTGGTTATGTTGATCTTTCATGCACTCTAAGGTTATTTAAATATGAACATTGAATTGTGGAGCTTGTTAACTCCAGCATTGAGGGTTCGTGTAATCCTACGCAATGTGTTCATCATCCAACAAGAGTGTAGAGTATGCATTTATCTATTCTGTTATGTGATCAATGTTGAGAGTGTCCACTAGTGAAAGTATGATCCCTAGGCCTTGTTCCTAAATATCGCTATCGCTGCTTGTTTACTTGTTTCTTTGCGTTACTACTTGCTGCATTACTCACGCTTGTTTACACGTCCGGGCAAAGCACTTTTACGGTGCCGTTGCCACTGCTCATACTTATTTATACCACCTGTATTTCACTATCTCTTCGCCGAACTAGTGCACCTATTAGGTGTGTTGGGGACACAAGAGACTTCTTGCTTTGTGGTTGCGGGGTTGCATGAGAGGGATATCTTTGACCTCTTCCTCCACGAGATCGATAAACCTTGGGTGATCCACTTAAGGGAAACTTGCTGCTGTTCTACAAACCTCTGCTCTTGGAGGCCCAACACTTGTCTACAAGAATAGAAGCACCCGTAGACATCAAGCTATTTTCACGGCGCCGTTGCCGGGGAGGAAAGGTAAAAGGTACTCACACTCCGGATCTCGGCTACTAAGCTATTTTCATCGTTGTAAGTACTCGAAGCTATTTCCTTTAGATCCTGCAATTGCATCTTTTTGTTTCTTGTTTACACTAGTTTGGCATAATGGACGACAATGAGCTTCTTATTCTATTTCACGATTTAAGACATGGATGGTTTGATGCGAAAATTAAAAAACCTATGGAATCTTATTTGCATGCTTGGTAGTAATATTAGTATGAACGCTTTGAACACCATTGTTGCTAATGATATGGAAAATTCTAAGCTTGGGGAAGCTGGCTTTGATGAGCATGATATTTTTAGTCCCCCAAGCATTGAGGAGAAAATTTACTTTGATGATACTTTGCCTCCTATTTATGATGATTATAATGATATTGGTCTTTTAGTACCGCCTGTTATGGAGGATAAATTTGATTATGATTACAATATGCCTCCTATATTTGATGATGAGAATAATAATGATAGCTACTTTGTTGAATTTGCTCCCACTACAACTAATAAAATTGATTATGCTTATGTGGAGAGTAATAATTTTATGCATGAGACTCATGATAAGAATGCTTTATGTGATAGTTATATTGTTGAGTTTGCTCATGTTGCTACTGAAAGTTATTATGAGAGAGGAAAATATGGTTGTAGAAATTTTCATGTTACTAAAACACCTCTCTATGTGCTGAAATTTTTGAAGCTACACTTGTTTTATCTTCCTATGCTTGTTGCATTATGCTCTTCTTGAACTTGTTTATTTACAAGATTCCTATGCATAGGAAGCATGTTAGACTTAAATGTGTTTTGAATTTGCCTCTTGATGCTCTCTTTTGCTTCAACTACTATTTCTTGCGAGTGCATCATTAAAGCTGCTTGAGCCCATCTTAATGGCTATAAAGAAAGAACTTCTTGGGAGATAACCCATGTGTTTATTTTGCTACAGTATCTTTGTTTTATATTTGAGTCTTGGAAGTTGTTTACTACTGTAGCAACCTCTCCTTATCTTAGTTTTGTGTTTTGTTGTGCCAAGTAAAGTCTTTGATAGTAAGGTTCATACTAGATTTGGATTACTGCGTAGAAACAGATTTCTTTGCTGTCACGAATCTGGGCCTAATTCTCCGTAGGTAACTCAGAAAATTATGCCAATTTACGTGAGTGATCCTCAGATATGTACGCAACTTTCATTCAATTTGAGCATTTTCATTTGAGCAAGTCTGGTGCCTCAATAAAATCCATCTTTACGGACTGTTCTGTTTTGACAGATTCTGCCTTTTATTTCGCATTGCCTCTTTTGCTATGTTGGATGAATTTCTTTGATCCATTAATGTCCAGTAGCTTTATGCAATGTCCAGAAGTGTTAAGAATGATTGTGTCACCTCTGAACATGTTAATTTTTATTGTGCACTAACCCTCTAATGAGTTGTTTCGAGTTTGGTGTGGAGGAAGTTTTCAAGGATCAAGAGAGGAGTATGATACACTATGATCAAGGAGAGTGAAAGCTCTAAGCTTGGGGATGCCCCGGTGGTTCACCCCTGCATATTTCAAGAAGACTCAAGCGTCTAAGCTTGGGGATGCCCAAGGCATCCCCTTCTTCATCGACAACTTATCAGGTTCCTTCTCTTGAAACTATATTTTTATTCGGTCACATCTTATGTACTTTACTTGGAGCGTCTGTGTGCTTTTATTTTCGTTTTGTTATTTTCATTCTCTGAATAAATACATGCTTGTGTGGGAGAGAGACACGCTCCGCTGGTTCGTATGAACACATGTGTTCTTAGCTATACTTTTTAATGTTCATAGCGAAGGTTGAAAACCGCTTCGTTAATTGTTATATGGTTGGAAACGGGAAATGCTACATGTAGTAATTGATAAAATGTCTTGGATAATTTGATACTTGGCAATTGTTGTGCTCATGTTTAAGCTCTTGCATCATATACTTTGCACCCATTAATGAAGAAATACATAGAGCTTGCTAAAATTTGGTTTGCATATTTGGTCTCTCTAAAGTCTAGATAATTTCTAGTATTGAGTTTGAACAACAAGGAAGACGGTGTAGAGTCTTATAATGTTTACAATATGTCTTTTATGTGAGTTTTGCTGCACCGGTTCATCCTTGTGTTTGTTTCAAATAACCTTGCTAGCCTAAACCTTGTATCGAGAGGGAATACTTCTCATGCATCCAAAATCCTTGAGCCAACCACTATGCCATTTGTGTCCACCATACCTACCTACTACATGGTATTTCTCCGCCATTCCAAAGTAAATTGCTTGAGTGCTACCTTTAAATAATTCAAAATTTATCACCTCTTATTTGTGTCAATGTTTTATAGCTCATGAGGAAGTATGTGGTGTTTATCTTTTGATCTTGTCATTTACTTCTGACAGACTTTCACAATGGACTAGTGGCACATCCGCTTATCCAATAATTTTGCAAAAAGAGCTGGCAATGGGGTTCCCAGCCCAATTAATTAACTTTCATTAATAATTCTCTTCACATGTTTTGCTCTGATTCATCAGTAAGCAACTTAATTTTGCAAATAGACACTCCTCCATGGTATGTGATTGTTGGACGGCACCCGAAGGATTCGGTTAGCCATGGCTTGTGTAAGCAAAAGGTTGGGAGGAGTGTCATCCATAAATAAAGAAAAACTAAACTAAAGTACATGTGTAAACAAAAGAGAAGAGGGATGATCTACCTTCTTTGGTAGAGATAACGTCCTTCATGGGAGCCGCTCTTGAAAGTCTGGTTGATGAGGTAGTTAGAGTGCCCACTACCATTCGTTGACAACAACAAACACCTCTCAAAAATTTACTTTTATGCTCTCTTTATGTTTTCAAAACCAAAGCTCTAGCACAAATATAGCAATCGATGCTTTCCTCTTTGAAGGACCTTTCTTTTACTTTTATGTTGAGTCAGTTCACCTATTTCTCTCCACCTCAAGAAGCAAACACTTGTGTGAACTGTGCATTGATTCCTACATACTTGCATATTGCACTTGTTATATTACTTTGCATTGACAACTATCCATGAGATATACATGTTACAAGTTGAAAGCAACCGCTGAAACTTAATCTTCCATTGTGTTGCTTCAATGTCTTTACTTTGAATTTATTGCTTTATGAGTTAACTCTTATGCAAGACTTATTGATGCTTGTCTTGAAAGTACTATTCATGAAAAGTCATTGCTTTATGATTCAGTTGTTTACTCATGTCATTACCATTGTTTTGATCGATGCATTCATTACATATGTTTACAATATGATCAAGTTTATGATGGCATGTCACTCCCACTACAAGAAAATTGACACGTCGCGACGTTCAATTTAGGTGGTAAGTACGTTTTATTTCGTCTTTAGATGGTTGTAGAGTCGTTTCTAGAAAGCGTCGTAGGAACGTCTCCTTATGCACCGTCTCAAAATCTGTTGAGACATATTGAAAGCGTGTTTAGAAAACAAAGACGCTTTATAAAGCGTCTACATGCACGTAGAGACGTAGTTGGAGCTGACCATGAAATGCCCTTACATGACGTCTCTACTAAATCTTGCGACGCTTTGTGGGATGCTAATGAGAGAAAATCGTTTTAACTTTTTAAAATTACCAAATTACCAATGCATGCAGTGAAGGAAGAAAATACATACATCTTGTAAATCAATCGACTATGTAGTCAATTGTAGGGAAATAAATATGCTATTAATCAAGGGAGATTGTTCTTTACAACAGAACTGTCGGTTCATACAAACGAGGGGTAGGGTAAAGATATCATGAACAAAAAACTCAAGTACTAGTCTAACTAGCTGGAATCTATCTAAGCTTTTGCATGCACTTCATCACAGACGGGTCTTCATTGCATCATGTGATATTTTCCTTGTGGTCTTCTACTGTGATCCATAAAATTTCCGCAATAAGACTTTCTGCAAAAACAAACTCAAAAAATCCTTGCATTTCTTCAAAAAGGATTATTCATTTAAGGAGCATGCCAAAGAATTTGCAGTAATTGTTCAAAGTTGGCCAAAATATGTACCTTCTTAGCATCAGGGTATCTAGCAATCATCATAACTCTGCACAAACCAATCTAACACAGGTTAAAAAAAAACCAAAGAAAATAAAGTACATCAGTTTATAATATTTTGCACAACTGATACCGTGCTTATACTAAAAATGGTAGTAGCATTGCTGGGATATATATTTTTCTAAAATTACATACTTACAATAATTATTAGCTTTAACAAATAAGTACAGCCAGTCTGATGCAGCAACATCCTTCTGACGCATCTTCAGAACATTTCTCTTATGGGCAGTAGACAAACTTGAAGCTTTGATGCATTTTTGTTGAAGCCATTGACAAAGAAGGGTTAGTTGCGCTGATTGGAGACAATTTAAAAAATGATGAAAGATGATTAAGAACCTGAGATATATAATATATTCATAAGCGATGTAACCTACATCTCTAACTAGACTTGAAAAGCTGAAGCAAAGTCAAGGCTATATTAACCTGAAAATGCTAGCTACAGAAATGGCCATCACTTCGTTACTTGAATATACTGTAGTTGTAGTGGACTTCTGAGTGTTCTTCAGGAAGGCTCCTGAAACTTCATATAGATACTCTTTAAAACACAAAACTAGTTCGAGGTTAGTAACCGGTGCGTCTACTTTGTACAAGTAAATCACAGCAAATGAACATAAGATGAAATAATTGCTCACAAAATTTCATCGGTGCAAGTTCAAGTTCGAATTCAAGAATATATTTGAATACCAAAATAACAAATTGTGATATAAATCTGGGGCGACCTAATCCAATTTTGTATTAGGTTGTTATATCATCAAATTTCTGTTTGATCGTGCTTATATATACCATGAAACTGAAAGTTCTAAATATTTAATTAGCTCGCACATTTGGCCACCATAAACTGTAGACTTGTCCACGATCAGCAAAATAGTTGAGTGATGCTGATATCAAAACTTTGTTTGTTTGAGTCCACACCACGTGAATAAAACTACCTAGATTGACTGAACCAGAAAGGAATGAAATACTAATTTCATGGCTACAGGAAACCGCTTTTTCGAGTCACACTGCAGTGACGTACCAATCAAATAGAGATACAGGATTACAGGCTAGGTTCAAAACAAAAAAAAAAGTGATAAGAGATTGAGATTAAAATAGTACTCCAAGAACGTACCTGCGGAGACTTGACTGTTTGGTTGCAATTGCAGGCTACGATCTGCCATGGGCTGATGGCGTAAGGTGAGGATTAGGAGAAAGCCACAGTTGCACGGGAGAGGGTACCGTAAAATCTGGTTGGATCAGGTCTCTGCGCATCACGTCAAAACCGTTTTCGAGCGGGCCGGAGAAGACGTTCTACCATCCAGGGGAGGAGATTGTCGCCAGTCGCTGCACAAGGTTCGCCGGAGAGGCACTTGGCGGGATCTAAAGGCGGCGGCGCTAGGTTTCTACAGATCTAATCGTGGCTTAGTGGTAGGAAACGGGGGATGGGAAGTTTTCTTTTTCTCTTTTTGAGATGGAGGTGGGAAATATTAATAGTGAGCACGGTGAATTTTGGCAGGGCGAGACGACCTACAAAACGTCTTCAAAAACGTCTTTATTTATGGGGCGGATTATCACGTAAAGACGAATACAAAAGCGTCTAAACTTGGACGTCTCTACGTGTCATTTTTGTTGTAGTGTCCAGAAATTATCTTTGTTTATCGTTTACCTGCTCGGGACGAGCAGAAACTAAGCTTGGGGATGCTGATACGTCTCCGACGTATCGATAATTTCTTATGTTCCATGCCACATTATTGATGATATCTACATGTTTTATTCACACTTTATGTCATATTCATGCATTTTCTGGAACTAACCTATTGACAAGATGCCGAAAGGCCAGTTGCTGTTTTTTGCTGTTTTTGGTTTCAGAAATCCTAGTAAGGAAATATTCTCGGAATTGGACGAAATCAACGCCCAGGTTCCTATTTTGCCCGGAAGCATCCAGAACACCCGAGAGTCGCCAGAGGGGGGCCACACAGGCCCCGGATGATAGGCCGGCGCGGCCCAGGCCCCGGCCGCGCCGCCTTATGGTGTCGTCGCCCTTCGACCTTCCCGACGCCGCCTCTTCGCCTATATAAAGCCCCCGGACCTAAAACCTCGATACGAAAAGCCACGGTACGAGAAACCTTCCAGAGCCGCCGCCATCGTGAAGCCAAGATCGGGGACAGGAGTCTCCGTTCCGGCACGCCGCCGGGACGGGGAAGTGCCCCCGGAAGGCTCCTCCATCGACACCACCGCCATCTTCATCAACGCTGCTGTCTCCCATGAGGAGGGAGTAGTTCTCCATCAAGGCTCGGGGCTGTACCGGTAGCTATGTGGTTAATCTCTCTCCTATGTACTTCAATACAATAATCTCATGAGCTGCCTTACATGATTGAGATTCATATGATGATGCTTGTAATCTAGATGTCGTTATGCTAGTCAAGTGAATTTTACTTATGTGATCTCCGGAGACTCCTTGTCCCACGTGTGTAAAGGTGACTAGTGTGTGCACCGTGTGGGTCTCTTAGGCTATATTTCACGTAATACTTATTCACTGTTATGAATGGCATAGTGAAGTGCTTATTTATATCTCTTTATGATTGCAATGTGTTTTGTATCACAATTTATCTATGTGCTACTCTAGTGATGTTATTAAAGTAGTTTATTCCTCCTGCATGGTGTAAAGGTGACTAGTGTGTGCATCGTGTGGTTGTTGTCGTAGGCTATGATCATGATCCCTTGTAGATTGTGAAGTTAACTATTACTGTGATGGTATTGATGTGATCTATTTGGTTATGTTGATCTTTCATGCACTCTAAGGTTATTTAAATATGAACATTGAATTGTGGAGCTTGTTAACTCCGGCATTGAGGGTTCGTGTAATCCTACGCAATGTGTTCATCATCCAACAAGAGTGTAGAGTATGCATTTATCTATTCTGTTATGTGATCAATGTTTAGAGTGTCCACTAGTGAAAGTATGATCCCTAGGCCTTGTTCCTAAATACTGCTATCGCTGCTTGTTTACTCGTTTTACTCGCGTTACTACCGCTCGTGTTACTACCGCTTGTTTACTCGTCCCGGGCAAAGCACTTTTCCGGTGCCGTTGCCACCGCTCATACTTATTTATACCACCTGTATTTCACTATCTCTTCGCCGAACTAGTGCACCTATTAGGTGTGTTGGGGACACAAGAGACTTCTTGCTTTGTGGTTGCAGGGTTGCATGAGAGGGATATCTTTGACCTCTTCCTCCCCGAGATCGATAAACCTTGGGTGATCCACTTAAGGGAAACTTGTCGCTGTTCTACAAACCTCTCGCTCTTGGAGGCCCAACACTCGTCTACAAGAATAGAAGCACCCGTAGACATCAAGCACCGGAGCAAAGCATTAACACTCCGTGAAAACATGTGATCCTCACATCACCGCAATCCCCTCCGGTTGTCCCGATTTCTGTCACTTCGGGGCCTTTGGTTCCGGACAGTGACATGTGCATACAACTTGTAGATACAATCTAAGCAATAATTATAGAGCTTAAATCTAAGATCATGCCACTCGGGCCCTAGTGACAAGCATTAAACACAACAAGATTGCAGCAACAATAACTTCACAAACTTTATAGATAGACAATCATAACGTAACAATCCATCGGATCCCGACAAACACAACACCGATTACATCAGATGAATCTCAATCATGTAAGGCAGCTCATGAGATCATTGTATTGAAGTACATGGGAGAGATGATACCAACTAGCTACAGCTAGAACCCGTAGTCCATGGGGGAACTACTCACGGAGCATGATGGAGGCGGTGGCGTTGATGGAGATGGCTTCCGGGGGCACTTCCCCGTCCCGGCAGGGTGCCGGAACAGAGACTTCTGTCCCCCGAAACGGAGTTTCGCGATGGTGGCGGCGCCCCTGGAGTCTTTCTGGAGTTTCATCAATTGGTACTGCGTTTTTAGGTCGAAAGGGCTTAAATAGGCGAAGAGGCGGCGCAGGAGGGGCGATAGGGTGGCCCCACACCAGGCCGGCGCGGCCAGGGTGTAGGCCGGCGCGGCCAGGGTGTAGGCCGCGCGGCCCACCTGTGTGGTGGCCCCTGGCTCTCCTCCGACTCTCCTTCGGTGTTCTGGATGCTTCCGGGAAAAATAGGATGTTTGGCGTTGATTTCGTCCAATTCCGAGAATATTGCCCGAACAGCCTTTCTGGAACCAAAAACAACGTAAAACGAGAACCGGCACTGTGGCATCTTGTTAATAGGTTAGTTCCGGAAAACGCATAAAATCATCATAAAGTGCAAGCAAAACATGTAAGTATTGTCATAAAACAAGCATGGAACATCAGAAATTATAGGTACGTTGGAGACGTATCAGCATCCCCAAGCTTAGTTCCTGCTCGTCCTCGAGTAGGTAAATGATAAAAAGAATAATTTATGTAGTGACATGCTACTTACATAACCTTGATCATACTATTACAAAGCATATGAGATGAATGAAGTGACTCAAGGCAATGATCTATAGTTGCTAACAAATAGATAACATATAGCAAAACTTTTCATGAAGAGTACTTTCAAGACAATCATCAAAAGCCTTGCACAAGAGTTAACTCATAAAGCAATAGATTCAAAGTAAAGGCATCGAAGCAACACAAAAGGAAAATTTAAGTTTCAGTAGTTGCTTTCAACTTTCAACATGCATATCTCATGGATAATTGTCAACATAAAGTAATATGATGAATGCAAATAAGCAAGTATGTAAGAATCAATGCACAGTTGACACAAGTGTTTGCTTCTAAGATGGAAGGGAGTAGGTAAACTGACTCAACATACAGTAAAAGAATGGCCCTTCGCAGAGGGAAGCAGGGATTAAATCATGTGCTAGAGCTTTTTAAGTTTTGAAATCATATAGAGAGCATAAAAGTAAAGTTTTGAGAGGTGTTTGTTGTTGTCAACGAATGGTAGTGGGCACTCTAACTACCTCATCAACCAGACTTTCAAGAGCGGCTCCCATGAAGAACGTTATCTCTACCAGCAAGGTAGATCATCCCTCTTCTCTTTTGTTTACACATGTACTTTAGTTCTATTTATGGTTGACACTCCTCCCAACCTTTTGCTTACAGAAGCCATGGCTAATCGAATCCTCGGGTGCCTTCCAACATTCACATACCATGAAGGAGTGTCTATTTGCAAAATTAAGTTGCTTACTGATGAATCAGGGCAAAACACGTGAAGAGAATTATTATTAGTGAAGGTTAATTAATTGGGGCTGGGAACCCCATTGCCAGCTCTTTTTGCAAAATTATTGGATAAGCGGATGAAGCCACTAGTCCATTGGTGAGAGTCTGTCAAGAGTAAATGACAAGGTTGAAAGATAAAACACCACATACTTCCTCATGAGCTATAAAACATTGACACAAATAAGGAGTAATAAAGTTTTGAATTGTTTAAAGGTAGCACATGAAGTATTTACTTGGAATGGCAGGAAATACCACATAGTAGGTAGATATGGTGGACACAAATGGCATAGGTTTTGGCTCAAGGTTTTTGGATGCACGAGAAGCATTTCCTCTCAGTACAAGGCTTTGGCTAGCAAGGTTGTTTGAAGCAAACACAAGTATGAACCGGTACAGCAAAACTTACATAAGAACATTTTGCAAGCATTATAATACTCTACACTGTCTTCGTTGTTGCTCAAACACTTTTACTAGAAAATATCTAGACCTTAAGAGAGACCAATCATGTAAACCAATTTCAACAAGCTCTACAGTAGTTCTCCACTAATAGGTTTAAACTATATGAAAAAACTTAATCATGATCTACTTGAGAGCTCAAAACCATTGCCAAGTGTCAAATTATCCAAGACATGATGAGGCATTTTCTGTTTCCAACCAAATAGCAATAAATGCAATAGCTTCCAACTTTTATCATTGAACATTAAAAGTAAAACGAAGAACACAAGTGTTCATATGAAAAAGCGGAGCGTGTCTCTCTCCCACACAAGGATTGCTAGGATCCGAATTTATTCAAACATAAACAAAAATAAAAACACACAGGACGCTCCAAGTAAAGCACATATGATGTGACCGAATAAAAATATAGTTTCAATAGAAAAACCTGATAAGTTGATGAAGAAGGGGATGCCTTGGGCATCCCCAAGCTTAGACGCTTGAGTCTTCTTGAAATATGCAGGGATGAACCACGGGGCATCCCCAAGTTTAGACTTTTCACTCTTCTTGATCATATATCATCCTCCTCTCTTGACCCTTGAAAACTTCCTTCACACCAAACTTCTCATAAACTTTATTAGAGGGGTTAGTACTTAAAAACTTGAATCCACCTTGGTCCTGTAGTGACACATTGCAAGAACTCAATAAAACATTAGCTACAGCTCTCCACGTGTAGAAAGCCTTGCTTAAAGTCCGCAAGAGACAATGCAAAAAACAGAGACAGAATCTGCCAAAACAGAACAGCCAGTAAAGACGAATTTTAAACAGGTACTTCCGTTGCTCAAATAAGAAAACTCAAAACTAACGAAAGTTGCGTACATATCTGAGGAACACGCACGTACATTGGAATAATTTTCTGAGTTACCTACAGATAAAACAGCCCAGATTCGTGACAGATAGAAATCTGTTTCTGCGCAGAAATCCAAATCTAGTATCAACCTTCGATTAGAGGCTTCACTTGGCACAACATTGCAATAAAATAAAGATAAGGAGAGGTTGCTACAGTAGTAACAACTTCCAAGACACAACAAAACAGTAGCAAAATAAACACATGGGTTATCTCCCAAGAAGTTCTTTCTTTATAGCCATTAAGATGGGCTCAGCAGTTTTAATGATGCACTCGCAAGAAATAAGAGTTGAAGCAAAAGAGAGAATCAAGAAGCAAATTCAAAACACATTTAAGTCTAACCCAATTCCTATGCATAGGAATCTTGTACAAAAATAAACTCATGAAGAACAAAGTGATAAGCATAAGAAGATAAAACAAGAGTAACTTCAAAATTTTAAGCATATAGAGAGGTGTTTTAGCACCATGCAAATTTTTACAACTATATTTTCCTCTCTCATAATAATTTTCAGTAGCTTCATGAACAAACTCAATAATATAACTATCACATATAGCATGCTTTTCATGATCCACAAACACATAATTTTTATCAAGCTCAAAAATAGTGCGATTAAAACTTTCAAACACACTTTTATCAATAGTATAACAAGATGGTTGATCAATCTCAAGAGATATGGGACTCATAGATAATGGCAAGACCTCTCCAATCCCATTTTCATTAGTAGTACAATTAATATTATCAAGTAACATAGGATCATCATCAAGAGCTTTATCATAAACATTTGCTACGCAAAATTCTTTAGTACCATGCATTTCGACATCAGGCACAAACAAAGCATTATCATAAGATTTATCAAAGTAGCATGGATTATCATAAATAACATTAGCATAATTATTCTCACAAGTTTTACTCATAGGGAATATTTCAAGAGAATCCACGGGAACATAACATTCAACCTCTTTCGGTAAGCATGGAGGACAATCAAATAGTGTAAGAGATAAAGAGTTACTCTCATTAGAAGGTTGGCATGGGTAGCTAATCCATTCTTCCTCCTTTTGTTCATCACTCTCCTCTTCTTTTTCATCCAATGAGCTTTCAGGTTCATCAATTTCCTCCTCTTTTTCATCCAATGAGCTTTCAAGTTCATCAATTTCTTCTTCCACAGGTCCCTGCAAATTGTGGGTGCATTCTTGTGCATTAATGAGTCTCTCTTTATAATCAATGATATAAGGATTATCAGTGTAACTTTCATTGCAAAAATTAAGGATAGAAGAGACATAATCTTTAAGGTCCTTACAAACAACACAAGTTTCATAATTTTTAACCATGAAGGATTCTATCTCAGAGGCTCCCATAAATATGACAAATTGTTCTACCTCTTCAAACCCAAAATGAATATAGCTATTCCGATTATAGTTATTAATTAAAAATTCCTCACTAAAGCCACATTGAAATTTAAGATGTTTAGTGTCCTGTTGAGAGCAACAGTTTATATCATGGCGTTTAAGCAAGATTTTAGCAATTGTATTCAATTTTTCTATCACAGCACTCATCACTTTTCCCGCTCTTGATTCTCTATAATTATTATAATATTCTATAAGCTCCAAATAGGTTGTAGGTTCTCCCATAATAGCAGTTTTTAATTTTTAGGTTTTTCAAATTTTTATGGATTTTTGGGTATATGAGAAAAGTAAAACAAGACAAAAAGAAACTAGACAAAAGTAAACTAAGAAAAATAAAACAAGACAGAAATAAACTAAGCACAAATAAACTAGGCAAAAGTAAACTAAGCAAAACAAAATAAAATAAAACAGAGAGAGAGGTAGAGTGTACTCCCCAGGTGAACTTATGAGTAGAGCTATGCCTCCCCGGCAACGGCGCCAGAAAACAGTCTTGATAACCCACAAGTATAGGGGATCGCGGCAGTCTTCGAGGGAAGTAAAACCCAAATTTATTGATTCGACACAAGGGGAGGTAAAGAATACTTATAAGCCTTAACAACTGAGTTGTCAATTCAGCTGCACCTGGAAAAGCACTAGTAACAGGGATGATGTGAAAGTAGCAGTGATATGAGAGCAGTAGTAACAGTAACACAGTAGCAGGGATATCTTTGACCTCTTCCTCCCTGAGATCGATAAACCTTGGGTGATTCACTTAAGGGAAACTTGCTGCTGTTCTACAAACCTCTGCTCTTGGAGGCCCAACACTGTCTACAAGAATAGAAGCACCCGTAGACATCAAGCACCGGAGCAAAGCATTAACACTCCGTGAAAACATGTGATCCTCACATCACCGCAATCCCCTTCGGTTGTCCCGATTTCTGTCACTTCGGGGCCTTTGGTTCCGGACAGTGACATGTGCATACAACTTGTAGATACAATCTAAGCAATAATTATAGAGCTTAAATCTAAGATCATGCCACTCGGGCCCTAGTGACAAGCATTAAACACAACAAGATTGCAGCAACAATAACTTCACAAACTTTATAGATAGACAATCATAACGTAACAATCCATCGGATCCCGACAAACACAACACCGATTACATCAGATGAATCTCAATCATGTAAGGCAGCTCAAGAGATCATTGTATTGAAGTACATGGGAGAGATGATACCAACTAGCTACAGCTAGAACCCGTAGTCCATGGGGGAACTACTCACGGAGCATGATGGAGGCGGTGGCGTTGATGGAGATGGCTTCCGGGGCACTTCCCCGTCCCGGCAGGGTGCCGGAACGAGACTTCGTCCCCGAAACGGAGTTTCGCGATGGCGGCGGCGCCCCTGGAGTCTTTCTGGAGTTTCGTCAATTGGTCTCGCGTTTTTAGGTCGAAAGGGCTTAAATAGGCGAAGAGGCGGCGCAGGAGGGGCGACAGGGTGGCCCCACACCAGGCCGGCGCGGCCAGGGTGTAGGCCGCGCGGCCCACCTGTGTGGTGGCCCCTGGCTCTCCTCCGACTCTCCTTCGGTGTTCTGGATGCTTCCGGGAAAAATAGGATGTTTGGCGTTGATTTCGTCCAATTCCGAGAATATTGCCCGAACAGCCTTTCCGGAACCAAAAACAACGAAAACAGGAACCGGCACCGTGGCATCTTGTTAATAGGTTAGTTCCGGAAAACGCATAAAATCATCATAAAGTGCAAGCAAAACATGTAAGTATTGTCATAAAACAAGCATGGAACATCAGAAATTATAGGTACGTTGGAGACGTATCAAACAGCGCCTACAACAAAATCACTAGCATCACACATAATTTCAAATGGTAAGTTCCAATCAGGAGGTTCAACTATAGAGGCAGTTGTTAAGGCTTTCTTTAGAGTTTCAAAAGCTTCCTTACAATCATCATCAAAAACAAAAGGTACATCTTTTTGAAGAAGATTAGTAAGAGGCTTTGAAATCTTGGAGAAGTCTTTAATAAACCTCCTATAAAACCCAAGCATGACCAAGAACACTACGAATACATTTAACATCCCTAGGATAGGGCATCTTCTCAATGGCTTCAACTTTAGCTCTATCAACTTCAATACCTCTCTCGGAAATTTTATGTCCCAATACAATTCCTTCATTAACCATAAAGTGGCATTTCTCCCAATTAAGAACAAGGTTAGTTTCTTCACATCTCTACAAAACTTTATCAAGGTTCCGCAAGCAATTATCAAAAGAATTTCCATAGACGGAAAAATCGTCCATGAATACCTCTACAATACTCTCACAAAAGCCATGAAAAATAGCAGACATGCATCTTTGAAAAGTAGCAGGAGCATTACATAAACCAAAAGGCATACGTCTATAAGCATAAGTTCTATAGGGACAAGTGAAAGTGGTTTTCTCTTGATCCTTAGTTTTAACAGCAATTTGTGAAAACCCAGAATAACCATCAAGAAAGAAAAAATGAGTATTTTTAGATAACCTTTCTAACATTTGATCAATAAAAGGCAAAGGGTAATGATCTTTCTTAGTAACCTTATTAACTTTTCGATAATCAATGCACATTCTATACCCTACAACTACTCTTTGAGGTATGAGCTCATCATTATCATTAGGCACAACAGTCATTCCTCCTTTCTTAGGAACACAATGCACAGGACTAACCCATCTACTATCAGCAATAGGATATATAATACCAGCTTCAAGGAGTCTTAATACCTCATTTCTTACCACATCCTTCATCTTAGGAATTAGACGACGCTGAGGTTCAACAACAGGCTTCGCATCATCTTCCATATTAATGGCGTGTTGGCAAATAGAGGGAGAAATCCCCTTCAAGTCATCAAGAGTGTAGCCAATAGCACCTCGGTGTTTCTTCGATATTTCCAATAACCTTTCTTCTTCAAACTCGAAAGGTTAGAACTAATAATAACAGGATATATTTTCTTATCATCAATATGAGCATATTTAAGATTATCGGGCAATGGTTTTAAATCAAAGACAGGATCTTCCTTTGGTGGTGGTGTTGTACCCGGATCTTCCACCGGTAAATCATGCTTAAGAATAGGTTGACGAAGGAAAATTTCATCAAGCTCATCTCTTTCTTCCCTAAAAACTTCACTCTCACTATTCTCCAAATGTTGCTGCAAAAGATTACTAGGAGCAAGAGCAATAGATGCACACTTGTTCAACTTTAAAATCACTATTAGGCGAATCAATTTTATAAGGAGTTTTGGTAAATTTAGAGAAGTTAAACTCATAAGATTCACCAGCAAATTTAGTCAAAATTTTCTCTTTCTTGCAATCTATAACAGATCCACAAGTATTTAGGAAAGGTCTACCAAAAATAATAGGACAATACTTACTAGCAGCAGAACCAAGCACTAAAAAGTCAGCAGGATATTTAATCTTACCACATAGAACTTCCACATCTCGAATAATACCAATAGGAGAGATAGTTTCTCTATTAGCTAGCCGAATAACCACATCAATATCTTTAAGTTCGCAAGAACCAATTTCATGCATGATCTCCGTATAAAGCTCATAAGGAATGGCGCTAATACTTGCACCAATGTCACATAAACCATAATAACAATGATCACCAATTCTAACAGAGAGCATAGGAACACTAGCTTTCCTAGACTTATTAGGATGTGAAACAATATTAGAGGCATCTTCACGTGAAAATAATATGACTATCCTCCACATTTTCAGTCACAAGATCTTTAACAATTGCAACAACGAGTTCAACTTTTATTTGTTCTTCGAGTTCTATAGGTTTCTTTTCACTTTTATGAACCGCACTATTTATAACAGAGTACTCCTTCATTTTAGCAGGGAAAGAAGTTTTTTCAATATAAGCTTCAGGAATAACATGATCAACAGTTTCAACTACAACACATTTATTTATAGATGAATCAATTTTATCTTTATACGGTTCATGATACTTATCAAATTTCTTCTTAGGCAATTCATAATGAGAGGCAAAAGATTTATAAAGATTTGCAGCAACTTGAGAATCAAGACCATAAGTAGCACTCATATTACGAAATTTATCAGTATCCATCAAAGGTTCAATGCATTTATAATCATAATTTATACCTGATTCTCTATCCTTGTCGTTCTCCCATCCTTCAGTATTTTCTTGGATCCGATTAAGAAGGTCCCTTTTAAACTCTTCCTTGTTGCGTGTAAATGATCCGGAACAAGAAGTATCCAGCAAGGTCTTGTCTTGAAAAGAAAGTCTTGCATAGAAATTATCAATAATAATATTACCGGGAAGCTCATGAATGGGGCATTTGAGCATTAAAGACTTCAATCTCCCCCACGCTTGGGCAATACTCTCTCCTTCATGAGGCCAAAAATTATATATGCGATTCCGATCTTTGTGAATCTCACTTGGAGGATAGAACTTAGAATAAAACCGGGGCACAATATCATTCCAGTCAAGAGAATCCCCATTATGCAGTAATTTATACCAATGCGCCGCTTTACCAGACAACGATATAGAGAATAGTTTCTTCCTCACTTCATCCATAGCAATACCTGCACACTTGAATAAACCACATAATTCATGTAAGAACAAGAAATGATCTCCGGGGTGGACAGTTCCATCCCTCGTATAACGGTTATCCACTACACGTTCAATAATTTTCATAGGTATTTTGTATGGTATTTCTTCCTTACCTGGCGCCTCATCCACTACCTTTGCAGTAGTAGTAGATCTTCCAAATAAACACTCAAGAGAAGATCTCTCCATAATGAATTATAGCAGCAGAGCGAAATAAAATCAGCACAAACGAGTAGAAATTTCCCTTACCAATTCCACTTACCAATGGCGCTTCACTCCCCGGCAACGGCGCCGGAAAATAGTCTTGATGACCCACAAGTATAGGGGTGTATCGTAGTATCTTCGATAAGTAAGAATGTCGATCCCAACGAGGAGCAGAAGGTGTTGACAAGCAGTTTCGATGAAGGATTCACTGTAAATGCTCACAGACAAGTATTCAGGGGGTTTTGATGTAATAGATGAATAAAGTACGAGTAAGTAAAGTGCGAGAGTAATAATTGCAGCGAGTGGCCCAATCATTTTTAGCACAAAGGACAAGCCGGTTTGTTTACTTATAATGACCAAACGTTCTCGAGGACACACGGGATTTTAGTCTAGTGCTTTCGCTACATACGGCTAATTAATCTTCATTGTTTTGATAAGTGTTGTGTGTGTGAACCTATGCTAATGTACTGCCCTTCCTAGGACTAATACATACTTGTGATTATACCCATTGCAAGCATCCGCAACTACAAGAAAGTAATTAAGATAAATCTAACCACAGCCTTAAACTCTGAGATCCTGCTATCCCTCCTGCATCGATATACCAACGGGGGCTCGTGTTTCGTCACTCCGGCAACCCCGCAATTGGCAAACGAGTACAAGATGCATTCCCCTAGGCCCATAAAGGTGAAGTGTCGTGTAGTCGACGTTCACACGACACCACTAGAAGAATAACACCACAACTTAAATATCATAACATTGAATATTACTCAACCATACTTCACTACTAACATTTAGACTTCACCCATGTCCTCAAGAACTAAACGAACTACTCACGAGACATCATATGGAACATGATCAGAGGTGATATGATGATGAATAACAATCTGAACATAAACCTTGGTTCAATGGTTTCACTCAATAGCATCAATAACAAGTAGAAATCGACACCGGGAGAGTTTCCCCTATCAAACAATCAAGATCAAACCCAAATTGTTACAGCGGTGACGGCGTGCAGCGGTGGAGACGGCGGTGATGATGATGAAGATGATGATGATGGTGATGGAGATGATGTCCAGCTCGATGACGGTGACGATGGCGTCGATTTCCCCCTCCGGGAGGGAATTTCCCCGGCGGATCTCAGCCTGCCGGAGAGCTCTTTTCTCTCTGGTGTTCTCCGCCCCGCAGAGGCGGCTGTGGCTCTTCGCGATGTACCTCTGGAGCTTAGGTTTTCGGGACGAAGGAGTACGTGAAGAAAAGGAGGCGAGAGGGGCTGTGGGCCCCCTCCTCACGAGGCGGCGCGGCCAGGCCTTGGGCCGCGCCGGCCTATGGGGTGGGCCCACCTCGGGTCCCCTCGGGTCCCCCTTCCGGCTCCCTTCGTCTTCCGGAAAAATAGGATTTTTCATATAATTTCCGTCAACCGTTGATCTTCCGAAATATTACATTCTGACGGCGCTTTTTCCAGCAGAATCCTGACTCCGGTGCGCGATCCTCCAATAATCATGAAACATGCAAAATAGATGAAATAACATAAGTATTATCTCCAAATATGAAATATATCAATGAATAACAACAAATTATGATATAAAATAGTGATGCAAATTGGACGTATCACACCACCGCCATCAGTTGTCTGCTCCAAAAACGATGCCCCCAACAGGGAGAACGGCGTTGCGCGCCGCCATCGTTCGATCCAGGAGACCCGGGTCTAGGATTTCCCCCGGAGCAGCCCAGGCGAAGAACGCAGGCTGCAGAGACAATGCCTTCAACAAGGTAACGACGAAGCACGCCGTCATCATCCGCCATGACCGAAGTCCGGGCCGGCTTTCACCGGCAGCTGCGCCTCGCCATCGGGAGCTAGGCGACAGATCGCGAGATCCGCCACGACTAGCCACACAACTAGCCGATCTCCTCCGGCGGAAGAGAAGACCACCACCGCCATGCCTAGAGTAGAAACTCCAGGCGCCCTCGTGAAGCGGAAGGGACACAAACGAAGCCCCCACGCCGCTGCCCGCAGGAGCCCGCCCATCCCCTCCGCCCGATCCCCATGGGGACCGGATCAGATTGAAAGGAGGCGCCGCTGCATCTTGCGGTCCCCGGATCCACCGTGGCTGCCGTCCCTTCGCTGCACCAACGCGCGGGAGAGGACAACCAGCGCCGTCGTCGCCGCAACTCGGCGCCAGGAGGATGGCCGCCGCCGCCACCACACCGACCAGGCTTTGCCTGGCGGCGCTCCCGGCAGCGGCGGCGGAGAGGAGAACGCCGGGGGGAGGGCTGGAGTGGGCGGGCGGGCAGTATACGTGATATAATCCCATGAAAGAGAAGACCCAACATGTGCACAACAAGAAGAGGCCATTCACGAAAAGAAAATACTAACACATACATACTTGGTTAGGTCAGCCTATCGGTCGATCGGGACATGAATTGCTTGAAGTCATCACTCTTGATGTCGGTCGACTGAAAATTAATAGTTTTCAGTTGACTGAGATCTAGGGATGTTTTTTTAAGGAAATGTGTTGTTGATGTTGAATCACCGGCGTGTTGTTTAACAAGTTGATGTTGTCTCTGGCCTTGCACGTGCTGGTGGACACGAGTTTCGTGACCATCTACTAGCCGGGCGCCACCACGAGGTACTCGTGGTGATGCTCTACAGATGACGCATACTTGTAGCCGAGGATGCGGTACTTTTCCGTGGGTGTGTGCTGGTTCAAGCTCATGAAGCTGGCAGTCTTGAGATTGGTAGGCAGTCTGTCCAACTCCCTCATTGCTGGATTGCACACGAAGTATGGGTAGCTGCTTTCGGGGCGTCGAGCTTCGAAAGCCTCAAGCAGCTGCACAAGAGAGAATTAAGCCACCGCAACACCTGCCAAGGTACATGTGCTGTGAAGTGATGCCACAGTGGAGGGGAGCCGACGTCGAGTGTTTAGTGTATGGGAACAGTAGCGTGAAGATGGCATGATCGTTATTGGCGCAACAGATGTTATTCGAGGCAGTGGTGTTCGATGGTTTCCGGGGAAGTGTGGGTTCCGTTCCTGCTTGATTGTCTAGGTTGCACAATGTTAGGTGTGGCTTTTGTTTTCTTGCTCAGCTTTAAGTTGGTGGCTTGCACCACCATGAGGAATGTCTTTTTCTTTCACTCTCTTTGTAATAGAGTTTTCTCACCACCTTGTATTGGTTTGACAGTTCGACTTTATTTATAAAACGGGATGAAAGCGTGTTTGAAGGATGAGTTTTAACTACACATGCACGTAGCTAATTTCTAAACTATGAAAAGTCAATAGTTTTAGGAAAATGATTGTGTTCCCCCGGGGGACGAAGCGTTTCGATCCTCCGTCTTCGCTGCGCGCCGCGTGTCTCGCCGAGGCCCACCGTTTCTCTTATCCTCACACGCGCACCTTCCTCCTCCACTCGTTCTTGTTCCAGGGAGTCAATCCTTTTTCTCTCTCTAGCTCGCTGCCGCACTACCAAGCCGCCGCCGCTGGCTGGCCACCGCTGCACGCAACGACCCATGGTCGGCCACCGCGACCAGCGCCGCCTTCCTCGCCCGCGCGGACTGCCCCCAACCTTTCGCGCGCCACCGGCCCGTAGTCGAGCGCCGTCGCCGCCCGCAGCGACCCATGGTCGGCCGCCGCCTTCCTAGCCCGCGCGGACGGCCCCCAACCAGTGTCGTCTCCTCGCCCGCGCGGACGGCCCCCAACCTTTCGCACGCCACCGGCCCGTAGTCGAGCGCCCCCGCCGCCCGCAGCGATCCATGGTCGGCGCGACCAACCCCGAAGTCCAGATCAGTGCTAGATGGAGGCGAAATCAATGCTAGAATATAAAGCATATTTTTCGCGAATTTTTGGGAGTTTGCTGCCTTAGGCCTCGGATGTTGCTACCAGCGAAGGCAGGCTTTGCTACCTGACGTTGCTACTCGCGGAAGCCGGGTTTTGCTACCAACGGAGGTCGTTTCTGCTACATTAGGTGTCAGGTGTTGCTGTCTTGGTCGGAAAGTTTTGCTGAATTAGTAGTTTTTTTGCTACAACTTTTTATGTGGTTTTGCTACCATTGTACAATACGGGGTCTCCGGCGAGATCTCCGGCGACTTTTCCGTCGATGTCTCCGACGATATCTGTTTTTGCTACAATAGCATAATTTTTTTGCTACGAGCTCTCCGACGAGGTCTCCGGCGAATCTCCGGTGAGCTCAGCCTTTTTATTCGATTTCGTGGCTGAACCGTTTTTTTCTACAATGTAGCAAAAGCGGGTATTTTTTTGCTGCCACAAGGTATTTTTTTGCTGCATCCAGTAACAGCAGATCTGATCGTACAAGATAGCCGATCCGATGACTAGGGACCCGGGGGCTGGGAAATCAGATCACCGGGAGACGCCCAACACTGTCCAGTTTTAGATCTACGGAGATGTTTTCTGCCGAAACACCTTATGGGATGACGTACAAGTTTCTTCATTAACGCACAAATTACATTCTTCTTCCACTTAAGGAGTTGAAAGAGACAAGAGCCGATGAACGTAGCCCAGGCGGTGAAGCCGAGTGCAAATATGTTCAGGTTCCGTGAATTTAAGGCCTGAATCGCTCCACTTCTCTCCACGTCAGTCCGTAACTACAATTCCATAGAAACTAGTCTGTACGTGTAGCATTACTCAGGAAAAGCAACGAATTTGTTAACAAACTGGTCAGTGTTACATCAAAGAAAGTCCTGTAA
>NC_061509.1:67013714-67025709 GCF_022539505.1 Lolium rigidum
TCATTTAAAATAATAATTTCAACAACAATGCTTACCGGAACAATTCTAGTAATAACTATAGGCCATATCCTTATAATAATGGCAACGGCTATGGTAATTCTTATGGAAATTCTTACAACAATAATAGGAATTCACCCCCTGGACTTGAAGCCATGCTTAAAGAATTTATTAGTACACAAACTGCCTTTAACAAACTGCATGAGGAAAAGCTCAATAAAATTGATATTCTTGTTTCTAGAGTTGATAGTCTTGCCTCCGATGTTGATCTTTTGAAATCGAAAGTTATGCCTAATAGGGATATTGAAAATAAAATTGTTACTACAGCAAATGCCATTCAAGTTAGAATTAATGAGAATATAAGATTAATGGCTGAACTGCGTGCTAGGTGGGAGAGAGAAGAAAATGAAAAACTAGCTAAAGAGAAGAATATAGCTAAAGTTTGGACTATTACCACCACTAGTAATGCTAATGCTACACATGTTGCTGCACCTCCTACTCATACTAATAAAAGAATTGGTGTTAGCAATGTTTCCACTTCTAATGCAAAGCGCGAAAAACTGCCTCGAAACTGCTAAAATCGCTGAAATTGCTCGTGATAAAGCTCGCTGAAATTTTTTCCAACATTGGGGATGATGATCCCATTGCTTTAGATTATAATGGTTTGAACTTTGATGATTGCCACATCTCTGAAGTTATAAAGTTCTTGCAAAAACTTGCTAAAAGTCCTAATGCTAGTGCTATAAATTTGGCTTTCACGCATCATATTACAAATGCTCTCATAAAAGCTAGAGAAGAGAAACTAGAGCGCGAAGCCTCTATTCCTAAAAAGCTAGAAGATGGTTGGGAGCCCATCATTAAGATGAAGGTTAAAGATTTTGATTGTAATGCTTTATGTGATCTTGGTGCAAGTATTTCTGTTATGCCGAAGAAAATTTATAATATGCTTGACTTGCCACCGCCGAAAAATTGTTATTTGGATGTTAATCTTGCTGATCATTCTACAAAGAAACCTTTGGGTAAAGTTGATAATGTTCGCATTACCGTTAACAATAATCTTGTTCCCGTTGATTTTGTTGTCTTGGATATTGAATGCAATGCATCTTGTCCAATTATATTGGGAAGACCTTTTCTTCGAACTCGTTGGTGCTATTATTGATATGAGGGAAGGTAATATAAAATATCAATTTCCTCTCAAGAAAGGTATGGAACACTTCCCTAGAAAGAGAATGAAGGTACCTTATGATTCTATTATTAGAACAAATTATGATGTTGATGCTTCATCTCTCGATGTTACTTGATACACACTTTCTGCGCCTAGCTGAAAGGCGTTAAAGAAAAGCGCTTATGGGAGACAACCCATGTTTTTACCTACAGCACTTTGTTTTTATTTTGTGTCTTGGAAGTTGTTTACTACTGTAGCAACCTCTCCTTATCTTAGTTTTGAGTTTTGTTGTGCCAAGTTAAGCCGTTGATAGAAAAGTAAGTACTAGATTTGGATTACTGCGCAGTTCCAGATTTCTTTGCTGTCACGAATCTGAGCCCACTGCTCTGCAGGAAGCTCAGAAAATTATGCCAATTTACGTGCATGATCCTCAGATATTTACGCAACTTTCATTCAATTTGAGCATTTTCATTTGAGCAAGTCTGGTGCCATTTTAAAA
This sequence comes from Lolium rigidum, assembly GCF_022539505.1. Taxonomy (NCBI): domain Eukaryota; kingdom Viridiplantae; phylum Streptophyta; class Magnoliopsida; order Poales; family Poaceae; genus Lolium; species Lolium rigidum. Next base: position 67,015,376 of record NC_061509.1, read on the forward strand.
TTCGTCAATACGAACTGTTCTGTTTTGACAGATTCTGCCTTTTATTTCGCATTGCCTCTTTCGCTATGTTGGATGAATTTCTTTGATCCACTAATGTCCAGTAGCATTATGCAATGTCCAGAAGTGTTAAGAATGAGTGTGTCACCTCTGAATATGTCAATTTATATTGTGCACTAACCCTCTAATGAGTTGTTTCGAGTTTGGTGTGGAGGAAGTTTTCAAGGATCAAGAGAGGAGTATGATGCAACATGATCAAGGAGAGTGAAAGCTCTAAGCTTGGGGATGCACCCGGTGGTTCACCCCTGCATATATCAAGAAGACTCAAGCGTCTAAGCTTGGGGATGCCCAAGGCATCCCCTTCTTCATCAACAAATTATCAGTGTTCCTCCCCTGAAACTACATTTTTATTCGGCCACATCTTATGTGCTTTTTCTTGGAGCGTCGGTTTGTTTTTGTTTTTGTTTTGTTTGAATAAAATGGATCCTAGCATTCACTTTATGGGAGAGATACACACTCCGCTGTAGCATATGGACAAATATGTCCTTGGTTTCTACTCATAGTATTCATGGCGAAGTTTCTCCTTCGTTAAATTGTTATATGGTTGGAATTGGAAAATGATACATGTAGTAATTGCTATAAATGTTTTGGGTAATGTGATACTTGGCAATTGTTGTGTTCATGTTTAAGCTCTTGCATCATATGCTTTGCACCCATTAATGAAGAAATACATAGAGCATGCTAAAATTTGGTTTGCATATTTGGTTTCTCTAAGGTCTAGATAATTTCTAGTTTTGAGTTTGAACAACAAGGAAGACGGTATAGAGTATTATAATGCTTTCAATATGTCTTTTATGTGAGTTTTGCTGTACTAGTTCATCCTTGTGTTTGCCTCAAACAACCTTGCTAGCCTAAACCTTGTATCGAGAGGGAATACTTCTCATGCATCCAAAATACTTGAGCCAACCACTATGCCATTTGTGTCCACCATACCTACCTACTACATGGTATTTTCCAGCCATTCCAAAGTAAATTGCTTGAGTGCTACCTTTAAAATTCCATCATTCACCTTTGCAATATATAGCTCATGGGACAAATAGCTTAAAAACTATTGTGGTATTGAATATGTAATTATGCACTTTATCTCTTATTAAGTTGCTTGTTGTGCGATAACCATGTTTATCGGGGAACGCCATCAACTCATTGTTGAATTTCATGTGAGTTGCTATGCATGTTCGTCTTGTCTGAAGTAAGGGCGATCTACACCGAGTTGAATGGTTTGAGCATGCATATTGTGAGAGAAGAACATTGGGCCGCTAACTAAAGCCATGTTCCATGGTGGAAGTTTCAGCTTTGGACAAACATCCTCAAATCTCTAATGAGAAAAGAATTAATTGTTGTTGAATGCTTAAAGCATTAAAAGAGGAGTCCATTATCTGTTGTCTATGTTGTCCCGGTATGGATGTCTAAGTTGAGAATAATCAAAAGCGAGAAATCCAAATGCGAGCTTTCTCCTTAGACCTTTGTACGATGCGGCATAGAGGTACCCCTTTGTGAAACTTGGTTAAAGCATATGTATTGCGGTGATAATCCAGGTAGTCCAAGCTAATTAGGACAAGGTGCGAGCACTATTAGTACACTATGCATGAGGCTTGCAACTTATAAGATATAATTTACATGATGCATATGCTTTATTACTACCGTTGACAAAATTGTTTCATGTTTTCAAAATCAAAGCTCTAGCACAAATATAGCAATCGATGCTTTTCCTCTATGAGGACCATTCTTTTACTTTTATGTTGAGTCAGCTCACCTATTTCTCTCCACCTCAAGAAGCAAACACTTGTGTGAACTCGTGCATTGATTCTTACATACTTGCTTATTGCACTTATTATATTACTCTATGTTGACAATATCCATGAGATATACATGTTACAAGTTGAAAGCAACCGCTGAAACTTAATCTTCTTTTGTGTTGCTTCAATACCTTTACTTTGAATTATTGCTTTATGAGTTAACTCTTATGCAAGACTTATTGATGCTTGTCTTGAAGTGCTATTCATGAAAAGTCTTTGCTTTATGATTCACTTGTTTACTCATGTCATACACATTGTTTTGATCGCTGCATTCTCTACATATGCTTTACAAATAGTATGATCAAGTTTATGATGGCGTGTCACTCCAGAAATTATCTTTGTTATCGTTTTACCTGCTCGGGACGAGCAGAACTAAGCTTGGGGATGCTGATACGTCTCCAACGTATCGATAATTTCTTGTGTTCCATGCCACATTATTGATGTTATCTACATGTTTTATGCACACTTTATATCATATTCGTGCATTTTCTCGGAACTAACCTATTAACAAGATGCCGAAGTGCCGATTCTGTTTTCTGCTTGTTTTTGGTTTCGTAAATCCTAGTAAAGAAATATTCTCGGAATTGGACGAAATAAAAGCCCGGAGGCCTATTTTCTCACGAAGCTTCCGAAGTCCGAAGGAGAGACGAAGAGGGGCCACGGGGGAGCCAAACCCTAGGGCGGCGCGGCCCCCCTTGGCCGCGCGGCCCCGTGGTGTGGGCCCCCCGTGCCGCCTCTTGACTTGCCCTTCCGCCTACAAATAGCCTCCGTGACGAAACCCCCGATACCGAGAGCCACGATACGGAAAACATTACCGAGACGCCGTCGCCGCCGATCCCATCTCGGGGATCCTCGGAGATCGCCTCCGGCACCCTGCCGGAGAGGGGAATCATCTCCCGGAGGACTCTACACCGCCATGGTCGCCTCCGGAGTGATGAGTGAGTAGTCTACCCCTGGACTATGGGTCCATAGCAGTAGCTAGATGGTTGTCTTCTCCCCATTGTGCTATCATTGTCGGATCTTGTGAGCTGCCTATCATGATCAAGATCATCTATATGTAATTCTATATGTTGCGTTTGTTGGGATCCGATGAATAGAGAATACTTGTTATGTTGATTATCAAAGTTATGCTTATGTGTTGTTTATGATCTTGCATGCTCTCCGTTATTAGTAGATGCTCTGGCCAAGTAGATGCTTTTAACTCCAAGAGGGAGTACTTATGCTCGATAGTGGGTTCATGCTCGCATTGACACACGGGACGATGACGGAAAGTTCTAAGGTTGTGTTGTGCTGTTGCCACTAGGGATAAAACATTGATGCTATGTCCAAGGATGTAGTTGTTGATTACATTACGCACCATACTTAATGCAATTGTCCGTTGCTTGCAACTTAATACTGGAGGGGGTTCGGATGATAACCTCGAAGGTGGACTTTTTAGGCATAGATGCAATTGGATGGCGGTCTATGTACTTTGTCGTAATGCCCAATTAAATCTCACTATACTCATCATGATATGTATGTGCATGGTCATGCTCTCTTTATTTGTCAATTGCCCAACTGTAATTTGTTCACCCAACATGCTGTTCGTCTTATGGGAGAGACACCTCTAGTGAACCGTGGACCCCGGTCCAATTCTCTTTACCGAAATACAATCTCATCGCAATACTTGTTTCTACTGTTTTCTCTCGCAAACAATCATCTTCCACACAATACGGTTAATCCTTTGTTACAGCAAGCCGGTGAGATTGACAACCTCACCGTTTCGTTGGGGCAAAGTAGCTTGGTTGTGTTGTGCAGGGTTCCACGTTGGCGCCGGAATCTTCGGTGTTGCGCCGCACTACATCCCGCCGCCATCAACCTTCAACGTGCTTCTTGGCTCCTCCTGGTTCGATAAACCTTGGTTTCTTTCTGAGGGAAAACTTGCTGCTGTGCTCATCATACCTTCCTCTTGGGGTTGCCCAACGAACGTGTGAAATACACGCCATCAGTAAGTTCCACAACTTCTCAATCTTGAGCTCCCAAGTGAGGTATTCTTCAACATCAGCTCCTCCTTCAAACTTGGGGATAGAAAACTTGGGCTTACCCAAGCCATCGTCCTCATCTTGTCCACGACCATTGCGGCCAAGTGGAGCCCAACCGCGAGGACGATTACCACGTGGCGCATCACGAGCATTGTGCGCGTCATCTTGAAGCTCAGGATCTTCGTCATCTTCTTGTTGTTGTTGCGCGGTCAAATTCTCAACAGCTAAGCGCAAATCAGCAAGATTTCGTTGTACATCTGTCATTTGATCTTGCATGGTAGTGACGGTCACATGAGTAGCATCCAGCTTTTGGGAAATCTCATCAATCTTCCCATTAAGCACCTCGTCCTGAGCGCGGAATTCACGTCGCATCTCATTACGAAGAGCCTCTATACTCCCTCCATGTGATGATATACGCAACACTCTTGTTTTCCCTGGTTAACAATTTTATGATCACTAGCGGACATCGTTAGTAGATTAGTGCACTAAATCAATAATATATGGTGGTACTCTCACAACTCACTCAAAACCGATAAGAAAAGGAAATCTTACCGTTCCAAAGTAAATTAGTGTTGCTTACCACTTGTAGTAACAACTAGTGCACGGATGTAGCGAAGCGAATATCAAGGGTATAAGAACAAATCACACGACAAAGCGGGGTATATGTGGGGCTGTAGGTAGGCTACCTATTTGCACCAATAACAAGCTCTAGCGCTGACCGTAGACAACCAATGATACTCACACAAGGCGATATAATGGGGCAATGCAACTATATGTGGGAAAGGTTGCAATGCACAAGAGAGACGCTAGCAAAGCTCAACGAGACAGACACAAGATTGCTCAACTACGGGTGCAGTAAAGTAAACTTAGGCCTTCACTTGATTCAACTAGCACGTTACTTTTCTTTTTGGATTTTTCTTTTGTAACACACGCAGCTATGTAGTTCTTTTTGCTTCTTTTCAATTTTCTCTCTTATTTTTTGATTTTATGACGCAACTCCTTGATAACACGGCCAACAAGATATGCAAAGCACCAAAACCTTAACGAGCAGCCTGTCGAGCGATAAAACTAGTCTCTTCTGTGGAAGTTCCTAGTCACTTTATATCGATAGGCTGTGTCTATGGTTGGAAACAAGCACACTGTACGCTATGTGGACTCGGAGAAAACAAAACTGACACACTATGATAAACTAGATGATAGAGAAAACACAAACCCTAACAATTCTACTAGATGAAAGATAAAGATACGCAAAAACAACTACGAAAAGCAACTAAAACTCGAAATTAGTGCAATCTAAAGCTATGGCAAACCCTAACCCTAAATTTTTATGGCTTTTTCTGGATAGGAAAACACTCACAACTCAACTATGGGGTGGATTGTGGATGGCTTACGGAGGAAAACTGGAAATCTGATACCAAGATGATAAGGGGTGGCCCGATCTTCTCAGTAAGAAACGGTGGTGATGATGATCACGGGGTGATGGCAGCGGAGAAACACGACGATGAAGTGGATGATAACTTGTATGACGCAACGAGATCTCTCGATTGGTCCCTGTCGCCAATGCAACGGCTCTCAACCCTGCAAGATATTCGCAACTCCACACACTTGCGCACGTAGCCGCCGACCACGAAGCGGTAAGTTGCAACCGTCTAATTCCCAATGGAACAGCGAGATCACACAAGACTTTTTCAGGATCTACACAATATCAAGCAATATGGTGTAGGGATTCAATAGTTTTGCTAGAGCAAACAACTAAGAACTAGGGTTTATATTAAACGTGGTCTAAAGCAGCTAGGGGGGCTTCCTGGGCACTTATATAGGTGTCCGGGACGAGTTCTGGTCGAAAAGATACAAGAATAACCGACCCGAATAGATCCGGTCGAGACAGTACTCGGATCGGTCCGGTCCGGAATCCGGTCAACCGGGTTGTGGACCGGGCGGGCCGGTCCGTGGTCCGGTCAACCGGGCGGCAACCGGAAGCCGCGAAGTTTCCGGTTTCTGCCCGTACGATGCACTCCCTCCGGTTGGCGGCCGGTTGGCGGCCGGTTGGCGGCCGGTTGACCGGGCCGTGGACCGGGCGGCCCGGCGTGGGGGCCGGTCCGACCGGGCGCCGGACCGGCTCGGACTTCTTCTTCTCCTCTCGCGCATTCCTCCCGCTCCTCCCCTCGCGCGTCCATGAGATATCTTCATGTCTAGCTCCTTGTCCAGCTTCACGTCCATCTTCACGTCCGGCCTGCTCCTCTCCTCCTCGTGCGATGCTTGTCTCCTCTTCATACCCGATGATACATAAGTAATAGGATTTAGGTAGTATAAAGTTCTCATCAATCAAGGTATCGTTTAGAAACAAGTTCACCTGTTGTTTAAGTAGCTTCGCACGAGCTCGTGTCATTGGTCCAATCCTGACTTCATTGGACTTGAGCTTCACAGCAGGTTCATCTTCAGTTGGTAATGACGGAGGTAGTAGTGAGGTAGGGATGTCCTCATCAATCATGCTTAATCAATATCAAGCTAAACTAATCTACGATAGTCTAGGGTTTTCACCGCATAACCGGAACATCCTACTCGTGATTGAGCCTAGCAGATACGTAAGATGATGGAAAACCAGCCCTAACGAGGCCTAAAAACCAACATGAAGTTGATTCCCGGAACAATCCCTTTAGGACTTTATAAACCACACCTTACGCACTCCCGGATCGTTCAACCCGTTTGTAAGGTCTAACCATGCAGATATCAAACTAATCCTTGAAGAACAAGGAACGACTATAACGGATTAGATCTACTAAATAAAGAACAAGCAAGATGCTGCCCTCACACCTAAAATAGGTGTAAGGGCAGCTAGGTATCGAGGGGTAGCGTAGCTAAATAAGTGCATCGTGAAAGCATCGACGTCAGCCCCAAAACACCTAAGATAAGGGTGTTGCTCGCCATCAAAAAGGCTTCAGCACGAGCAACACCAACAACGAATAAGCCGATATCGCCTAGATCGCAAGATGCGATCTAGGCAGCATGTTGCTTACCCGGGAGAAACCCTCGAAACAAGGGGTGGCGATGCGCCTAGATTGATTTGTTGTGAACGTGATCGTCCTCCTTTCTCAATAACCCTAGATACATATTTATAGTCCGTAGACTTTCTAACTTGGGAATAAACCCAACCGTGTACGAGCTAAACTCTATCTCTTAATTCTAACCGACACGTAACCTACTATAATTTATAGATACACGGGCAGCCTAGCCCAAACTTCTTATACAAGGCCGGTTCAGGAATATTTTTCGCGCATATCCTCTAAGCCCATTTAATCACGGCCCATCTCCAGACTTGGTTAAATTCTGGTGATAACAGGGCCCCACTATGGTACCCTCTAAAACCTTCTAGAACCTCTGGTACAACACCGAAAAATCCTGAACTTTTCCGGTAACCTTGAAAATGACTTCCCATATATGAATCTTATTCTCCGGACTATTTCGGACCTCCTCGTGATGTCCTGGATCCCATCCGAGCCTCCGAACAGTATTCGGTCTCCATCTCTGTTGCCTGCCAAAACCCACCGACGAGCACCGACGAGCAACACGGAGAGTCGGGAGGCTCCGGATGACCGCCGGGTGGGCTCCCGGTCCCTCGGGCGACGGCCCGCAATGCTCCGGCACACGTCCCGGCTAATGCAAGGGCGTGCCACCTGACCTATACCTGGTCAGGAAGGTGATGGATTGCTTCGATTAGTTTCCTGCATGGCAAACACGTAAACATTAAATACGAGCCCCGATCGGCTCTTAGGTTACCCTGTGAATCGGCTCAAAGAGCCGATTGACCCATGGTTCACGTTGGATTTGCGATAACATGGGGATCCTGCTTAATCAAAACCAAGATAAATCAATCTACGACAGTCTAGGGTTTTCACCGCATAACCGAAACATCCTACACGTAGTTGAGCCTGGCAGATACGTAAGATAATAGAAAACTAGTCCTAAAGAGGCCTAAAAACCAACATAAAGTCGATTCCCGGAACAATCCCTCTAGGATCAGCAAACTATACCTTACGCACTACTGGATCGTTCAACCCTTTTGCAAGGCCTAATCATGCGGATATCAAACTAATCCTTGGAGAACAAGGAGCAACTATAACAGATCAGATCTACTAGATAAAGATTAAGCAAGATGCTGCCCTTACACCCAAGATAGGTGCAAAGGCAGCTAGATATTGAGGGGCAGCATAGCTAAGCAAGTATATCAGAAAAGCATCTACGTCAGCCCCAAAACATCTACGATAACGGTGTTGCTCGACATCAACAAGGCTTCAGCACGAACAACACCAAGCAACGAATAAAAAGATACTACCTAGATCGCAAGATGCGATCTAGGCAGCATGACGCTTACCCGGAAGAAACCCTCGAAACAAGGGGTGGCGATGCGCCTAGATTGGTTTGTTGTGAACGTGATCGTCCTCCTTTCTCAATAACCCTAGGTACATATTTATAGTCCGTGGACTTTCTAATTTGGAAATAAACCTAACCGTGTACGAGCTAAACTCCATCTCTTAATTCTAAACATAAAACGTAATCTACCATAATATACAGATACACGGGCAATCTAGCCCAAACTCCCGTACGAGGCCGATTCAGAGACACTTTATATGCATGTCCTCTAAGCCCATCTCAATCACGGCCCATCTCCTGCTCTGGCTAAATTCTGGTGATAACACATGGCCCCCTGGTTTTTGCAATAATAATTCCAAAACCACTCTGTTTTTCTTCATCGGGTTACGCGTTGCAGAGCAGAACCGCTTCAGTGTCTTTCCGTCATGATGCCTTATCTTCTCAACTTCTCCGTACTGACCGATTGACAGTTTTGGCACCGCATCCTCGAAAACTGCCCAAGCATTGAATCATCTCCCACTATATCCCCTTTATTTAATCTCACCTGCGCATTTCGCCTCTTCATCCTCCCGTTCCGCACTAGCCATCGGAAAAAACCCTCCTCTGCACCATGGACTCCTCCTCCTCTGCCTCTTCGGGCCTCTCCTTCGAGCCGGCGCTGGAGTACGACCCGATAAGGGCGTACGAGGCCCGCGCCCCAGAGTGGTGGGACGAGAGGGATTGGGACTTCACCAACTGGTCAGAGGATGAGGAATCCTTGACCGACGGGGAGGAAAACCTCCAGTTCCTCGTGGACGGGGAGATGGAGGAGGAGAGCGACGACGACGCCTTCTCCTGGGACGACTTCTCCTCTTCCGACGAGGAGGAGGAAGCGGAGGATGACTCCTCCTCCGACGAGTACCCGCCGATGAAGCGCTTCCGCGCCGGGTCGGAGGATGACGACGAGGAAGAAGGAGCGCCTGCCGACGGCTTCGGCAGCAGCGACGAGGACTTCGCCGGCAGCAGCGCCGATGACAGCTACGACGGCGACGACGAGGGCAGTGACGGCCCCTAGATTAGGGACTACTAGAATAGGACTAGTAGTAGTAGTGCATTAGGCAGCAAATCCTCCTTTTGTGAGCAATCGGCTCTTCTTGTAAAAATCCTCTTTTAATCAATGAAGAATGCTTTGGTTTGATTTTTCCGACTGTCAAAGTAGATCAATGCTCAAAGAGCCGTTGGCAACGCATCGGTCTTTTACCAAAACGCCAGCAAGGCCAGACAGATCCAAGCGACCATTCGAACGGTAAACTGATACCTGCTCGCAACAGTTTGTTCCTCTAGAGTCGATGGCTACGCATCAGCTTTTTAGTTCTAAAGTCGATGTCAGTGCATCGGTTGTGCTTTGCATATTTAAAAAAAAATTTACTGGCCGATTTCATGCATCGGCCCCTACATTTCACTGTCCATCATCCCACATACTCGGGAAATATTTCTTGAGATGCTGACCATTGACAACCATCGGGAATTTCGCACCACTCAGCTCCTCGAGCATGTATGTGTTACCCTTTAAAACTTGGTCGACTCTCGTACGGCCCGTGCCAATTTGGAGACCATTTACCATACACTTTATCCTTAGTCCCCAATGGCAATACAGCTTCCCATACCAGTATCACCAACGTGGAACTCCTTTGGTCTCACCTTCTTATTATATGCGCGAGCTACCTTGGCTTTGTTCTCTTTAATTTTCTCAAGCGACCAAAGTCTAAGTTCCGTCAGATCCTCGATGCTATCACTCATCAGGGCAGCATATTCTTCAGTTGTTAAGTCATTCTGAAATGTAACATGTCTCGACCCAGCCGTGATTTCCCAGGGCAACACGGCTTCTTGTCCATAGACCAGACGGTATGGCGAGGTTTTTATCGCTCCATGACATGACATGCGATAAGCCCACAAAGCCTCTGACAATACCTCGTGCCAACGTCTAGGGTGCTCATCGACTTTCCTCTTAATCAGCTTAATAAGGCTCGGTTGGACGCTTCAGCTTTGCCCATTTGCTTGAGCATAGTATGGAGATGATCGGATCAACTTAATTCCCATGCCCTCGCGT
>NC_061509.1:67025809-67075840 GCF_022539505.1 Lolium rigidum
AATGGCTGGAAAATACCATGTAGTAGGTAGGTATGGTGGACACAAATGGCATAGTGGTTGGCTCAAGTATTTTGGATGCATGAGAAGTATTCCCTCTCGATACAAGGTTTAGGCTAGCAAGGTTGTTTGAGGCAAACACAAGGATGAACTAGTACAGCAAAACTCACATAAAAGACATATTGAAAGCATTATAATACTCTATACCGTCTTCCTTGTTGTTCAAACTCAAAACTAGAAATTATCTAGACCTTAGAGAAACCAAATATGCAAACCAAATTTTAGCATGCTCTATGTATTTCTTCATTAATGGGTGCAAAGCATATGATGCAAGAGCTTAAACATGAACACAACAATTGCCAAGTATCACATTACCCAAAACATTTATAGCAATTACTACATGTATCATTTTCCAATTCCAACCATATAACAATTTAACGAAGGAGAAACTTCGCCATGAATACTATGAGTAGAAACCAAGGACATATTTGTCCATATGCTACAGCGGAGTGTGTATCTCTCCCATAAAGTGAATGCTAGGATCCATTTTATTCAAACAAAACAAAAACAAAAACAAACCGACGCTCCAAGAAAAAGCACATAAGATGTGGCCGAATAAAAATGTAGTTTCAGGGGAGGAACCTGATAATTTGTTGATGAAGAAGGGGATGCCTTGGGCATCCCCAAGCTTAGACGCTTGAGTCTTCTTGATATATGCAGGGGTGAACCACCGGGTGCATCCCCAAGCTTAGAGCTTTCACTCTCCTTGATCATGTTGCATCATACTCCTCTCTTGATCCTTGAAAACTTCCTCCACACCAAACTCGAAACAACTCATTAGAGGGTTAGTGCACAATATAAATTGACATATTCAGAGGTGACACACTCATTCTTAACACTTCTGGACATTGCATAATGCTACTGGACATTAGTGGATCAAAGAAATTCATCCAACATAGCGAAAGAGGCAATGCGAAATAAAAGGCAGAATCTGTCAAAACAGAACAGTTCGTATTGACGAATTTTAAAATGGCACCAGACTTGCTCAAATGAAAATGCTCAAATTGAATGAAAGTTGCGTAAATATCTGAGGATCATGCACGTAAATTGGCATAATTTTCTGAGCTTCCTGCAGAGCAGTGGGCTCAGATTCGTGACAGCAAAGAAATCTGGAACTGCGCAGTAATCCAAATCTAGTACTTACTTTTCTATCAACGGCTTAACTTGGCACAACAAAACTCAAAACTAAGATAAGGAGAGGTTGCTACAGTAGTAAACAACTTCCAAGACACAAAATAAAAACAAAGTGCTGTAGGTAAAAACATGGGTTGTCTCCCATAAGCGCTTTTCTTTAACGCCTTTCAGCTAGGCGCAGAAAGTGTGTATCAAGTAACATCGAGAGATGAAGCATCAACATCATAATTTGTTCTAATAATAGAATCATAAGGTACCTTCATTCTCTTTCTAGGGAAGTGTTCCATACCTTTCTTGAGAGGAAATTGATATTTTATATTACCTTCCCTCATATCAATAATAGCACCAACGAGTTCGAAGAAAAGGTCTTCCCAATATAATTGGACAAGATGCATTGCATTCAATATCCAAGACAACAAAATCAACGGGAACAAGATTATTGTTAACGGTAATGCGAACATTATCAACTTTACCCAAAGGTTTCTTTGTAGAATGATCAGCAAGATTAACATCCAAATAACAATTTTTCAGCGGTGGCAAGTCAAGCATATTATAAATTTTCTTCGGCATAACGAAATACTTGCACCAAGATCACATAAAGCATTACAATCAAAATCTTTAACCTTCATCTTAATGATGGGCTCCCAACCATCTTCTAGCTTTTTAGGAATAGAGGCTTCGCGCTCTAGTTTCTCTTCTCTAGCTTTTATGAGAGCATTTGTAATATGATGCGTGAAAGCCAAATTTATAGCACTAGCATTAGGACTTTTAGCAAGTTTTTGCAAGAACTTTATAACTTCAGAGATGTGGCAATCATCAAAGTTCAAACCATTATAATCTAAAGCAATGGGATCATCATCCCCAATGTTGGAAAAAATTTCAGCAGCTTTATCACGAGCAATTTCAGTAGCTTTAGCAGTTTCAGGCAGTTTTCGCGCTTTGCATTAGAAGTGGAAACATTGCTAACACCAATTCTTTTATTAGTATGAGTAGGAGGTGCAGCAACATGTGTAGCATTAGCATTACTAGTGGTGGTAATAGTCCAAACTTTAGCTATATTCTTCTCTTTAGCTAGTTTTTCATTTTCTTCTCTCTCCCACCTAGCACGCAGTTCAGCCATTAATCTTATATTCTCATTAATTCTAACTTGAATGGCATTTGCTGTAGTAACAATTTTATTTTCAATATCCCTATTAGGCATAACTTTCGATTTCAAAAGATCAACATCGGAGGCAAGACTATCAACTCTAGAAACAAGAATATCAATTTTATTGAGCTTTTCCTCAACGGATTTGTTAAAGGCAGTTTGTGTACTAATAAATTCTTTAAGCATGGCTTCAAGTCCAGGGGGTGAATTCCTATTATTGTTGTAAGAATTTCCATAAGAATTACCATAGCCGTTGCCATTATTATAAGGATATGGCCTATAGTTATTACTAGAATTGTTCCGGTAAGCATTGTTGTTGAAATTATTATTTTAAATGAAGTTTACATCAACATGTTCTTCTTGTGCAACCAATGAAGCTAACGGAACATTATTAGGATCAACATTAGTCCTATCATTCACAAGCATAGACATAATAGCATCAACCTTATCACTCAAGGAAGAGGATTCCTCAACAGAATTTACCTTCTTACCTTGTGGAGCTCTTTCCGTGTGCCATTCAGAGTAGTTGATCATCATATTATCAAGAAGCTTTGTTGCTTCACCAAGAGTGATGGACATAAAGGTACCTCCAGCAGCTGAATCCAATAAATTCCGCGAAGAAAAATTTAGTCCTGCATAGAAGGTTTGGATGATCATCCAAGTAGTCAGTCCATGGGTTGGGCAATTTTTAACCGGAGATTTCATTCTTTCCCAAGCTTGAGCAACATGTTCAGTATCTAATTGTTTAAAATTCATTATGCTACTCCTCAAAGATATAATTTTAGCAGGGGGATAATATCTACCAATAAAAGCATCCTTGCATTTAGTCCATGAATCAATACTATTCTTAGGCGAGAGATAGCAACCAATCTTTAGCTCTTCCTCTTAATGAGAAAGGGAACAATTTTAGTTTAATAATATCACCATCTACATCTTTATATTTTTGCATTTCGCATAGTTCAACAAAATTATTAAGATGGGCAGCAGCATCATCGTAACTAACACCGAGAAAATTGATTGTTCATGACAAGATTCGAGTAAAGCGGGTTTAATTTCAAAGAATTCTGCTGTAGTAGCAGGTGGAGCAATAGGTGTGCATAAGAAATCATTATTATTTGTGGTTGTGAAGTCACACAACTTAGTATTTTCAGCGTTGGCCATTTTAGCAATAGTAAATAAAGCAAACTAGATAAAGTAAATGCAAGTAAACTAATTTTTTTGTGTTTTCGATATAGCAAACAAGATAGCAAATAAAGTAAAACTAGCAACTAATTTTTTTTTGTGTTTTGATTTAGTGCAGCAAACAAAGTAGTAAATAAAATAAAGCAAGACAAAAACAAAGTAAAGAGATTGAGAAGTGGAGACTCCCCTTGCGGCGTGTCTTGATCTCCCCGGCAACGGCGCCGTAAAATATGCTTGATGGCGTGTATTTCACACGTTCGTTGGGCAACCCCAAGAGGAAGGTATGATGAGCACAGCAGCAAGTTTTCCCTCGAAAAGAAACCAAGGTTTATCGAACCAGGAGGAGCCAAGAAGCACGTTGAAGGTTGATGGCGGCGGGATGTAGTGCGGCGCAACACCGGAGATTCCGGCGCCAACGTGGAACCTGCACAACACAACCAAGCTACTTTGCCCCAACGAAACAGTGAGGTTGTCAATCTCACCGGCTTGCTGTAACAAAGGATTAACCGTATTGTGTGGAAGATGATTGTTTGCAGAGAAAACAATAGAAACAAGTATTGCAGTAGATTGTATTTCAGTAAAGAGAATTGGACCGGGGTCCACAGTTCACTAGAGGTGTCTCTCCCATAAGACGAACAGACATGTTGGGTGAACAAATTACGGTTGGGCAATTGACAAATAAAGAGAGCATGACCATGCACATACATATCATGATGAGTATAGTGAGATTTAATTGGGCATTACGACAAAGTACATAGACCGCCATCCAACTGCATCTATGCCTAAAAAGTCCACCTTCGAGGTTATCATCCGAACCCCTCCAGTATTAAGTTGCAAGCAACGGACAATTGCATTAAGTATGGTGCGTAATGTAATCAACAACTACATCCTTGGACATAGCATCAATGTTTTATCCCTAGTGGCAACAGCACAACACAACCTTAGAACTTTCTCGTCATCGTCCCGGTGTCAATGCGGGCATGAACCCACTATCGAGCATAAGTACTCCCTCTTGGAGTTAAAAGCATCTACTTGGCCGAGAGCATCTACTAATAACGGAGAGCATGCAAGATCATAAACAACACATAAGCATAACTTTGATAATCAACATAACAAGTATTCTCTATTCATCGGATCCCAACAAACGCAACATATAGAATTACATATAGATGATCTTGATCATGATAGGCAGCTCACAAGATCCGACAATGATAGCACAATGGGGAGAAGACAACCATCTAGCTACTGCTATGGACCCATAGTCCAGGGGTATACTACTCACTCATCACTCCGGAGGCGACCATGGCGGTGTAGAGTCCTCCGGGAGATGATTCCCCTCTCCGGCAGGGTGCCGGAGGCGATCTCCAGGATCCCCCGAGATGGGATCGGCGGCGACGGCGTCCCCGCAATGTTTTCCGTATCGTGGCTCTCGGTACCGGGGGTTTCGTCACGGAGGCTATTTGTAGGCGGAAGGGCAAGTCAAGAGGCGGCACGGGGGCCCACACCACAGGGCCGCGCGGCCAAGGGGGGGCCGCGCCGCCTAGGGTTTGGCTCCCCGTGGCCCCTCTTCGTCTCTCCTTCGGACTTCCGGAAGCTTCGTGAGAAAATAGGCCTCTCGGGCTTTTATTTCGTCCAATTCCGAGAATATTTCTTTACTAGGATTTCTGAAACCAAAAACAGCGAGAAAACAAGAATCGGCACTTCGGCATCTTGTTAATAGGTTAGTTCCAGAAAATGCACGAATATGATATAAAGTGTGCATAAAACATGTAGATAACATCAATAATGTGGCATGGAACACAAGAAATTATCGATACGTTGGAGACGTATCACTTACATCCACATTATACTGAAGACCGGAAGATCAAGCTTGCTTCTTCCGAGTTTGATGGCTACGCTTTGCGTTGGTGGGATGCTTTTGTTCGTAATCGCGAAGAGGATGGTGACCAGCCTATATGCACATGGCGTGCCATGAAGGAGGCAATGACTTCTCGCTTTGTGCCTACAAATTACTTGCGGAATATATATGATAAGCTGACTCTATTGAGACAAGTGTGAAGACCGTGGATGAATACTACATGGAGATGGAGATGCTTATGCGAGCGTGGCCGTGTCCGTGAGTCTCTTGAGATGACAATGCAGCGTTTCCTCAACGGTTTGAAGTATGATATCAAAGGAATTGTTCGTCACTACAGCCTACACCAATATGAATCAATTGTTACATCATGCAAGAGAAGCTGAATCACAGTTGGCTGACGAAGCAAAGGTCAAAGGTCGAGCTACAGGAGGTGGGCGTTTCACACCCCGCACGGCACCATCTTCGGCGCCGGCGCCTTCGACGCGCTCCGCACCTTACTCTACTCCGCCTAGTAAACCGGTCTCCAATGTGTCTAACACAAAGAAGTCCGAATCTGCTACAAGTACGAGTGGCTCTAATGTGTCTACTGCGCGTAACCGTGATATGGTTTGTCATACATGTGGTGGCAAAGGTCACTTCAAGAGAGATTGTCCTAACCGCAAAGTCATGGTTATCAATGAGGACAATGAATACGAGACTCGGAGATGATGTTGATCCTAATGCTCCGGAAGATGATGACTTTGACACCGATGGTGAAGATGCATATCCATCCGATGCTCGCACCATTGTTGTGTCGCAGCGTGCTCTTAATGTGTTGCCTAGTGCATCTACTCAGCGCTGCAATTTGTTCCAAACAAAGGCTTTAGTTGGTCCTGACAAGGCTTGCAAGGTCATTATTGATGGCGGGAGTTGCCGCAATTTAGCAAGCAAAGAGTTATGTACCAAGCTGAAGCTGAAGTATCTACCGCATCCGCATCCATACTATATTCAGTGGTTGAGCGACAATGGTGAGATGAAGGTAAACCACATGGTGCGTGTTGAATTTGCTATTGGACCGTATAAGGATTGCATTGATTTTGATGTTGTTCCTATGACAGTGTGTCACCTACTATTGGGACGGCCTTGGCTCTATGACCGTTACGTGCAACACAATGGCCGTGCTAATACATATCACTTGGAGTTCAAGGGCAAGAAAATTAATTTACAGCCTATGACACCACGAGCAAATTGTCAATGAGTCTCGTCAGAAGATTGAAGTAAACTTGGAGGATGCATCCATAGATAGGCGAGAGAATTGTAATGTTGTGAGTGATATAACGAAAAGTGAGAGAGTGAATTCCTTAGTCTCATTAGCCACCAAAGAAGACATGATAGAATTTAGTGAGGATCCTACAGCCATGCCTCTTGTGCTCTTGTACGGGGTACGGTTTTGGTTCCTAACGACATGACCCCTCTTCCTATTGGTGTTTCTAATGTTTTGCAGGAATTTGGCGACGTGTTTCCGGACGAGGTACCCGCAGGACTTCCACCATTGCGAGGTATTGAGCATCAAATCGACTTGATTCCCGGAGCTTCGCTACCCAACCGGGCACCATATAGAACGAACCCCGAAGAGACGAAGGAGATACGTGAAGCAAGTACAAGCGCTACTCGACAAAGGTTATATCCGCATAAGCCTTAGTCCTTGTGTTGTTCCTGTTATTCTTGTTCCTAAGAAAGATGGTACACGGCGTATGTGCGTAGATTGTAGAGCGATAAACAACATTACTATTCGATATCGTCATCCTATTCCCCGCTTAGAGGATATGCTAGATGAATTGAGTGGTGTTCGTTGTTTTCACTAAAATTGATTTGCGTAGTGGTTATCATCAAATTAGGATAAAAGAAGGGGATGAGTGGAAAACCGCCTTTAAAACAAAATTTGGTTTATATGAGTGGTTAGTAATGCCTTTTGGTTTAACTAATGCACCTAGCACTTTCATGAGACCGATGAACCATGTTTTGCGTGATTTTATTGGCAAGTTTGTGGTTGTGTATTTTGATGACATATTAATTTACAGCCGCAATGAATCTGATCATATTATACATATTCGACATGTTTTGCAAGTGTTGCGTGATAGTAAACTCTATGGTAATCTTGAGAAGTGCACATTTTGCAAAGATAAGGTCATATTTCCGGGTTATGTTGTCTCTAAGCATGGAGTAGAAGTAGATGTGTCTAAAATTGAAGCTATTCAAAATTGGCCTACTCCCATGAATGTGAGTCAAGTAAGAAGTTTTCATGGTCTAGCTGGGTTTTATCGCCGTTTTGTGCCCAATTTTTCTACTATTGCTGCACCTTTGAATGAATTGACTAAAAAGGGTGTTGCATTTGAGTGGGGCGTTGCCCAAGATCATGCTTTTGATGAACTGAAACGATTGTTAACTTCTGCACCGTTGCTTGCACTTCCCGATTTCAATAAGCAATTTGAGATTGAATGTGATGCTAGTGGTATTGGAATTGGTGGTGTGTTGATGCAAGAGGGTCGCCCAATTGCATATTTTTCCGAGAAACTTTCACGGTGCTAAGTTGAACTATCCAATATATGATAAAGAATTGTATGCTTTAATTAGAGTTCTTGAGGTTTGGCAACATTATTTGTGGCCAAAAGAATTTATCATACATTCGATCATGAAGCTTTGAAATATCTCGAAAGCCCAATCTACTTTGCATAGGCGTCTTGCTAAGTGGGTTGAGTTCATTGAGTCTTTTCCATATATTATTAAGCATAAGAAGGGAAAAGATAATATTGTTGCTGATGCTTTATCTAGGAAGACTATGCTATTAACCCATCTTGATGTTAAAATTCCTGGATTAGAGGTGTTATGTGATTTATATGCGACTGATCATGATTTTGCTGAACCGTACCGCTTGTGTATTATGGGTAACGCATGGGAAAAGTATCACATAAACGATGGGTTCTTGTTTAGAGCTAACAAACTATGTGTTCCAGAATCGTCTGTGCGTTTGCTCTTATTACAGGAATCACATGTTGGAGGTTTGATGGGTCACTTTGGGCGTGAGAAGACGCTACTCATGCTCGCTGATCATTTTTATTGGCCAAAGATGAGGCGGGATGTGGACAGGTATGTGAAGAGGTGCATTACTTGCAACAAGTCCAAGTCCAAGCTGAAGCCTCACGGTTTGTATACTCCAGTTACTGGAACCTACTACACCTTGGGAAGATATTAGTATGGATTTTGTGTTGGGTTTGCCGCGTACTAAACGAGGCCATGATTCTATATTTGTGGTAGTGGACAGATTTTCTAAAATGTCACACTTTATTGCCTGCCACAAAAGCGACGATGCGTCGCATATTGCTAACCTGTTTTTCAGGGAGATTGTTCGACTACATGGAGTCCCGAAGACTATTGTTTCTGATCGTGATGTGAAGTTCATGAGCTACTTCTGGAAGACACTTTGGGGAAAGCTAGGGACAAAGCTACTGTTCAGTACTACTTGTCATCCCCAAGCCGATGGTCAAACCGAGGTGGTGAATCGAACCTTGTCACAACTGTTGAGATCCATGATCAAGAAGAACCTGAAGGAGTGGGAAGAGTGTTTGCCGCATGTGGAATTTGCTTACAACAGGGCGGTACACTCTACCACGGAGTTGTGTCCTTTTGAGGTGGTGTATGGTTTCAAACCCATTACTCCACTTGACTTGTTGCCTTTGCCCATACATGAGAGAGTTAATATGGAGGCATCCAAGAGGGCAGATTTTGTGCGTAAGATCCATGTGAAGACTAAAGAGTTGATAGAGAAGAAAGGCAAGAGTAATGCTGCAAGGATGAACAAGAAGCGCAAAGAGATGTTGTTCAAGCCTGGTGATATGGTCTGGGTACATTTTCGCAAGGATAGGTTCCCGAAGCTGAGGAAGTCTAAGTTGAAGCCTCGTGGTGCTGGTCCTTACAAAGTGCTTGCCAAGATCAATGATAATGCATACTCGATAGATCTTCCAGAGGATGAGTTTGGTGTCGGTAATTCTTTCAATGTTGCTGATTTGACACCATATGACGGAGAAGACCTTGGAGCGTCGGGGTCGACGCCTTTTGAAGGGGGGAGATGATGAGGACATCCCTACCTCACTACTACCTCCGTCATTACCAAGCGAAGATGAACCTGCTGTAAAGCTCAAGTCCAATGAAGTCAGGATTGGACCAATGACACGAGCTCGTGCGAAGCTACTTAAACAACAGGTGAACTTGTTTCTAAACGATACCTTGATTGATGAGAACTTTATACTACCTAAATCCTATTACTTATGTATCATCAGGTATGAAGAGGAGACAAGCATCGCACGAGGAGGAGAGGAGCAGCTGGACGTGAAGATGGACGTGAAGCTGGACGTGAAGCTGGACAAGGAGCTGGACATGAAGATATCTCATGGACGCGCGAGGGAGGAGCGGGAGGAATGCGCGAGAGGAGAAGAAGAAGTCCAGGCCGGTCCAGCGCCCGGTCAGACCGGCCCCCACGCCGGGCCGCCCGGTCCCTGGCCCGGTCAACCGGCCGCGAACCGGCCGCCAACCGGAGGGAGTGCATCGTACCGGGCAGAAACTGGAAACTTCGCAGTTTCCCGGTTGCCGCCCGGTTGACCGGACCATAGACCGGCCCGCCCGGTCCACAGCCCGGTTGACCGGATTCCAGACCGGACCAGTCCGAGTCTGTCTCGACCAGATCTATTCTGGGTCGGGTATTCTTGTATCTTTTCGACTGAACTCGTCCCGGACACCTATATAAGTGCCCGGGACGCCCCCTAGCTGCTTTAGACCACGTTTAAGATAAACCCTAGTTCTTAGTTGTTTGCTCTAGCAAAACTATTGAATCCCTACACCATATTGCTTGATATTGTGTAGATCCCGAAAAAGTCTTGTGTGATCTCGCTGTTCCATTGGGAATTAGACGGTTGCAACTTACCGCTTCGTGGTCGGCGGCTACGTGCGCAAGTGTGTGGAGTTGCGAATATCTTGCAGGGTTGAGAGCTGTTGCATTGGCGACGAGGACCAATCGAGAGATCTCGTTGAGTCATACAAGTTATCATCCACTTCATCGTCGTGTTTCTCCGCTGCCATCACCCCGTGATCATCATCACCACCGTTGCTTACTGAGAAGATCGGGCCACCCCTTATCAATGATCCCCATGTCATTATAAATCTAACGTGAACCATTGGGCAATCGGCTCTTTGAGCCGATCCACAGAACAACTTAAGAGCCGATCGGGGCTCGTATTTAATGTTTACGTGTTTGCCATGCAGGAAACTAGTCGAAGCAATCCATCACCTTCCTGACCAGGTATAGGTCAGGTGGCACGCCCTCACAAACACCGGGACGTGTGCCGAGAAGGCATTGCGGGCCGTCGCCCGAGGGACCAGGGTCCACCGCAGTCCTGGGAGCCTCCCGGCTCTACGGTGTTGCCCGTTGCTACTCGCCGGTGGGTTTTTGACAACAACACATTCTGGCACGCCCGGTGGGACATTCTGCAGCCACTACATCGACACCTGCAGCAACCATGTCAAAAGCTGCGGATGAGGTGGTGGGCGAACCAGTCACGTACGCAGATCTGCCGGAGGAACACAAGAAGAAGTACGATGAGATGAAAGCCATCTTGGAAGCCGATCTCATCGGCTCTTTCATGAATACCCGTTCACATGGCATCAGATGGAAAGGGTTCTCCCCTGAAGGTGCTCTCGATGAAGTAGACCTCTCTACATCTTCAGAAGAACGCACCAGAGCTCTACGCCAGGAGATTAATTACATGGTGGCTCATTCTCTACACCGCCATTCTGAGAGCTTGGTGAACGCTTTCGAGCGCGTTGCGGTCCGAGTGGTACAAGAGATCATGAAGCATCAGTACTCTCCGTCAGGACCTACCCTGACCTGGGACTCACCAGGGAGAAATACCGCTCCAGATTAGACCGCCGCTGCCATTCGCTCTTGCAGCACCAGAGCCGCCGGGTTCACCGGCGTACGTTGTCTACAAGGTTGGAGGCGATCCTAGCGATTGCCAATTCCTATATGAGCCGCCTAAGGAGATCCCACATGGATACGTGTGCACATACATGCCAGACTGCAATGCCTTGGCGCGCACGAACCAGACTGCACCAACAGGGATTTCTAGAGCAGATGCTGACAAACAAGCATGGCTAGCTAAATATGCTACTGGAATGAGTCATGAGGGCTCGGTCCCTACAGCTAATACCATGGAACAGATCAGCACCATCTTGAGAGACCAGTTCGGCATCTTGTCGAAGAGGAAAACAATCGGCTATTCCAAGCCGTACCCCGACGAGTACGATCCGATCCCGCCGCCACCCAAATATCGGCTCCCTGAATTCTCAAAATTCAATGGAGCAGAAGGGTCTAGCTCAATAGAGCACGTAAGCCGATATTTGGCACAGCTGGGCATGATTTCAGCGTCAGACCCGTTACGTGTGAGGTTTTTCGCACAATCTCTTACGGGATCAGCCTTTGGATGGTACACGTCGTTGCCACTAAACTCATTCCGGACGTGGAAGCAAATGGAGGAGCAGTTTCACGTGCAATATCACTCAGAAGCTACCGAGGCCGGCATTGCCGATCTAACACAAAGTGCGGCGAAACGGGGAGAAACGAGTGTCTGAATACATCCAACGTTTCGAGACCGTCGAGAACCAATGTTATTCGGTTCGTTTATCCGAGAAAGAAGCAATCGAGCCGGCAGCATTGGGCCTCGCAACGCCGATCAAGGAATTGGCTTCCCAAGCGAGTACGAGTTCATTGTCGCACATGGTGCGTAAACTCACATCGTATGAGCAGCGGCACCCTGAATTGTACCAAGACAAGTTCAAGCGTCCGGTAGGCCTCGGTCGAGATGGAAGAAGTCGAAGATCCTGCACCGGACACTGGAGGTGGCTGTAGCTGAATGGGCTCGGGGGCAAATCCCGTGTCCTGCAAATGGGTAAAACCACAAGGGCCTGCAAGAGGGTTTGACTTCGATTTGAGCAAAGCTGAGCAGATTTTCGATCTATTGCTTAAGGAAAAACAGCTGAAGTTACCCGAAGGCCATAAAATCCCTACAACACAAGAAATGAACGGGAGGCCGTACTGCAAATGGCATCACTCATTCACCCATACCACCAATGACTGCAAGGGGTTTCGTCAGCAGATCCAAACGGCGATAGAACAAGGCCGACTGATCTTTAGCCAGTTTGCCATGAAAGTGGATACACATCCGTTCCCTGGCGTCAACATGGTGGAACCCAATCACTCCGCGAGGCGTCGACTAGATTTCTCGTTCGATGTTAACATGGCAGGGTCTGTACGCCACCATGGCAAGGATAAAGAAGAAAGCAGTCACTCCCGCGGCAAGGAAAAGGAGGAGGCCGATCCACGCGACCGGCCCCGACGTGATGACAGACGGTACCTCACCGAGGAACAAGTGAGAAGCGTGCGATATAAAAAACCACTCTCCACGCATCTCCTTAACAAATATGAGTATCAGTATGACCGACGTCGGCAGTACGACAGAGATGACGAGGAATATCATCGGTCCGACGTAGACGAGGGAAGACGTCGTCGGTATGATAGAGACGACGAAGGACATGAACATCGCGCTAAGGGGAAGTCAAGGGAGCAGGAAGACATGGATAGACACTGGGACTGTCCCTTCTTTAAACACTGCTGGGATTCAGGAATGAGCCGATTGCCTACAATCGACAACTGCCCGGAGTGTAGACGCCGGAGGAAGGATGCAGGGGAAGTTTCAGTTTTCAAGCGTCTAGGGCCTCTCCCACCACAGAACAAACGAGCTGAGTCATCTCAAGATGAAGACTTTGAGGAGTCAGAAGATGAAGAAGAAGATAGGTACCACCGGCCAAGATGGTGCCCTGATGGACTCAGCCACTCCCAAAAGCGTAGGGTTCAGCGGCTATGTAGCTTGGAGCAAGCCGAAGCGCGATACTTGCACACCTTGAGGAAAGCGCGGCCCGATCTGGCCGTGAAAATTCAGCAGACGTTGGACGAAGAGAGTCGTCCACCAAAGAAAGTTTGGCGTCCCAAGCAAGAAAAAGCCGATGTGAGTACATCGGCTGGCACAAACATGGTGTTCATCCTTCCATCAGAGTTTCGTGCCCCAGGAACTGAAGAAGTGCCGATAGCACAGTTTGACTGTGGTCCACAGCCAGTCATTTTTGAAAAGCCACGAGAGAAGGGCTACAAACACATGAAGGCCCTGTACGTGAAAGGTTACATCAATGGGCAGCCCGTTGGCAGGATGTTGGTTGACACGGGAGCGGCGGTCAATATAATGCCATATTCCATGCTACGGCGTTTGGGACGCTCCAGTGCCAATCTTATCAAGACCAACGTCACACTAAACGACTTCAACGGCCAAGCATCTGGACGCAAGGTGTCCTGAACGTGGATCTAACCGTAGGCCGAAAGACGATCCCAACAACATTCTTCATCGTCGACAGCAAGAGCACCTACGCTGTCCTGCTAGGAAGGGATTGGATTCACGCCAACTGCTGCATTCCATCTACGATGCACCAATGCCTGATACAATGGGATGGAGACGACGTGGAAGTCGTGCATGCAGATGACTCGATCGAGGTCTCAATAGCCGGCATGAACATTTGGGACTCGGAAGATCAAGAGCCGCTCTCTGGAATCAGTTTGGACGGCTGTGATCGCATCGAGGTGACAAAAAACGGGGTGAGGCTGGTCTTATCCACCGGCCTGATAGAGTAGCAAGAGCAACATCCATCGACATACGTGGCAAGGCCGATCCCTGTGATCGGCCCCAAAAAATAAAAAGCAAGGATCTCATTTCAAACATGTCACGTAGTCGTGGTAGGGAGACTCCCTCCTGTAAGGGAGCACATACAAGTTGTACACCTTCATAGAGCAATTCAATCAACATGGAGGCCGATTCCAGCAATCGGCTGAAATTATCCTCGCCATACGTTCTGCCTGTGTTCAACGTCGATCTAACAGGCGACGGAAAGCTAGGGTATGGGTTTACGTCAGCTGATGAGCTAGAAGAGATCGACATTGGTCTTGGGATAAGCTACGACCAACAATCATCAACAAGAGCCGATATCTTCAATCACTTGAAAGATTCGGCTCGGGGGCACCTTATATGGAATAATGGACAATAAAGTATGGGGGGCCGATGCACGAAATCGGTCAGTAAAAAAAAACAAATAGTACAGCCGATGCACAGACATCGACTTTAGAACTAAGGAACAAAAAGCCGATGCTCAGCCATCGACTCTAGAGTACAAGCTCAATAATGCAGTTTTCAGATTACACAGGCAGACTCTACTGAAGGAACATCTCAAGGGCATGGAGGGCATCAGCACGAACACGATCCACCTCGGCGATCTCGGCCTCATCATCTTCGTCTTTGCCTGCCACTAGCTGTTTGTTCAAGGCGCGGATTTCGGCCAGATCAGTCTTCAGTTCAGCTTTGAGGCCTTCTGCTTCCTCGAGGGAGTGGGCGATAAGAGCTTCCTTAGCTTGGATGAGCTGTTTGGTTGCCCGGACCTTCTCTTCAAGGGCCTCCAACTCTTTGCGCAAGGTCGCCAGTTCAGCAGTACTGACAGAGGTGTCAGTTTTGGCGTCCAAAGCTGTCTTTTTCTCATTAAGCCGTTGGCATTTGTCTGCAATATCGGCTTTCAACGGAAGCTGGGCGTGGCGCAGGTCGATTCTCTGACGAGCCAATTTCACCCTTGACCTGTAGGCGAGACGAGTCACAACCGGCCGAGTTTCACTCGCAGCGTCACCGGGAGATGAGGCTGGATGTCTTCCAGAATGCTCTTCACCGCCTCGGAGTCTTCAACCAATGTCTCAATGGAGGAGGAGAGCAGGGCCTTGAGATGCTGGAGTTGACCATGTGTAGCGCTGGGTCCCGGCTCTTCGCTTGCTTTAGCGGTAGCCGGTTCGATGGATTCAGGGTCAAATGTTAGCAAGCTTGAGAGGTCATAACCCTAACAAACAACAATAAAAAAAACGTCAGGAGACAGCAAAGGAGAAGGGTAGAGCTAAGGGAAAGGATTGTACCTCTCCTAAGACCAGAGGAACAGCCGATGAAGAGGTGATCGGCTCTTGTGTTTCTGCTGTGGGCTTGGCTAAGTTGGCCACCTTGTCAGCTACGCTTTTAGAAGTTGCTAGGTCCAGGGTGGCGGATGGCATTGGTACCTCCTCGACTTCCCCACTGGAGGTGTCATCAGTCTGCAAAGGGAATGGTTAGCCGATGAGAACAGCAATGGGTTAGCATGAAATATGAGCCAAGGAGAGTATGGAGGGGATTACGTTCGAAACCTCCTGGTTTGATGAAGAGGCTTGCGGTTCCTTGCGAGCTCTCTTGATGCATCGGCTCTTTGTGCGTAGATTGCCCTGCCCTGCTTTGATGGGAGTTTGGGAGACAGCAGGTTCAGGGGCTGACCTTTTCTTTGAAGCCGATGGTGGCAAGTCTGGCTAGCTCTGCGTGGTGGTTTTCCCAGAGTTGCCCGAGCTCGAGTCCCTTCGACTGGACTCTGTGTCCTCACTGGAGTTTTCTTCAGTGGAGGTCTGTAAAAGAAATAAAAGCATGCTGCGGAAGCCTAGAAGGATAAATGAAATCAGCCAAAGCATGGATCAACTTACGTGCAAACTTTCTTGAGCTGGAGTAGGGCTTTGGCGCTTCAGAGTCTTCCTGGCAGCTACCTTCCTCATCGCTGTTCTCGCCTTGAGCGAGGCTCGGGGGCAGCTGGTCTAGAAGATACTCGCTTTTGGAAGCCGATTTTGGTGTCATCGGTCGGCTCCGCATCACAACCTTTTTCAAAGATGGTGAGTTTTTGCGAAGAGGACCACCGGAGCTGGTGGGAGGAATGCGAAAGGGGAGCCGTCATCATCTACGAGGATCTGGACCGTCTTGTTGCTCGCAAGGAGACAGAACAAGGTTATAAAAGGAAATCATTATAAGCCACTTCAAAATAATTTGTGAGTAGTGGTACCTGTTCTGCGGGGATGTCATATTCAGCATCGAGTTGTTTCAGACAATGGTCCCGCGAGCTCTCCCGAAGGCATGAGTCTTCCACATTGACCACCAAGTCTCAAAACGATCGGTTGATGAGGTGAAAGAGAGGTTGTGAGGAACTCGGGATGGCCGGAGCGTCAAAGAAGGAATAACACCTCCGACCGGGTGAGGACATCGGGTAGCTCAGCTCTCGCTCTCCGTCGAGTGGTGCGAGAAGAAATGGGGAGATGCCTGTCCAAGACCAAGTTGCTCGGGCTGCTACGACCAGGCTGATAAGACTCATAACCGAGGTTTGATGATCCTGTTTGAGGTGCTCATGCCAACCGGAAGGAACCAGGGACGGATCATGATGGAATACAATTGCCGAGTCGTCGGCGTCATCGGCAAAGCTATCTAGCCTGAAGGAGACTGGATTTTCAAAATTTTCAGACTCCGTATAAGGAAAGAAGAGAGGATTTTCCAGGCCTTGGTAGAAAGTTCTGAACCACTCTGATGCTCCCTTGAAGGTTAGTTTGCTGCCTGGAAGGCTATATAGAGCTTGGCCGTAGCTAGTGCATCGGATCTGCCTCCCATTAGTATTTGGGAAGGTGCAAGTAGCCAAAGGTGGAAAGTTTGGGGTCTGGTTTTGGAAGTACAGCTGAGCCCATAGCTGAATAAACCACCAGGGACCTCCGGTTTTGACTGTCTTTTGGGAGAACAGTTTAACAGACATTAGCTGGAGATATCTATAGACCTCACCAAGAAACAGTTTGCCAATGCCAAGCTGAGTGCCTCTGGCAAGCTCATAGGCCAAGGAAAGGTAATTCTTGGTTGGAGCAAGTGAAGGACCACAGAATATGAAGTGTTCCAACCAGAAATTCAGGAAGGCCGTGTGTTCTTTCTCTGTTACCGGGCCTTTGTTTTTCATGTGGCGCCGAAGGTAAGCACCCCGGTTTGTGCACTCGTTTTGGAAGAAAGCGTGAAGGGGACCTTTGGCAGCCTAAAGGCGAGATGGGCTTGGGGATGCGATGTCTAAACCAGTGATCATGGCCACATCTAGTAAGGTTGGTGTCATGGGGCCATGACCAAACATGAAGCAATTCAAAGCATCAGACCAAAAATAGCCGATGGTTTTCAGAAGGTTTTCATGTTTCTCAAGGGGAGACAGTGATAAAGCTAAAGCATCGGCTATTCCTGCGGTTTCCGAGGTGGCTTGGTGAGTTTTGGAGATTCTATTGTACCATGAGACCCAATCTTCAGGGGGATTAGGCCAGGCTTGTAAGCAGTCGGCCCAAGAAGTCAGATCTAGATTTTGGTTCACGAAGGGAATTCTGTTGGCCTCGCATGAAATCAAATGGGCAGGACTTTCGGTAGAACGAGAGCCAAGACAGAGAGAATTTGGAAGAGAAGGATGTGGCAGTAAAATGTCTGATACCTAGAAATTAATGACGGGACGACGCATTAATTCAGATGTTTGTTGTTAATTCTAGCACTATGTTCGGACAGCGAGGAGCGGTTGAGGATTACCTTCAGGCCGGAGACCGTAGCGTTGGCGTTGGATGATTCCGCCATTGGATTCGCTGTGGAGTTGAGCCTGCGCGATTGAGATCTGAGGTTCGCGTGGCCGTGAGTTAGATCTGTTCGAGCGGCGATTTGGGGATCTGAGTGTTGCTCTTTCAGATAAGTTGCAGGTTACCGTTTGAATAGGCAACTGAGTTGGCCTTACTCGCGTTTTATGGCAAAGGCCGATGCGCTGCCATCGGCTCTTGGTGCGTTGACTTGCTTTGACAATCGGCAAAATTGATAAGAAAGCAAAATCGGCTTAGAAATATTTTCTTCATTAATAAAGGGGCTTTACAGAGAAGAGCCGATTGCTCAAGGGAGAAAGAACAAAAGCCGATTACTACTACTACTAGTCCTATACTAGTAGTCCCTAATCTAAGGGCCGTTGCTGCCCTCGTCGTCGTCGTCGCTGCCGCCGGCGCTGTTGCTGGCAGGCTCCTCGTCGCTACTGCCGTAGCCCTCAACAGGGGCTTCTTCCTCCTCATCATCGTCGTCTTCGTCGTCATCTGACCAGGCCCAGCCGCGGAAGCGCTTCGCCGGCGGCTCGTCGGAGGAGGTGTCGTCCTCCTCTTCCTCCTCTTCGTTGGAGGAGGTGTCGTCCTCCTCGTCCTCCTCTTCTTCCTCTGCGTCGGAGGAGGTGAAGTTACCCCAGGAGAGGAGATCATCTTCACTCTCCGCCTCCAGTTCCCCATCGATGAGGAACCGGAGGTCGTCCTCCCCGTCGGTCAGGGGCAAATCACCATCTGACCAGACGAGGGCCTCGGGTAGGCCATCTGGCACGAAGTCGAAGTCCCACTCCTGCTCATCCCACTGATTGTGCTCTGGCATTGGCTCACTCAAGGAAGAAGATTGGAAGGAGAGAGCCGATGAAGCAGAGGAGGAGGATGAGTCCATGGTAGAGGAGGGCTTTTCGATGGCTAGTACTGAGCAAGGGGATGAAGAAGCGAGTTGCTCGACGCGGTTAAATAAAAGGGGATATAGTGGAGATTTAATGCTTGTGGCGGTTTCCGAGGACATGGTGCCAAATCCGTCAAATCGTGCGGAGAAGTTGAGAAGGCAAGGCATCATGATGAAGAATACTCGCGACGTTTACGCTCCGCCACGACGTGACCCTACGAAGCGAGAAAACAGAGTGGTTTTGAAATTATCATTGCCAAAACCAGGGGGGCATGTGTTATCACCAGAATTTAACCAAGTCTGGAGATGGGCCGTGATTAAATGGGCTTAGAGGATATGCGCGGAAAATATTCCTGAACCGGCCTTGTATAAGAAGTTTGGGCTAGGCTGCCCGTGTATCTATAAATTATAGTAGGTTACGTGTCGGTTAGAATTAAGAGATAGAGTTTAGCTCAGTACACGGTTGGGTTTATTCCCAAGTTAGAAAGTCTACGGACTATAAATATGTATCTAGGGTTATTGAGAAAGGAGGACGATCACGTTCACAACAAATCAATCTAGGCGCATCGCCACCCCTTGTTTCGAGGGTTTCTCCCGGGTAAGCAACATGCTGCATAGATCGCATCTTGCGATCTAGGCAGTATCATTTTATTCGTTGTTAGTGTTGCTCGTGCTGAAGCCTTTTTGATGGCGAGCAACACCCTTATCTTAGGTGTTTTGGGGCTGATGTCGATGCTTTCACGATGCACTTATTTAGCTACGCTACCCCTCGATACCTAGCTGCCCTTACACCTATTTTAGGTGTAAGGGCAGCATCTTGCTTGTTCTTTATTTAGTAGATCTAATCCGTTATAGTCGTTCCTTGTTCTTCAAGGATTAGTTTGATATCTGCATGGTTAGGCCTTACAAACGGTTTGAACGATCCGGGAGTGCGTAAGGTGCGGTTTATTAAGTCCTAAAGGGATTGTTCCGGGAATCAACTTCATGTTGGTTTTTAGGCCTCGTTAGGGCTGATTTTCCATCATCTTACGTATCTGCTAGGCTCAATCACGAGTAGGATGTTCCGGTTATGCGGTGAAAACCCTAGACTATCGTAGATTAGTTTAGCTTGATATTGATTAAGCATGATCCCCATGTCATTATAAATCTAACGTGAACCATGGGGCAATCGGCTCTTTGAGCCGATCCACGAAACAACTTAAGAGCCGATCGGGGCTCGTATTTAATGTTTACGTGTTTGCCATGCAGGAAACTAGTCGAAGCAATCCATCACCTTCCCGACCAGGTATAGGTCAGGTGGCACGCCCTCGCAAACACCAGGACGTGTGCCAGAAGGCATTGCGGGCCGTCGCCCGAGGGACCAGGGTCCACCGCAGTCCTGGGAGCCTCCCGGCTCTACGGTGTTGCCCGTCGCTACTCGCCGGTGGGTTTTTGACAGCAACAGGCCCACCTATCCCGGACGACCAACATGGACCGGAGGGATTGCATAGGCCCACATGGGCCAGGCACACCAGCCCCCTGATGTCTACTCACGCTTCTTTTCCTGTAGACAGTGTTGGGCCTCCAAGAGCAGAGGTTTGTAGAACAGCAGCAAGTTTTCCCTTAAGTGGATCACCCAAGGTTTATCGAACTCAGGGAGGAAGAGGTCAAAGATATCCCTCTCAAGCAACCCTGCAATCACGATACAAGAAGTCTCTTGTGTCCCCAACACACCCAATACACTTGTCAGATGTATAGGTGCACTAGTTCGGCGAAGAGATAGTAAAACACAGGTGGTATGAATGAATATGAGCAGTAGTAACGGCGCCAGAAAAATAGCTTGCCGGCGTGCAGTTGATGGTAGTAATATTGCAGGAAGTAAAGATGCAGTAAAACAGTAAATAAGCGATGATTGCAGTATTTGGAAACAAGGCCTAGGGATCATACTTTCACTAGTGGACACTCTCAACATTGATCACATAATAAAACCACTCTACACTCTCTTGTTGGATGATGAACACCATTAATTGTGTAGGGCTACAAGAGCACCTCAATGCCTGAGTTAACAAGCTCCACAACATTCGATGTTCATATTTAAATAACCTTAGAGTGCATGATAGACCAACGCAATTATACGAGTACTAACATAGCATGCACACTCGTCACCATCAGGCTATGAAAGGAGGAATAGATCACATCAATACTATCATAGTAATAGTTAACTTCATAATCTACAAGAGATCACAATCATAAACTACGCCAAGTACTACATGATGCACACACTGTCACCATTACATCATGGAGGAGGAATAGACTACTTTAATAATATCACTAGAGTAGAACATAGATTAATAGTGATATATAGCACATTGCAATCATAAAGGAATATAAATAAGCACTTCACTATGCTATTCTGAATTACTCTCTGGCAAGATAACGAACACTAATTCATCATGTAGGCAAACCTTAAAGATGTATTCCCAAGTACTAATAAACACCCCACGCCGTCACCGTGAGCATTCATAGGAAGTACTAACACACCACAATTTCATAGAGACATCCAACTCAAATCATAACTCAGTGAATAAGTATTCTGTGAAATACAGCCTAAGAGACCCACACGGTACACACACTGTCACCTTTACACACGTGGGACAAGGAGTCTCCGGAGATCACATAAGTAAAATCCACTTGAATAGCATAACGACATCTAGATTACAAAGCTCATCATATGGATCTCAATCATGTAAGGCAGCTCATGAGATCATTGTATTGAAGTACATAGGAGAGAGAGATTAACCACATAGCTACCGGTACAGCCCTTAGCCTCGAGGGAGAACTACTCCCTCCTCATGGGAGACAGCAGCGTTGATGGAGATGGCGGTGGTGTCGATGGAGATGCCTTCCGGGGCACTTCCCCGTCCCGGCGGCATGCCGGAACAGAGACTCCTGTCCCCCAGATCTTGGCTTCGCGATGGCGGCGGCTCTGGAAGGTTTCTCGTACCGTGGTTTTTCCGTATCGAAGATTTAGGTCAGGGGGCTTCTTATAGCCGAAGAGGCGGATTCGGAAGGCTGACGGGGGCGCCACACAATAGGGGGCGCGCCCCCCCTTGGGCCGCGCCGCCCTACTGTCTGGTGGCCCTGTGGCTCTCCTCTGGTCCCTCCCGGGTGTTCTGGAAGCTTCGTGGAATTCTAAGATGTTGGGCGTTGATTTCGTCCGATTCCGAGAATATTTCCTTACTAGGATTTGTGAAACCAAAAACAGCAGAAAACAGGAACTGGCACTTCGGCATCTCGTCAATAGGTTAGTTCCGGAAAACGCATAATAATGACATATAGTGTGTATAAAACATGTGAGTATCATCGATAAAGTAGCATGGAACATAAGAAATTATAGATACGTTTGGGACGTATCACCCCCCAAGGCCCATGTGGCTGGATCAGGTGGATAAAATCAAATCCCTTGAAAATAGGGACTTAACTTAGGGGGAAGTTTCCCCCCTATTTTGGTCGACCCTTGGGCTTAGAGGAGGGGCCAAGGCAGCCCCCCATGCCTATATAAGAGGGAGGGGAGTGTTGGGGCGCAGCACATCATTCCCCAAACCCTAGCCGCCCTCTCTCCCTCCTCCTTCTTCCTGCGCAGGCTTGGCGAAGCCCTGCGGGAATTCTCCTCCACCTCCACCACCACGCCGTCGTGCTGCTGGTATTCCGAGGGGATGTACTACCTCTGCTGCCCGCTGGAACGGGGAGAGGAAGGACGTCATCAACACCGTACGTGTGACCGAGTACGGAAGTGCTACCGGATTGCAGCACTGGAAGAATCGTCTACATCAACCACGAGATCTGATCTCGTTAAGGCTTTGGATCTATGAGGGTTAGTTCCTCATTTATCTCGTTGCTCCGATCTCATAGATTAGATCTTGGATTTTTCATAGATTGGATCTTGGTTTTATTCGTCTTTGCGGTAGTTTTTTGGGATTTCTATTTTCGTGCCCTCGGGTTGTTAGTTGTACTCAGTTTTCCCCAGCCCCTTAGTTTTTCCTCAGTTTTCCCCAAGCCTATGTCTGAAACCCGCAGAAGGAACTCAGACGGAAGGAATCCGTTTATTTGGACGTTCTGTGCTGACGTGTTGCGCCGCGTCGTCTGCGGGGACGCGTCGTGTGGGGCCACGTCGTGTGGGGCCGCGTCGCGTGGGGCTGGTAGAAAGGGACCGCGTGGGACAGGACGAGAAGCGTTTGGTTGCACGTGAGCAGGAGCTGGGTTTTGTCTCTCTCGGCCCAAATTGGCATTTTTAAGAGCACCTTTTCCCCTCTTTCTCTCTCTGTCTTTTTCACCAAATTAGTATCAAATCTAGAGAAGCTTCTATTTCTTTCTTTCTTCAATATGGTAGCAAATCTAGTAGCAAATCTAGTAGCAAATCTCTGGGGTTATTTATGCCTTTTGGCCCTCGTTTTTTGCCCAATATGGCAGCAAATCTAGAAGCTAGTATATGATAAATTCACAACAGCATAATCAGAAAACTAAGTATAATACATAAACTGCATACAACAGCCAAAAGCAGCCAATAACGTTGTTAGTGTTCACGACAAACTAAGCTGAAAAATATACAAGACGCACGCAATGTATGGACAACAAGAAGATTAGGATACCCCAGAATGAATGAATTTGTTCTTCATTCCTCCCCATATATTTCTTCGTCCCTCCATTCGAGCATTACCCCAAGGAAATATTCATTGAACTCCTTCCGTCTGTAGTGTGAGGCCAATACATCCTCCAAACGGTATGGCTTGTGTTCATTTCTCATACCGTAGAGTCCTATTCTATCCACACGTAGTGGCCACTCATCCCAGGCCTTTGTATCATGAGAGTACTCTCTGATATAACCCAAATCCGTGTAGTAGATGCTGCCAGGTCGAAGTGTCGGGTACACTCGGTGTCGACGGAGATACACCGGATATAATTCACGAAGAAGGCATTACTGCCAATCTTACTGACCGGATGGAGAGAGCGGCTCTGAGTGTCCACACGGTACACCAATGGTTTGCCCGCCAAAGCCTCGCTGACCAACAACACAAGCAGCAGATCACCATACGACTTCACAAGGTAGAACTTCTGATGTCCAAGTTCTGGAAATGAAATTAGTGTCTCCATCTTGACGAGTGCTTCGCGCGCTGCTGCAACTGTACATTGGTGCACACTATTCTTCCGATCTCAAAATTGTCCGCAGCTACTGCATACAGTTCACCATTGAACAGGGTAATGCAACGCAGACAATGGTTCTTGATCGAAAATCTTACTTCTCCCCAATCTTCATTTATATCCTTAGTTGGAGTGCTCTCATCGACCCAACCAATTTCCGGCGGGTAATGTGCGGCAACGAAGACCATAGTCGGGGATTTGATAACAGCGACTGATTTCAGAAAAACAGATGGCATCTGCGCCTCAAACATAGTGTTCGATTTCTTTGTGAGTGGGTTCAGAAGCCGTATCTTGTGCGGCGGGTTCTTCTGGGCAAGCACGATGACGCCACGGCAAAAGCCGACGAAGTAGTACCTAAAATATATTGACGAAGATAACATTCAGCACTAAGATGTTTAAGATTGAAAATAAAAAGGTAGATATGGAGGAATTTGAACCTTGTATTAACTTCCGATAGATCTATGGTGACGTAGCGTGATGTGCCGAGTTGGAGGAAGGTGAACTCAGCGACGCGTGGAAGGGCGTGGTCTAGCATGATCCATTCGTCCAGGTGCACGTCGGGCTCAGGCAAACCTGAGCGCCAATTTCTACAAACTTGCCTCATAGCAGAGTAGGTGTCGGCGTACTCCTCGTTCGCCAGTAAGCATTCGCCGATCTTGTGAAGTGGTCCATCAGCCGAGAGAGAGGCCCAGTTCACGGAGGCGCCGCGCTTGGATGCGCCGCCCTCGGAGGCGACGCGCTCGGAGGCGACGCGCTCGGCGGCGACGCGCTCGGCGGCGACGGGCTCGGCGGCGACGCGCTCGGCGGCGACGGGCGCGGAGGCGACGGGCTCGGAGGCGACGGCCGCCGGCGCACTCTTCTTCTCCATCGCCGGCAGGGTAGCGTGCGTACGGCGGTTGGGGTTTTTTCGATTTGGAGAAGTTGATGGGACGTGAGAGGGGTGGTTTGGTGCGTGAGCGAGAATGAGACGACCGTGTGCGAGAGGGAGGGAGGGAGGGGCTTACGCGTCCTAAATGCGACCCGCGTCCTACGCGTCCACTATTTGCACGTCTGCACCGCGACACGCGTCAACAATGGCACGTCTTCCACTTCTGCACCGCAACACGCGTCCTCGGGTCTAACCCTGGAAATTTAGATATACTGAGGTATACCCTCGAGTCATATACTAGCATTTTTTGTGTGCTCAGTTTTCCCCTGAGTGCTAATACTGGCTAGTGCAATATACTCAGTTTTACCCTCAAGTTGCTGGTCAACAGAGAGTCAACAAATGGGATTAACTAGTTAAATGAGTTATTTAATGTGCAAAAAATTCCGAAAAAGAGTGGCACTTACTCATTGAGTCTTTACCACAAATTGCCACTTCTCAAATCATAGATAAATCAAGTTTCACCACAAATTGCCACTTCTCAAATCACCTAGTAGCTATGAAGGTGCATGGTTTTCCATAATAAGCCCTACCCAAAACAGCTTTCCCCAAAACATACTTTGTCCGAATGAGGCCATAATTTTCACACTCATGTAGATTTGTATTGCAAATAGTTTGAGGTAGGCCAAGATGGGTTTCATTGTACAAAACACGCATTTTCCATTTTTTAAATCTCATATTTGAATCCCTTAGTCTGTTTACTACTCACTTGCCCTTGGTTTCTTGATACTACTCAGTTTTGCCCTCTCCCTTCACAAACTCTCACGGCACGCCCAACATTGCCCTGATTGGTCTAGCCCATGTCACGCGGATCGTGCCCGCCGACCGTTGATCGTATGATCTAACAGGCAGGATAACCCCTATCTCTCTCTGGTCGGGGCCACCACCCTCTCTCTCTCTGTCGTCGGTTAGCTTCACGCAAAGTTTGGTTTTCTGCATTATTTTTCACGAGCTAACTTATAAACTCTTTTTAGGCATTACTTTTCACGCAAAAAATGATAAACCATCACCCATTTCTTGTAGCCATTACTTTTCACGCAAAAAACGATAAACCATCACCGATTTTGTTGTAGCCATTACTTTTCACGCAAAAAATGATACACCATAACCCATTTCTTGTAGCCATTACTTTTCACGCAAAAACGATAAACCATCACCGATTTTGTTGTAGCCATTACTTTTCACGCAAAAAATGATACACCATCACCCATTTCTTGTAGCCATTACTTTTCACGCAAAAAACGATAAACCATCACCGATTTTGTTGTAGCCATTACTTTTCACGCAAAAAATGATACACCATCACCCATTTCTTGTAGCCATTACTTTTCACGCAAAAAACGATAAACCATCACCGATTTTGTTGTAGCCATTACTTTTCACGCAAAAAATGATACACCATCAACCATTTCTCGTAGCCATTACTTTTCACGCAAAAAACGATAAACCATCACCGATTTTGTTGTAGCCATTACTTTTCACGCAAAAAATGATAAACCATCAACGATTTGTTGTAGCCATTACGGTAAATGATAAACTATCACGAATTACCATTTCTTTTAGGCATTACTTTTCACGGTAAAATGATAAACTATATCACGAAGTTCCATTTCCGTCAAGATAGTCCGCATTACTTTTTTGTTGAGATATATACCCCCACAACGGTCGTCTCCTCCTTAATTTATTGTGTAAACCCCCACAACGGGCATCTCCTCCTTAATTTATTGTGTAAACCCCCACCAACGTTCACCTCCTCCTTATTTTATTGTGTAAACCCCTACAACGGTCATCTCTCCCTTATAAACACCCACACGGCCATCCCTTGTGTCAATAGGTTCTGCCTCTCTCTTCTTCGTTCACATACACTTGATCCATTGCCATGGCTTCCACGTCTCGGACGCGGACCGGAAGGGGAAGGGGAAGGGGAAGGGGAAGGGGAAGGGAAGTGGATCATCATCATTGCCACCACCACCGTCAACACTGCCATTGATCATAGAGGAGTTCTTCATCGTCGTCTATGAAGACCCTTTGGTCAAGAAGGTACGTACGCGTTCCCACATATATGATGCATGTGATTAATTATGGGCATGTTCTAAAAAACCTTTAATTTCAAACGATCGGGGCTCGATCTCTTTGCAGGAACTCCCAAAAAAATTTGCGGACTATCTTGACGGCCAGGAGCCAGCTAAGGTGTATCTGCGAGCAGCTAATTGCGGTCCTCGTCTCAGGACCGTGGAGGTCCTATTTGACGGACAAGGCCGGATGTACCTCGACAAGGGCTGGGAGAAATTCGCCATCGCGCACGGTGTGGATTTCGGCTGCTACGTACACTTCAAATATGAAGGCGATGATGTGCTCACGGTGAAGGTGTTCGACGGAACAATGTGCAGGAGGTACTACTACTCAGACGACGAAGATACTGACGATGAAAGCGATGACGACGTGAAGCCATGCATCCATCCCCTTTAGATAAGGGGATTATGACCAAGAATATATATGTAGCTTCATATGCATCGATTTAGAGATCTAGCTATTTTCTATATATTATGCATGTAAAAAATAATATCGCATTTCCACTATTATTCGAGCACCACATCCTCCAAACGATGCCGATGCCGATATCGGCATGGTCGAACGGCTATGCTCGCCGCCACCGCTAGGTCAACGTCGGGATGCACAATGTTTAGCATAAGAGTCACTTTAGATTAAGCTGCGAAAATAGTCACCTGCCACAGCGGTCATTGGCTGCGGAGGCCCCACAGAGCGGCAATATAATTTTCTATAAATAAATAGACGACCCACTCGGTCATTGGCTGCGGCAGCCCCATAGAGCGGCCCCATTTGTCATTGGCAGCACCGCGTATACAATCAGGAAATAAAACGGCCCACGCGTCGGCTGGTAGATGGATGGCTACCCGTCAGCGCGAGACGGTCGGAGAGGAACCGACCCGACGGTAACGTTAAGGCTTCTGACCTGACGGCAACCCGCGTCTTCGAGGGGTTTCAAACTAGAGGGAGGGGAAAGCTGAGGAAAAACTAACGAGCTGGGGAAAACTGAGTACAACTAACGAAGCAGGGGCACGAAAATAGAAATCCCTAGTTTTTTTTCTATACAACGAACCCTACACATAATGGGTCATTGAAAGAATCATGTGTTGTTTCCATCATAAAATCATAATATTGTGGTATTCTCCTTTGATGTTTATTGGGTTGACTTGGCGCATGCTTATACCATGTTATGACTATAACCAGTCAACTAAAGCCTCTATGATCATTTAGTTTTTGACTTGTAATATCACTTTATGCTTTGATTGATAATGTTATGTCGCTATGCATGATTATGGCCATTATTGCTCTCTTAGTTGGTCGCTCCCAGTTTTTTTGCTAGCTTTCGCATGTGCTGAGTATGAACTCTACTCGTTCATCCAACCACCATGAAACAAAGTTTGCAAATTGTGTCCACCATATCTACCTAGTAGCATTATTGCTATTCCAAGTAATTCATCATGTTTTTATTTATCTTACAAATTAAATTTTGGCATGAGAAAATTAGTCAGTAAAGCTCTCACGAACTTGATGGCACATTTACTTTCTTGCACTTAATAAACTTGACCATTGTGCCTATCTATGAAGTTTATATGTTTTCAAATTGAGAGTTGGGAGTTAGTAGAACCGTTCTTTCATGGGGAACACTTTCGACATTGCACTTATATTTAGTTTATGTCATGTTCTTTTGTCTATGGATGCCTAGAGGTGAGAAATAAAATGGAAACCGGTAAGTCCATGGAGTTTTTATATGAGTTAGGGAAACGCCTGAGCCGCTAATCTAAGCCATGCATCATTCATGATGGAAATTTACAGCTAAGCCATAGTGAGCATTCTATGAAGCATTTGCAATAAAAAGTTATACCCATAGTAAATAAAAAATTGTTGAGATGCTTATTGTCTCTCTGTCTTGTCATTTTGGCATGGGATTGCTCTTACAAGAGTACCTCCATATCATCGGGCAGGAGGTACCCCGTTGTCAGTTCTCAATGATACATGTATACTTACAATGACAAGAACTTATTTGGGACGTAAGTTGAGTAGCATGAGGTTTAGGTACTCGCATTCAAGGGGCATGAGATTTTCAACTTGTGATTTGCAAGCATATAGCTCATTTTTGATTCACATTAATTTTAACCATTCAAGATGCTTATGATAGGGGCAATGAGAGCTCAAAACAAATAAGTACCATACTTTTTGGAAGGTTTATAAAACTTGTTTCTCTTGCTTATTCCGCAATGAGTCTCTCTTTTACTTTTATGTTGAGTCTTCATCTTCAACTTTATGCACCAATTAAGAGAGCATAGTTGTCATTCTTACCGCAATGTGCATAGTCCCAAAATTATTATTGATTGTTTCATGATTGTGCTATTGCTTTCTCTCAAATTACTTGTATCTAGTCACCCTCTGAACTTTGAAGGTGTCCTAGCATTTATGTCTTGCTATTCCATAAAGGACATGTTGAGTACCACTTTGTTATGTTTACTCTATGCTCATAAACAAACAGTTGCTTTCAATGCACTATTATTCATGATCCTTTGTTTGAGTTACTCTTCATGTTATAACATAATTGCTAAGTTCTATTGAATTATATCTATCATGCCTATGTTTAGAGTAGTTAAATCCCAACTCACAATGCTTTACAATGCTTGATCAAGATTGTGTTGGCTGCATGTCACCTCAAAAATTATTTTGTTAGCACTTACCTACTCGAGGACGAGCATGAGTTAAGCTTGGGGATGCTTGATACGTCTCAAACGTATCTATAATTTTTGATGGTCCATACTTGTTTTACACCAATTGCTATATGTTTTGTTTACACTTTGTGGCACTTTTATGCATTTTACGGAATTAACCTATTGACAAGATGCCACAGTGCCAGTTCCATGTTTTCTACTGTTTTTGTATTTCAGAAAAGTTGTACATGAAATATTCTCGGAATAGGACGAAACAAAAACCAAAGTTCCTATTTTTCCTGGAGCGAAGACGAAGTCCAGAGGAGAGATGAAGGGGGCCACAGGGTGGCTAGACCTACCCTAGGCGTGGCCTGGACCTAGCCCGCGCCTAGGGGTGGTCTGGGGGCACCAGGCCTCCACCGACCTCGCCCTTCCGCCTATATAAAGCTCCCGACGAAAAAACCCTAAATATACAAGCCTGTCCACGAAAAGTTTCGTAGCTTCGCCGCCGTCGCAGACAAGATCCGTGTGACAGAAGTCTCTGTTCCGGCACCCTACCGGGATGGGGAATTGCTCCCGGAGCCATCTCCATCGACTCCACCACCATCTTCATCGCCGTTGCTGACTCCTATGATAAGGAGGGAGTAGTTCTGCCCCGGGGCCGAGGGCTCTATCGGTAGCTATGTGGTATGTCTCTCTCTCCCATGGTGTGATCTTTATGTGACCATGAGCTTTGTAATCTAGATGTCGTTATGCTATTCAAGTGGATTTTACTTATGTGATCTCCGGAGACTCCTTATCCCACGTGTGTAAAGGTGAAGTATGTGCACCGTGTGGGTCTCTTAGGCTATATTTCACAGAATACATGTTCACTGAATTATGATTTGAGTGTGATGTCTCTATGAAATGGTGGTGTGTTAGTACCTCCTATGAATGCTCAAAGTGCAGCGCTGGGTGTTCCTTAGTACTTGGGAATACATCTTTAAGGTTTTCTTTTGCAGTCCTACACGGTGAATTAGTGTTTGTTATCCAGCTGGAGAGTAGTTTAGAGTAGCATAGTGAAGTGTTTATATTTATATTCCATTATGATATCATTGTTGAGAGTGACCACTAGTGAAAGTATGATCCCTAGGCCTTGTTTCCAAACATCGAATCACCGTTTATTTATTGTTTTACTACATGTTTACTTGTTGCCATATTTATTTCAGATTGTTATTACCACTCATATTCATCCATATCACTTGCATTTTACTATCTCTTCGCCGAACTAGTGCACCTATACATCTGACAAGTGTATTTGGTGTGTTGGGGACACAAGAGACTTCTTGTATCGTGATTGCAGAGTTTATTGAGATGGATATCTTTGACCTCGACCTCCGTGAGTTCGATAAACCTTGGGTGATCCACTTAAAGGAAACTTGCAGTTGTTCTACAAACATCTACACTTGGAGGCCCAACACTGTCTACAAGAATATAAGCGTGCGTATACATCAATGACATATTCACGTGGAGAAGAAAGCGAACTCATAGGGGGGCGGGAATCCGAGAGAGGTTGGACAGAGCATGCGGTCTTCTGAATAAGGAGGGCCTAAAATCTGATCATAGGCCAATTTTTCTGGACACTGAATATTATCGCAACACGGCTATGTCTCGGAAGGTCAGAAGAAGACGTTTTGAGGGGAAATGGTTAAAGGAGGAAGGAGTACGAGAGGCTGTCCAAGCGGCATGGACAAATGGAATTTATATGCATCAAGGAAATGTAGCAAAGGCAGTGGAAGCAGTTAACAATGCTCTGCATGCCTGGGATGGTACAGTCCTAAAAAACATAGGGTACGACTAAGGTCCTTGTCAAGGCAATTTGAGGAAGTCCTCCATGCAGAAATGTCGGAGGAAAATGTTCGAAGATAGGAGGAAATAACGGAGGAAATAGATAAAATCTTAGAACAAGAGGAGATATATAAGATGCAGCGAAGCCGAGTAAACTGGTTAATGCATGGTGATCGAAACTCAGCTTTCTTCCATAATTATGCGAAGGCAAGGAAAAAGAAGAATATGATGATTGTGAAGCTGAAAGGAGATGATGGTAACTGGAGGGAGAGAAACACTCTGATTAAACCTCTCATAACTGAATACTTTGCGGCATTGTTCACTTCAGAGGTTGGAGAGACAGATCCAGAGCTACTGATGCGAGTCAAACCAAAGGTGACAACAGAGATGTTGATTGCTCCGTTCACTGAGGATGAAATGAGGAAAGCGTTGTTTGCGATAGGAGATTTTAAGGCACCAGGAACGGACGGTATGCACGCAATTTTCTTCAAAAAATTCTGGCCGTTTGTTGGAGGTGCAATCACAAAAGAAGTACTGGAGTCCTTGCAAACAGGTGTTATCACACCTGGATGGAATGAAACAAAAATTATTTTGATTCCGAAGGTAGATAATTCGGAGCTGATTACTCAATTCAGGCCAATAAGCTTTGTGTAATGTTCTTTACAAAATAATATTAAAGGTCCTTGCAAATAGGTTGAAAATTATTTTTCCTGATGTTGTCAGCCTAAATCAAAGTGCATTCGTACCTTGGACGTTTGATAACTGACAATGTACTGGTAGCCTATGAGTGTGTCTACGTGCTCAAAGGTAGAAGAGAGGGGGGAAATGATTTCTGTGCAGTCAAACTGGATATGCAAAAAGCATATGATTGCGTGGAGTGGAGCTTTCCGAAGGATATGGTGATAAAGCTTGGATTTGCAGAACAATGGGTGAACTTGATCATGACATGCGTGTCAAGTGTAAACTACCGAGTGTGGTTCAATTCGGATGAGACAGATATGTTTAGTCCGACAAGGGGTTTGCGGCAAGGGGATCCCCTCTCGCCGTACTTATTTTTGCTTTGTGCAGAGGGTATCTCAAGCTTGTTAACACATGAGCAAGAGAGTGGAGGCATTCAAGGAGTGTCTCGCGGGGCACCATCAGTATCTCACCTATTCTTTGCCGATGATTCTCTTATTCTAATGAAGGCTGATGCTCCTAATGCAACTACACTTCGGAAAGTGCTAGACATGTACTGCGCCAGCTCGGAATAGTTGGTGAGTGATCCAAAGTCGAGTATATTTTTTTAGCCCTAACACAAGTGTGGAGAATAAGGAGGAGGTGTGCGCCATTCTAAACATAAATTCGAAAGCTCTCACAGAGAAGTATCTGGGACTTCCAGCACAGGTGGGCATGGATTGAATGAACCGTTTCCAGTACTTGGTCGATCAGGTGTGTCAAATTATAAGTGGTTGGAACAAAAAGATCTTGTCGATGGGAGAAAAGGAAATTTTGTTAAAAGCGGTGGCGCAGGTGATTCCTTCATATGCAATGTCTGTCTTTAAACTACCAAAAGGAATATGCAAAGCTATTGCAGTGGCTTGCTCACTTTTGGTGGGGAGAGAAGGATGGGAAGAAATGTATGCATTGGTACTCCTGGTGGAAAATGTGTACACAAAAAAAGCAAGGGGGTTGGGGTTTAGGGACCCACACTGCTTCAACCTTGCGATGTTGGCAAAGCAGATTAGGAGCTTGGCAAATGAACCATAATGTTTGTGTGCCCAAGTGTTGAGAGCTAAGTACTACCCTTACGGGGATTTATTGAGGGCAGAACTGAAGAAGGGTGCATCGTTTACCTGGCAAAGTTTGATGGCTGGGATGGAAACTTTTAAGCGCGGCTATATCTGGAGGGTAGGAAATGGGGATAACATTAATGTATGGCAAGATCATTGGCTCCCAAATAGCCCTACAAGGAAAGTTTTTACGAGAAGAAATGGTACTATAATTGGTAAAGTGTCGGAGCTTATTGATCCAGCCACGGAGAGCTGGGATGTAGGTTTACATGAGGAAAATTTCTATCCTATTGATGTGTGCAGAATACAGGCTATTCCTCTATCCCCATGGGACTCATATGATTCTGTTGCATGGCATGAAACAAAAAATGGTATTTTTTCCGCCAGGTCGGCTTATCATTTGGAATGGCAGCACCAATATGGAAGCCGCTCTAGGTGAAGAGAGGATGTGGGCACTTCACAGACTAACCCAGTTTGGAAAGAAACATGGAAGTTAGTAGTCCCAACAAAGGTGAGAATTTTTATTTGGAGGGTGATGCATGGAATCATACCTTGCATGTGCATCTTGGCTAATGGCACGTCGGCAACTCAGGGCAGTGCCCCGCCTGTGCGTGGGGAGCGGAAGACATCCACCATATGTTGTTTAGATGTGATCAAGCAAGGGAAGTGTGGAAGGCACTTGAACTAGATGAATATATTCAACAGGCGACCATGGAGAATCAATC
Source organism: Lolium rigidum (assembly GCF_022539505.1). Lineage (NCBI taxonomy): Eukaryota > Viridiplantae > Streptophyta > Magnoliopsida > Poales > Poaceae > Lolium > Lolium rigidum. Next base: position 67,059,814 of record NC_061509.1, read on the forward strand.
AGGCAGTGTTGTTTTGGAGCATCTTCTCAGGTCCAAACTACCAGCCCGGGGATCGCTAAGAGGATTACCAATGAAGGAGGTGATTTCTGTAGAATCTTTGTTTATCTGGTGGCGGCGCAGAGAAATCAAGAACAAGGGCAGTGCTCCTAGCTAGTCCAACTAGAATAGCCTTATCTATCAAAACTATGGTAGCTAATTGTGGAAAAGCTCGAACTAATAGAAGTGGCATGCCGAAGAAGGGATGGGTGAAACCCCCGGCTGGGAAGGTGAAATTAAACACCGATGCAGCTGTAAATCTAGCGACGAGGAAGGCGTCGACTGGGTGTGTCATACGAGACACATCAGGTCAATTTGTTGCAGCTTGTCGCGTGGAGATCGAGGGGGTGATCTAAAGGTATAATAGATGCCCCCCATAGGGGGTCTCACAACGATTTGAGCACGTGGACCGTTGGATCTTTTCATCGGTGCATCTCGTCCATTCGTTTTGGGCACTTCTCTCACTAGCTAACCCCATGCAATGGCAAATTGTTACCCGCCTCCGACTGCATGTGGGCCCCACCTTTGCCAGCCCCGCATGTCAGCCACTGCGACTAGGATCTCTGTCAGTGCGCATTGGCGTCGGGCAGTGGATCTCCACCCCGCAGGGGTATTTTCGGTATTTCGCGTGGCCTGGTATAAAAGCGAGCCCCCAGGGCAAAAAAAACCCTAGCCGCCTCGCGCCCCCGCCCCGCGCCCCCGCCCCGCGCCCGCCCTCATCGCCCGCCGCCGCCTCCAGTCGCCGCCCCGCTCCCGCCCTTGCCCCGTTGTCGTCACCGGCCGCCGGCCGCCGCCTCCCCAGGTCCCGTTCCCGCCGCCGGTCTCCTCTCCGGTGACCCCCGCCCTTGCCTCGTTGTCGTCGCCGGCCGCCGCCTCCCCAGGTCCCGTTCCCACCGCCGGTCTCCTCTCCGGCGAGCCGCCGCCGGTCTCCTCTCCGACGGACGCCATCGGCCACGTCCTCCCACTTCAGGTGCGGCGGCAGTTGGACGGCAGCAGGGCGTCCTCATGGATGGACGAGGCAGCGATGTGCGGAGGACCTTCTCCGTCCTCGAATTCTCGGCGGCGTTGTAGGGCTGGATGAAGCAGATATTTGCGGAGGGTCTTCTCCATCCTCGACTCCTCTTCTCCCCTAGCACATCTCCTGGTTTTTTCCATGGCTCGATTAAGGAGAGGCAAAGGGAAGCAGGGCGCCATGGATAGAGGAGGCAGAGATCGGCATGAGGGAGTAGGTAGGGAAGATGCGGACTGAGGCGGTGTTGTGCTATGTGAGGCAGCTCTTGAAGCTGCAGGTTGAAGGAGAAAAGACAGGACATGTCCAGGTAACATCCTCCTAGATTCCTCCATCCACGACCTACATAAATCAAATGACCCAGGCTAATTTTTGCTCTCCCGCTTCTTGAAGAGAATTGCCAAACAGGCCATGAGAGACCAAAGTGGAAGGCATCTCAGCCCAGCCATGAGGCATTTTTGTTTAGGTAATGACACCCCATGAACTTGGTGAAGGTAAAATTATGGTTTCAGTAAGTGGATTTTACATTCATATGTCACAACAATGTTGTTTGCTAGAATGAATAAATCGTAGATCTCATATACTCCAGGCAGTCAATTGGATAACTGCAATGATTTTACGGACTCAAATTATTTGGATATTAATTATCTTACCGCAAGAATTCAAGCAATTGAGGTCTTTTTGTATTGTCTTGTTTCAGTTTTGTAAATGTCTTTCCTGTGTCCTCGAAATTGATGGAACAAAGAAAATCTCCTTGTTAATATTTAGTCTATGATTTACGGGCACATCAAATTTATCGACAGGTTTTTCTGTGCGTTGATTCTATCTTACTAGATTTAGATGTGCGCCTTGGCGCACGACCCCGTGAAGATCATGCCAATGTTTATTTCGTATAACAACGATAAAAATAGCAGCTAATATGACAACACATTTCTTAGATTCCACTGGAAGCAATTAAGATAGAAATCATGAATCTCATACTCTTAGTTATTGAAAAAAATAAAAAATTCTTATGATGTAAGTTGGAACATTTTTGGATCTCCTAGTACTCAACTATTTGTTTTCGCTGCTGGTCTTGCTGCTTTTGGTGTTGGTTGCTGATAGAAGAAGAGAAACTGAAGAGTGTCAGAGATGGAAGGGACTGACAGTAAGGTTGCGCATTGGTGCACGATCATGGAACTTGTGCTGATAAACAATTTGTATAACGACAATAAAATTATGTGAAAATTTGATAATGTGGTTCTAATGTTTCACAAAACAAAGTCAATAGGATGAAGTTAGGATAAAGCACATGGAATTACAGACATATTAAGAAACACATGTTATAGTAGCAAACACGCGATCGCTATGTAAAGAGCAATAAAAGTAAAGGAACAACAAAATCATCTTCTACATATGCAGAATCCTAGTGTGCTACGTGCTTGAGGGTGTCGCTAGCAACCCGAGCAATAAGTTTCTCGTTCTAGTAGGCTATTTAGTTGTACAATGTAAATGTAAGCTCTAACAGATGCATATACCGAAGCAAAAATAAGTTGTCGCAGCCTTACCTATATTCGGCTTTTTCAATTGCTATGTTGGCCGATGGGTCTCATGCTGGACGGGCTAGCCCACGAATGTTTCCCATGCGTGTGATATGAATTCCGAGCACGGTGCCAGCCTCGACCAACATGGTGGTGTTGTGCCGGTCTGTTTGATGAGTCTCGGTGGCGAAGGTAAGAGGAGTTGTACTTATACACATGTTACACATGTACGGTTGAGTTAGCATTTAGGACATAAAAGGCTGCTATGGTAATTAAATCCGGGTAAAACCCGGTTGAAGGTTGTACTCCGAATGGTTTTTCTAGATTAGGGGTGAAACTTGATCCAATTCAATTGAGGGTTATAAGGATATCTTATACGGGACGACGCAAACGGACGCTGAGTGATCGTTTGCCTCCGCGCGGTTAAAAATGCGTCTAGGACCAGGCCCAGTGGCCCGACGCATAGTGAATGGCCTATCCAGAAAACGCAAACCTGACCTAAATATGTTCAGATGCGTTTCCGTGGTCGCTGCGCGGACGCACCGAGTGTCCGCTCACGTCTGTCGGACGTTTCGTCGAGCCCGCCTAGCAGCGACCTAGGCTCGATAAGTCTTCTCAGCGCACGAGTGACCGGCACCGAAGCGTCGCTTCGGCAGTCTGCGCCATGTTAATGGCGATGCCTCGCCTGCCGAGCGGCCGTCGTCCACCTCTGCCAACGAAGTAATGGCAATGCCACGCGTGCCGCACCCCTCGCCTGCCTCCGGTGTATATAAAGGGGCGCGCACATCTCATCTCCTACCACACAAAACCCTAGCCGCCGCACAACCTCCACCATAGCACCGCCTCCACACAGCACTCCGCCTTTGCCATGAGCAGCGCCGGGCGTGGCCAGGCTACTGCGCCTCCACCTCCCCCAGTTGAGAGCTCCGATGAGGAGTTGGAGGATGACGAAAGCACATACAATGTCCTCGACGCGCCATGGACGCGAAGTTCATGGCTGATGCCGAGCGGGAAGAAGAGGAGGAGCGGGCGGCCTACGCGGCGTTCGATGCCGATATGGAACGCTACACGGAGACGGCCGCCGTAGAGGACTACTCCTCCGACATCGATTGGTCCTCTGATGACCCTAATGGTCCTACCTTGGAGGAGAGGGCGACGGAGCAGATGGCGTTAGTTGACTCCTTCAAGACGCTCAAGAAGGCTGAGGGTGCCGCGAACGAGGCGCTACAGCAGCGCCTGCTACAGGACGCGGCGGCTCACCGAGCTATAGCGGCCGCACGGCAGGCGGCGGAGAAGCAAAGGAGGAAGGGACGCAATGGTGGGGCCGGATCGTCGGAAAGCAAGTAGCCTAGAGCTTGTTTCTCCTTTAGTTTGTAGTACATTATGCTTTTTACTTGGTGAATGAAAAATATTATTGGAAAAAATAGGTCGATTCGCTGGGAATTCACCAGACGCAAACGGACACACGGTCGAAATATGTCCGCGAAGCGATGCAAATGGTCACGCGCGACCACTTCGTTGGAGATGGCCTAAGGTAAACTTTGATGCAAGTTTAGGGGTAATATGGACTTCGCTCATTATTTAATTATTGGCTTGTTACTGGGCTTTTTCTAGGGAATCGTTGATGAGCTTTTTGTTTGCTCCGTAGATGCAGGGCACGTGGTATAGGTGTCTGTATACGTGTCTGGCGCTGGCAAGGAGGCATATCCTCCTCTTTTCCTCTCTTCCACGATGTATCAACTGGTACCTGCTGAATCACGACCAGGCGGCGATTGACTGAAGAAAGTACGGCAGAGGTGGAACAAGCAGTATCGACAAGGCACGACGACTGATGTCGGAGGCTGCTGGAAGAGACGTCGGCGTCTTTCGTCCTGATGGGCACTTGTCCAGCTTCCTGATGGAGCGCATGCTCCCATATCCAGCAAATGTAAGCTCACCGTCAATTAATCGAGCGTATATCAGTCTTGTTCTTGAATATCAGTGCTTTGCCCTGGGGTTCTCATAAGTTTCTTCTGCCACAAATAATTCGGAGTGGTCTGGATCATGGGCAGAGCCAAGGCCCGGCATGCCCGGGCACTGAGCTGGTGATTTCTCCTTAAGTACTACTGGTAAGTGAGGAACTAAGCAAGATTTCTTATGGGACAAGCACTGAGGAAGTTGATTTTACTTACACTTTGCCCGGGCTGTAACAATGAGCTAGCTCCGCCAGACATCATTTTTTTCTGCTAAGAATGAGAATAAGTATAACGATTTTTTTCACTTGAGTGGATGTGTTCTTTTTCTAGGTAGATCATTAAATCTGAATTTGTGTGCACAGATCTGACAATAGTACACCGACAGTGAGCAAGATGGTTGCAACCATAGGAAACAGTACAATTGAAAGAGGAAAATATATAAAAGGTAGCATTGATCAGACTGATTGATTACAGCCATATACAACATGAATGAAAGAGAATAGGGAAAGAAAATGGTAAACCATAGACATAACAACAGCTGAATTCATCGTTTCCTGCAAGCAGAAATCCCAGGGACCAACGATGGTGAATTCGGCAGCTACTATATTTTCGTTTCTAGAGACTTGGTGTCATGGCATAATTTTGTACCTGTAAATTATGAGTGCATTCTTACATGTGTGCTGGAGGAGGTCTGAAGACCCAATGGGCACAGGAACACATGAACACCACCCATGAAAACCTAGAAAAAATTATTATATTACTTATTTTACAACACACTGATAGCAGGATATATAGGTAGGGGTACTATATGTTACTTTTGGCGACTGAACCTAGTGGATTAAATGCTCTGTGCAAGATGTATGTTCAGTCTGCTTCTATTCTCCTGTCTTCTGTTTGTGAAGCTAGATTGACCTGGTGATATAGAGAGAAACTTGTCATTTTCTGGGGAAAAACGAAAATAGACTGAAGCTAGTATGCTGCAACACCAATGTGTAAGCTACTTGGTTGAGGCTACTTGACATACTTACATGGTAGTGTTAACTGAACCTTCTTTAAGTCTGGTCTATGCAGTTAGCTGGTGTGGATCCCTTCATTGTATTTTTCTAGCATAGAAGCAAAGTATAAATGTTTTTTCGGTAGAAGAAAACTGCCAGGATTCATATGAAAAAAGACCATATAATGGTAGTTTGATTCTTTTAATCGATGTTGGTTATATAAAAAATGCCTTGTTTATAGTAGATAATAGGGTATTTATGTAATATGTGGTTTAGAAAGATAGAAACACCATTAAGTCAGTACTTGTGATGCTCAATGATTGATAACAGTTTATATGGTAAAATGTATCAGATTAAACAAAAGCGAAGATTCAGAAATCAGTTTATCCGTGGTAATAGTAGTAATGGCAGAAGTAATGTTTAACTTAGAAGCTGGAAATGGTGCGGAATAAGAAAGCTAAAAATAACAGTTGCTTCCTGAAGATATTAGAAGCTAAAAATAACTTGCATAGAGGATAAAAATATAAGGCGAGTCAAAAGGGAAGTAAAAGTGATATCATTGCATGAAACTGTAAAAGATCACCTCACTTCTGTCGTGTTTGCTGGTCTCATTCTCCCAAATCTGGCCAATACATGCAAGAACTTTCCAAGGATGAGACTTGCGTGAGACATTCTTGACAAATGAAGTATGCAAGTTGCTTCTCTTTTGATCTGCGTAGGAGTAGAACTTATTATTGTAACTATATTAAAAAAGGGATTGTGAAAAGAGTTGAGTGCCTAGTTTCATGAGCCGGCCCAGCGATGATAATGTTGGGTTCTCTTACCTAATGGACCGAGCTACGCTGGCTAGGTCGGCCCATACGTGTTTTATTTATCAATTATGGATGGGTTTTTTTATTTTATTTATTTATATTTTCCATTATTAGCTCTTCCTACCTGAACCATTTTCCTCCCCACAATGATAGAGAAAGAAGATGACGGGGTAGACTGTAGAAGAAGGGGTAAAGGTCGATGTGGCGCTGTTGTAGGCGGAGATCTTACACTTTGGACTTGAAGCCAAGCTGCATATGTCCCTCGGAGTGACCACCACGACCGTGCACGGCTTCGACATGGTGCTCTTCCAAGCGACGCACCCGTAGCATAAGACCAACAAAGGAATGGCGTCATGGTGCTTTTGTCGGTGTGCCCTACTGTGAGGAAGTCGTTTCTTTGACAAAGAGGCGCCCCAACAGCCCGTGGTACGGTGCTGCTGGAAGAAAGCTGATGATGAAGGTCCAGACGCCAGATAACCGGCACGCTATCCACTGGAGATTCGGTGATCCGGTGTCACAAATCCTGTCAATTATACGGAAAGTCAGTCTTGGAATCAACCATTCAAGTCAAAAATGTGAGCTGACCTTCTGCTAAAAGGTATGTTCCTCTTTAATGAGTAAGATAAGGCATATTTTATCTACATGCCCCAGTTGATTATATCTGTTAACTCAAAATTCTTATTTCTGAGTTAAAGAAAATAACTGTGATCTTTCTAATTTGATGGAGAAGGACACAATTTTCTAGCACCCATTTCCTCCTATGTCTCCCTGTAGAATTTACCCTAGCCGTATTGGTAAGAAAGTTGAGCCAAAATACGCCCCCCTTGCAACCTTGCTCTAGTATGCAATTTCTAAATATATGCATGAATCATCCCATAGTAGGTTTACATGGGATTACCAGTTTCTCAATCCAAATTTATTTATGCATCAGAAAATTTTGACCTATACAATCTATACCCTACCGGTATGTGGTGAGATGCCTTGCTGTTGACCACGATATTAACCCACATGGAACTCTACTCTTTGGCCTGAAACAAAGTGTTAGATTTAGTCCCTAATTCCATGGAATATGTTCAAATGATGTTCAGCTTCATCTTTTCCATGTTGGTCACAATAGATGTAATAATGCATACATATCGGTAATCAACTTATTGGTGTGGGCTTCTCCGGCAATCAGAAGAACATATATAGAAGATAGATGCTCTGAACAGACAAACCTCCGTCAGCGACACCAAATGCAGATACAACCAGAGACTCAAGTTAAAAAAAACCGAAATTGTAGCCGTGTTTCCATACGTATGTATCTATCAAAATAATTAGAAGGTTCATTTAAAAAAAATAAAGGTTAAGACATGTTCCATAAAAAAATGAGATGCGACAAAGAGTTCATTAACTGAATAAGAAGGCTCACATTGAAGATAGCAGACCCTCTGATTCGACAATAAGGGCAGCTTCACGGGATTCGGACTGGACCAGAAAATAGAGTGGAAATTCAGATATAAATACATATTTGCTGAACAAATACAGAAGAACAAAGGATTATATATCAGCTTACACAATATCAGCAGGTTAATAAAGAATGATTCAAATTCATTGGGATAAGAGCCTAAGCAATGGTCATAATAGATTACAAAATGAGTAGCCTTTCATACTTTTCAGTCCTAATGTTCAACTACAAACGTTCAAACAGAAATGGAACATAACTGCATTTTAGGCTCTTGTCAGCCAAGTTGGCGCAAACATCGCCCAAGAACTGGACTATAAATATTTTAGAGATTCGTGGTTCTTTTTTCACAAACTAAGATAACAATGTACATGGAAATTAACCTCAGTGCACTAACACGAGAATTTGGACATTAGCTCCCAACCAAGATATGTGATATTAGCCAGCTATTAAAAATCATGTGAGGAAAAAATGGCTACTGGAATTCTTTATTCCATTGTAGGCAACGTATATAAGGCCTAAGAGATGTATCCCCTGACTCTCTTTCCTCTCGTTATCAGTTTGATGCACTTGTGACTGCTTCTGACAACATCTTCGATGAGTCATTTATATCTACAACTGGAAATATATTGGCATGCCTCACAGCAAATATTCTCTCCTCCAACCAGAGATTCGCCGTCAGTATCATCAATAAGTATCTCACTACTGATTAGAGTATATCCTACAAAAGAACCAAAGCTAGACAGATGCAACAAGAGAATTCCAAATACATGCTGCAAAAAATATGTGTTCAGAAATAATGCAGAGACCACTTGAACATAAGAACAATAAAGAACTTGACATACACATGAGCAAGTCTAAGCAGGGATAGAATAAATCCTAGCATCAAAATGAAGGAACACATTTGACTGTTCGCAAGCGAGAGAGAGAGAGAGAGAGAGAGAGAGAGAGAGAGAGAGAGAGAGAGAGAGAGAGAGAGAGAGAGAGAGAGAGAGAGAGAGATCACCTTGTTCCTCTTCACAAAAATAATCCGTATTTAGAGCTGCACCATCTCTCTTCAAATTATCGATTTAGATTGCCAATAAGAACTCTTGTTCCATTTCTCAGTAGTGATCCATCCGGTGCTTGGAAGTACACAACCTCCTGATGTCCCTTCAGTAAAAGCTTCTGATCAACTATGAATGTTTTATTCGCAAACTCCGTGGATTAACCTTTCGGAATCATTTCACACCAACAACAGGTAGAAGGAATCAATATTTAAAGAATGAGAACATGCAGCAGTTTAAAAAAATTCAGTACTGAAGTAAGACAATGGATCTTAACTTTAACTTCAAAACTGAGACGATTTATCAGGTTGAGTGTTTCTCCAGTAAATGAGAAGGATCCTGCAAGATAAGTCAATCAACAAATCAAGTACACCATAGTAGAAGGGAATGTGGTTAAATCATGCATCCAACTTTTGATAGGACAATCCAATGCAAGCTCTTGTTCCCAAGAGATATCCCAAACAAATTCAGAAGAGAGATCTTCATGGTACTGCAATTGACTGTACCCGTACTAAAAAATCTTTTCTACAAGAATAATATATATTTAAATGCATCTGCTCTATGTTTCTATCACTACACAGGGAAGGCAAGGTGAAAGGAGACTGTTTATCAACATAAGAGAGGAAAAAAGCAGACTTCAAAGTTTTACGAAGTATTTATAAAAAATTAATTTCAGTAACATAAATAACCAAGCTGTTTTGACCAGGACTAAAAGGAGTAAAACATCAAGACATCTAATGTACTGCCACTCGTTTGGTGTAGGGATCTCACACCATCAAAACCATAGCTGGAGAATAGAAATTAAATTAGTAGCAAATGAAGGAAATGATAAGCTCACACAAGGAGGTACAACCAGAAGCACAACGGGTCTGGATGCTGGCCTCCGGTAACTCTCTTCTTGATGCTCTCACCGGCTGCTGTTAGCCTGGTACTTCTTATAGCCGACGTTCATAGAACAGAGAGAGACCAGGAACGGTGGGAAAGAATCGAAAAGCTTAGAGAGAAGCCTCACCGTGGCCCCGTTTACTTGTCTCTCTTCAATAAACATATATGAAATTAGACCACTGACATTAAATCTTACAAATGATTTCAGAAAATAGCAAGACCTTATGTAATAAATATATTCAGATATAAACATTTTCGCAATGAAAATTGGTACATAACAATACAACATAACCGTCTGATGAAAATAACAAAAGAGAATGTCTGGCATGCACCATGAAGGATGACAGAAGATACAAAAGCAACAATTATGAAGTTTTGAGCTGCATACTTATTAAATTGACTTGTACTGTAAAATCTGGCATTTGGTTCCGTGTATTGGTTTCTCTTAGTTTTAGCATGTTAGGGATGGCATTGCTATTTTATTATAGAAACCCATTAGATTATAAAAGGGAAATGCTTGTAAGTATTTGGCTCCTAGGCAATTGATAAATAAAGACACAATATTTTAATCAATAGCTTCATCCTAAGTACGGAACATGAGATGCAACACATGAGGCAAGAGTGGGCCATTGGAGCTACCTTTGCTAAGATGATGGAGTCCAAAGTTTGTGGCAGCTGACCATGAAAAGGAAGACTAATAAGAATACACTGGATAAGATTGTTACTTAAAGGTTAAGGTTAGAGGATTCAATTGACTAACTACCACAAACCGTAGCTATTTTCTTTTCTTTGTACAAATGCACACAATAGGATAGATTGCTTGAGTCCGGTTAAGTATACCAGCCCTTTCATTGATCCTTTTCCTTCTTCTCTGCAACCCATTGATCCGTTTCCATCTTCTCTGCAAACAAGCAAACAAAAAAAGCTACTGATAAGCTTAATCATGCAGCATGCATCAAGCAACACACAAAAAATATTAAGCACTTTATGAACAGAAATGAACACATAGTGAGATTTGGCCCAAGTCTTCTACAGAACTTGTTCTTGTAGCCCCATGATACATCTGAAAAAAACAGAGGGCAAAATCAGATGCACAACCAATAAGCCATCAATCTACCGTACAAATCAATACCATTACCATGGCGCTCTCTCCCAAGTCTTCTTCCCCATTGTTACCTCACGTCCTCATGTTCCAAAACAATCAGGAAACCAGTGAAAACCTAGGCCGATGCGTATCAGAAAAAATGTAAAGAGAGACATAAATCAAGGATCCTCCAATCGAATGGTCATGCTTCTGGTCGTGGATCCTTGATTCCTTCGACAGTGGGCTGCGCGATTCTCCTCACCTAAATGGCCTGCAGGAGGGGAGGGCCAGGGAGTTGGCGGAAGACTGGGGGCCGAGAGGAGGGCGATAGAGCCGGCGGAGGAGGACGATGCGGAACGGGAGGTGGCGCGAGCGTGCGCGGCAGCGAAGGTAGGAGAGGGCTGGGCTGCTCCTGGCGGCCACCAGCTGGTCCTCCCGCACGACGGGCAGCGGCGGCGGCGCTGCTGCACTGCTCCGCCGACCTGCGCTGCTCCGCCGGCCATCATCTGTTTCTCCCGAGGCGCAGCACGGCGCGAGGACGACCAGGAAGAGGACGGGGTGGGAGCTAGCAGCCAGTGGGATGGGATTAGCCTAGGGTTTGGAGAGATTGGAGGAGATGAGCTATACTGAGGGATTTGGGGAGAAGAACGGAGCGGGGATTGGTTTGCCGGACGACCCCTACGCCCGCAGCCACGCGTGACCAACTGGAAACCCACCCACCGCGACCGACGAGTGGACCCGGCCGTAAATGGGACCTACGGGCAGGCAGAGGCGGGTAAAACACGGTCGTTTCTTGGCTTTACCTAGCAGGAGAAAAGAACCCACGCGTGATGCAGCCAATCAAGACGCTCGCTTCTGCCAAAAAGAACGGCTCAGATGCAGTAGATGGAGAGATCGGACGGTCCAGAAGCTATGATCGCTGTGAAACCCCCTATGGGGGGCATCATTTATACCTTTAGATTTTGCCGCCTCACTGATAAGGATTAAGCCATCTCTCCGATAAAGGTACATGGCGTCACCGGCTGGGTGAACTTGCACGTATTTGATGATTATTCATATGCAACTTTGCTGCATTTGAGTACAGTTTAGTCTAACATAAACTATTTATTATTATTCATGAGAATCTGATCGATGCGCATGCTTTTTATATGCAATTATGCTCAATCTTTTCTCTACCTTGTATTATTAATCTAAACAAAATCATGGATAAGCAATTACTTTGACTGGTAGTTTTGAGGGGTCTATTTTGTTGCATTTCCAGTAGTCTCTGGCAGGTAACCATCTATCTCACTCCTCTCCTTTTCATATTTGTATATTCAGATTTTGTTTTAACTTTTCCTACAAGGTGTTCGATGAAAAATCCTAGCAGGTGGAAGATTAATGCACATAATGTTTATATTTCTGAAATTTATCTGCACCTAACGATGACTAGCTGAATCCTCATCTTTGTTTTTCCATTCATTGACTGTGTTTTTTAAAATTGTGTTTGTCCATATTCATGTATGTGAGATTTTGTCTGCCTTTTCAGATACATTGTATCTGAAATTCCACTCTAATGATTTATACTTTTGATGCTGGAATTTGTCATTGTATACAAATATTCAATAGCAATACCAATGTATATATTTTTCTATAACTGAAATCTTATTCCAAGTTATGAATTTTGTTGGCATTAGGACCATATTTGTCAGAGGTCGACTCTGCAGGTTGCTGCCATAGACATGAACAAGGACAACGAGAAAGGTAATCTCTCTCTCTCTCTCTCTCTCTCTCTCTCTCTCTCTCTCTCTCTCACACACACACACACACACCCACATATCCTCATCTTTGCTTTTGCATTCATTTACTATGATTTTGTAAATTGAGTTTGCCCATTGAATGTGCAGATTGACATTCATGTGTGTGCTATTTTTTTGCCTTTTTAGTTGCATGGTTTCTAAAATTCCACTTCCTAATGATTTATGTGTTTGTTTCTGGAATTTTTCATTTTATCCAAATATCCAATAGAAGTACCAATGTGTGGTTTTTTCTGTAACTGAAATCTTATTCGAAGTTTCGTATTTTGTTGGCAGTAGGACCAGCTTATAACGTGCTTTCTCACTTCCATCTTTCGTACTTTGTCTTGCCTCTTATGTATGTAATTGGTTTCTGTTGTCTCTTATACAAAATGTAACTTGGCACAAATTTCACGGGATTACTCTAGATTTAAATTTTTCCTAGAACTAAATTTCGTAGCCCTTTCATGTCAACCATAGATTGAGAATAAAGATAGTTTGACCAAATAAAATTGCTAGAGATGAACGGAAATCAATACTGAACGGAAAGCAAAATGGGCCGCTAGCTGATACGGAGAAGCAAGGCAAGGTGGTGCCATTGCCACCAACTGATTTCTTTCCTGGTTTCCCAAGATATTCTGTTATGCTTTTCTAAAACACTACAATTGGTTTCCTTATATTTCGATGTATGTGGGACAAATTTTCCTAAAGATATTTAATAAATGCAGCATATAGGGTGTTTATGGCAATCTTCCTTGATTCACTACTATGTCTAAACATTTACAATCCTCTGATCTTGGTTCGTATCTTCTCCATTGAGCCATATTTGTTGCAATAGTGGATCCAAGTGCCTTTTTTACCCAGATATGTGCTCTCACCGCATTGGTTAAATAGGGTTATCGGGCTGAGCTAGAAGAACACATCATTTCGTATATTGCTTTGCTGTAAACAAACTAGAATTATATGATTACCTCACAAAATGCTTTCCGCGAACATAAATGATATATGTTGACCCGATGAAATTAAGATTTTATCTAACCATGGAATAGTTTTATTTTTGAGTGTGCTGAAGTGATGGAAGAGCTTTTTGCTGATCTTCTGTCTAGGTTGGCCGAACATGATTCACTTGAAGCAATTTTGCCATTCCCTCTTGAGTGTTTTGTCCTCTCATGTGTACTGAAAAACTAGCATTTTTTAAATCATTTGAAAAGCTTTACATATTTATCCACCTAAGGGTGGACATGCTACCACAAACGTTGATAGTTATTATTATCATTATTTAGCAAGTGTTAATTTAGATACCTACAGCTGAATCTCTTCTCTTTTTTTCTAGGTTTTGGTGCATGGATCAGTAGAAGCTACCTACCATTTTAAAATTCATTGGGCAGATACCTCGGACTTTCTTATTTATGGTCCTTATGTATAAGAAAAAAAATGATATAGCATCAGATTTATGTGCTTACTAGGTTTGTTTGTTAATTCTGGAGCTTTTTAATTCTCAAAAAAAATATTATGTTAATTTCGACCTGATGGATTTAATAAGATAAGAGATAATATATAATAGCTCGACTGATCATTGCCTGTCACTTTTGTCACTTCTCTGTCATGATTGAACGTGCACTAAAAAAGCCTTGGCTGAAATAATGAAATGGAAGATATACACTCTGCTCAATCTTCCACAGAGGATCCTTCTTTTTAAATCCTATACTTCTGTAATGTTTTCTTCCTATTTATAGGTTTTTGGTATAGTGTTTTTCAAGAACTTCTTAGTCATTGGCATCGATTTGTATATTTTTATGTTAGTTTTCTGCCACAACACATGCACTAAAAAATGGTTTTCCTCATGTACCTATCCATGGGATTGCGCACCTATTTTGGTACATTTGGTCTGCGCTTTGTGAAACCTAAGAAATGTATTATCATTATCATATTAGCAGATTTTTGTCGTTATTATACAAAATATACATTGTCATGAGTTCCACTGTTCTGCTATATTTAGTATATCGCTTGTTGTACCATTTTGAATTGGTCTGACGTATGAGCTATTTGCCAATTTGGTTCGATGATGATCAGAATCACATGATCTTTTCTCCGAGCTAAGAAGAAAATGATGTAAAATTCGTGGTCCAGGTTTGGGCCGTTGAGACCAATTCATCTACTCCGTTGGGTAAGAAGTTCAGAAGTCCGTCCTATGTACATAATGCTACTTCCAAATCATCTTAGGTTTCTCTGAGTTTCTCGTATAGAGTTTCCATTAGCTTGTCAAACATGTCACTTGAAGTGTAGATGGAAGTTCTTTGACTAACATTTTTTTTACAAAACTCTTATTTTTTCCAGGGTGTTGAATAGGAATATGAAAAATAAAATCTAAGTGAGAGGGTAGCCAAACTATCTGTTGGTGTTGCTATAATTCAGGTACGACAGATGTCCACACCGAGATACGTATGAATGTATGTACTAGGCTTTATTAGCAGAGTAGAACAACTATAAATTGATTCATCCTCGTTTGTAGGTAGGAACACGAACTGAAACTGATCTTAGGTAAAATAAAGTGAGAGTTCAAGACTCACAAAATGCAGCAATGCTTTATTTTGGTTAATGTCAATTGATATTTCGGATTTGTGTACCTATGTGCTCTTATTCAGAAAGGCATCTGATGGTGTTGTAGCACTGTGTTGATTTTATTCTTAGAGAAAATTCCATGTGATTGGTTTTAATTAATTGCTTTCTTTGTGGACATTAGACTGTCGACAAAGTTATTGTTGTTGTTCTGCACTCTTTTAAGACTTGCATAAAAAATTGATGCCATTAAAAAAACCCATGAGAATCATGTACAAAAGCTATTGAAAAAGCGAATGATATCCTTTTTCTTCAGTATTGGAATGCTATGTTCGGTTCAGAGTGTTCTTTTCTTCCATCAAAATAAATTTGTTGTCACTGCGTCTTTTTAAGGTCGGAGCTGAAATTGTACGAAAGTCCTTGACTTATCTACTAAAACTGAATGCACAAAATGTTGATGTTAGTGTCCGTGTGATTACTGAAATGGTTCAGACTCAAATATGTTCTCAGGTACCAAGTGAGCCAAAAGTTCTTCACAAATAGTCTCTCTCCGACAAAGTTTTTTATCTTATTTTCTTTCAAATGATCCTTTTAGCGTTCATGGTACATTATCTTGCTTTCAAACGACTACTTTCCTCCCCCATTTCATGGTGTAACCAAGATGTTTATTCAGCTCAGTGTCTTGTTCTCTTGCCAATTTTACTGTCAAACCAAACTGGTAAATGCATGCTTTTCTCAGATTCTCATACTCATAACACTGTATGCAAAAAAAGAAAAGAAAATAAATTCAGCTGCAAATGGCATGTCTTGAAACCAAACAGAAGGTAATAATTATGTTCTCCGTTGTTGAGGTTGATTCATAGCCTTGTATTTTAGAAACTTTAAACTTGGATGCTCCTCATCGGTT